>NW_022196906.1:92284178-92284584 GCF_008632895.1 Mastomys coucha
CTGACACAACCAGGATCACAGGATGGACAGGCTCCAGTCAGATTTAGCAAGGGCAGGTAGCACTAGAGATAACCAAATGTCGGAGGCAAGCATAAGAAAATAAACAACACAAACCAAGGTTACTTGGCATCATCAGAACCCAATTCTCTCACCATAGCAAGTCCTGGATACACCATGACACTGGAAAAGCAAGATTCAGATATAAAATCACGTCTCATAGTGATGATACAGGACTTTAAGAAAGACATAAATAGCACCCTCAAAGAAATACAGGAGAACACAGGTAAATGGCTAGAAGCCCTTCAAGAGGAAACACAAAAGTCCCTTAAAGAACTACTGGAAAACACAAACAAACAGGTGAAGGAAATGAGCAAAACCATCCAGAATCTAAAAATGGAAATAGAAA
>NW_022196906.1:92285603-92301975 GCF_008632895.1 Mastomys coucha
TGCTTCTCCTGTCTCAGCCTCTCTATTAGTAGTACTGTTTATTTCATGTTTTTACACTATACTATGGTTTCCAGTACAGCTTATATATTTCAAAAGTATTTATATACCCAAAAGAAACATAGATGATTAATTAGGGAGGTGGCTTGTAAGAGAACAACAAAGAGTGAGAATGAATGCTTTGCTTGATGTTTGCAACTCTTGTATGAAGTTTGAAGAAGAGTACTTTATAAGTTACTCTTTCTCTGAGATAAATGCTATTCCAAATTATCACATCTAATGAACCAAATTCTTACCCTCACCTAATGTCTGTGCCACCCTCCAAGCAGAACCATTGTTCATTGAAACAGTTGGTGAATGACTTTATGCAAAGGCCATCTTAATACCTACACCATTTCTTAAATGAATGTAACCTGCTCTCTGTGGGCTGAGAATAAAGTCACTCACTCAAGTCAAATAGCTTTGACCATAGCAGGAAGTCTATATCCAAAAATCGTGCCTACAATTCATTCCTCGGTGCAGCAGAACTGTCAACTCTCAGCTTAGCTACGATGGAGGTAAAATCCTTTGGTGATGTGAGGGTTGTTGAAGTACAGCCTTATTACAATGAAATCCAAGGTCTAAAAATTGTTCTCATTTTGGGCTTGTACCACAGTAAGAGCCAAGATTTTAAACTCTACTAAATACAAAACAAACAAACAAAACCACTTTATATATTTATGCTCATTTAAGAAAATACTAGTAGTGATATGTTATTTTGAAATATACAGTTAATATATTTGGAGTTATTTAAAATTTATATTGAGAAAAATGTATTTTCACTATTGCTGTAGATGAGCATCTACTGTTAAATTGATTGTTGCTTTATATCAAACAACTTTTATAATACTTATTTTTATTGTTATAATGTTTTATAAATTTGAAGGAATATGACAAAATATTTGGTGAGGGAAGGGGTTATTTAGCTTACATTTACAGTTGATCATGAGGGAAAGTTGGGGTAGAAACTCAAGACAGGAACCTGAAGTCAGGAACTAACGCAGAAGTTGTGGAGAACTGCTGCTTACTGGCTTGTTCAATCAGACTCTCGTACAACACAGGACCACTTGACCAAGGGCAAGCGCCACCCTGACTAAACTGGGTCCCCACATCAATCATTAACCAAGAAAATGTCCTCACAGACTTGGCAACAGGACAATCTGATGGAGGCTTTTTCCCCATTGAGATTCTGTCTTCTCAGATAACCCTCACTGTGTCAAGGTGACCCCAAACTAAACAGAATAGTTACATTTTCTCCCAGGCTGTGGCTTGTCATTTCTTGTTAAACTTGTAGTTTCATGTGTAGCCAAGAGCAAAGAGTGGAGTCTGTGAGGTCAGCCCCTTTGCCTGCCTGAGAAAGGAGTTGGTCCCCTGCCCTCTTCTCTACACCCCTAAAGGAGTTTGGAAAGGAACCCAGGCATGGAAGAAGCCAGTCATCGTCTATATAAGTGATGCTTGTGGAGTGAATGGCTACGACAAACAGGGATTAGACCAGGGACCGTTCAGAATCCATAGCCTTCTGATTACAAATTCAATTTACTTACTTATTTATTCAAATTGAATGTAAACAAGCAAAACAAAACAAAACAAAAAAATCCCAATCTACTCAGTAGCATCCAATCCTTTCTCCCACAAGGGCTGCGGTAGAAGAGTGAAAGAGGGAAGCAGATCCACAGAGGCCCTGGTTCCCTGCGGTGGAAGAGTGAAAGAGGGAGGCAGATCCACAGAGGCCCTGGTTCCCTGCGGTGGAAGAGTGAAAGAGGGAGGCAGATTCACAGAGGCCCTGGTTCCCTCATTCCTGAACAAGGGACCCAAGTGACAGACAGGGCTGAGAAAATGAGGGAAACTGAAATAACCCAAACACATGAAGTTTCTCTGAATCTATGTGCTGTTTCTTCAGCTGTTTCTGGTTATCTGAGGGCTTCATCATGAATGGATGTTGAATTTCACCAACTACCTTGTCTACACTCACCAGAGGTACTGAACACAAGCATCTCCATGACTCATTTCTATATACCTCAGAGGTGCTGAGCACAAGCCTGTGACTCACATAATGGTAAATTTTGGGGGTGGTGTCTGCTTCAAATGAATGATATTGAGGGCTGCCATCACTTTCTTGGGATGGTATAAAATAAGGGTGCTGATTTCAGGGACTGATGAAGAGCCAGCAGTAATGTAGAGATAAGAAGGATGTATCCCTTTCCAGTCCACAGTTTTCGAATATTCTTAGTATTTTGCTATTGCTATTTAAGTAGCATCATGGCCGACATGGTGCTCCTGACTTGATGGGATACAGAGCTGTTTGGGGGACCTCTGGGCCACTGGAAATAATCCCCTCCTACCCACTTGCAGTCTTTGCAATGTCTTCACTAAAAGAGTTTCTCCTTCCAAACCCTGGTAACTGTGATGCCTGACTCACCTGGATCCTACCTGGATGTTACAGAAAAGAATCTGGGTCTAGAAAGAGCCCAAGCAGACAAGCATGGGGATCATTTGGAGCTAACTAGTGGGCGCTGCCTGCATCTCTGCATGCATGGGCTTTGGTAATGGAATTCTCTTCTCCTCTTCTCCTCGTTCATTATTCCAGATCCAAACCCCAGGCCCAGGCTAAGACAAGGCTTCAACCACGTGTGGCCTATTCTCAGCAACTGAAAACCTCACACCTCCGTCTTGACACCATATTCACAGAGCCTTCTCCGATAGGCTCGAGGGAGTGCCAGTTTATTCCCTGACATCAGGGGAATCACTGTCCTACTCACATGTCCCTAACTGTTCTGCTGGTGACCCATGCTTGTTTTCTCCTTTATTTTCGTAAACAGCTCCTTGAAATCAGGAACCGAGATCTCCATTCCTGGAACGAGCCTATCCCCCTTGAACTTTCTTGGAATGTCATGGTAAGATTGATTGGCTAACTGCTGCCTCTTGGATCATTCCCATAGGCCAGCACCGTAGCTATTCACCAGCACTGTGTAGCAGAGACCTTTGACTGCCCTCCTCACCATCTCCCACTGCTTCTCTACTTTGGTTCTTTTCGGAGCCAAATTATTTTCCTAGCAGCCAGGTAGGATGCAGCTGGGCCAGGCATCACATTTACCGTCAAGCAGTTCAAAGTTAGGAGCCTGATTCTGAACCACAAACAACTCTGCCCCTAGAAAAGCATGTCCTCTGAACCAAACTTCAAGATTGACTATTTTGATGGGACTTTGCCTAGGTGTGATAACTTGTAAGGATCAGAACCAGGTTTTTGCAAAACCCTACAAGGGGCATGTAGCTAGGACACTGCATTTAGCAGTCAGTATTCTAGAGCAATCCAGCCATCAAAAAGTGCTGCCCACATACTCACCAACCATTTTCTCCTAAGTCCAGAGCAGTTGCAAAGTCAAGGGTCTTGGCACAAGGCTGCGCCCTTCCTTGCCAACATAGGTTCATGCATATTAAAAATCCGCTAATGTGGATCATCTGAAAACACACTTCACTAGATGGGACACACACAGAAACATTGCTGCTTTATCCCCTCCTCCACCTCTAGAGGAAATGCTCACCCACAAATGCTGTGAGAATTACCAGGGTGTCAAGCTGCTGTGTGATTGATTTTAGGCTTCCTGTCAGCTTCCATCCGCCAAGGTGCAATGGAAAGCCGAGACACACCTCAGTACTGTAACCTGAGGACCTGCGGTAGAGTCTAAGGCCTTATGTGCCTTGGGAGTGGCAGAAGAAAGAGCCCATTCCTTACCTAAGTCTACTCCAAGGTTTCCTAGACCTTTCTAGCGCTGTAGGGATTCAGCAACTAACACCAACAGGAGTGTGCTCTCCCAGGCTGGCAAACAGTATCAACACAAGTCCAAACCTAGGCATGGCCAATCTTTTTCAACCCCTGCCCTCTACCTCTCCTCCCTGTAGGCTTGCCAGTCAAAATGTAGTCCTGGGACAGGGACAGAAGATGGGGGAATCAGTTCTTCTGGCCCTTTGCTGACAACACAGCATAACCACAGTAGAGCCTGGAGTCTCTTCTAGGGAGCACCACCCACCCAGACTCCAAATTCCCTTGGGAAAACATATCTCACTGTCCAAAAGAAGGGAAAAAGAAGGTTAAACCTCAGAGCCAGTGTGCACAGCAAAATATTCAGAACATCAAGGAAGCAATAGTCATCCAAACTCTTTCTCAGCCAGGCGAGTTTCAGTTCTATACCAACTGTCTCTAGGTATGGAAGACAATGCAGGTGAGTGCTATCAGCCTCTGGTTTTTCCAGCCCTCCATGCTTATGTGTGTGCCTCAGCTTGAGCAGCCAGGACTCAGGACCCAGTTCTCTGGGTCTGGGGTTTGGTTTGGACAAGGGATGGGTTTGGGGGCTGAGATAATATCTCATATGTCCGAGGATGGCCTCAAATACGCTGCATAGCAGAGGGTGACCTTGGTTGTCTGATCCTCCTGCCTCCACCTCCCCACGGGTAAGAGCTCACTCATGCACCACTGCACACAGTTTGTGAAGTGTGATTAAACCCAAGGCCTCATGCATACCGAGCAAGCCCTTTAACAACTGAGCTATATCCACAGTCCTGGGCCTGGTTTTGATGCTGAAATAAACAGATTCTCATGTGAACCCTGGCACATGGAGATCACCTTCTTCCTCACAAAAGACCTCTCATTACTCAACCTCTCCTGCACCCTAATACTTAATGAGGTCTCATGATGTTATCAAAGCCCATGAACATGAATGCTGGACACGAGATAGGCTGACTTATAGAACCATGTGGGATTCACGCAGCCTCCGTCAAACTGCTTTAGATATAACCTAGAATCCTTCATTCTAGTTGGCATTGGCTTTCTCTTCAGCTCTGCAACATGTTCAGAGAAGTTTCTCATCACACTCATTTTTATTCATCAGCATCAAAGCATCTCGGGTCAGGCCTACCCAACCTCAAGGATGACCTGCAATTCTGGAGCAGTGTCTTGCAACCATCCATCATGTGGCTACATGCCACAAAGAGCAAGATGATCTTGTAGCCCTCATTCCTGGGTGAGGCTATGGACCAGAAACAGACTCGGACCCCCTCAGAGCTCTCTGCCCACTCTATGTTCTGTCAGTAAGTGCCTCCCAGTGGCCCAGGAGCTATGATAGCACACTGGTGCTTTTGATGCCAATGGCTGCTCAATTTCACTTTCTGTCTGCTTTCCTGAACAAGACACTAAAGGAAGGCTGAATGGTGTGACCTCTGGGGCTATTGGTCATCTAAGACTATGCATGGTGAGGGGCAGGATGTGTATGTGAGAGGGCTGCCCGTGATTGCTCAGGGATTGAGTGCAACTGAGGATATTCCTGTGTTCCAGGAACAGAGGCCAGGTCGAGATGGATCAAGACAGCTGTTTGTCCCCAGGAAAGGGCTCCCTGAGGCTGTGAGAATGAACATCATGTGGCTTTCCCCTAGAAGCGATAATCTGGTGAGGGTTCTATGAAGTAGCAGATACCTTCTCAGCCTTTCCTGAAGTCTGCCTCTCACCTTGGGGTGGCATGGGGCCCTGTCCCCGGGTGCTTTGTCAACTCCTCTCTTTATACTTGTTGTAGTTTGATGGCAGATGGGACGTTCAAGCTGCAGGAGAAAACCAACCAACCATGTGATATCTCAGGTAAGTGGCCATTGGCCACTTCCCTGATTAGGCATGAGGGAGCAGGTGGGAGGCTTAGAAGTGCCCATCCATGGAGCTAGCAAGGCATGTTAAAAAAATAAGCTTGTGTGTGTGTGTGTGTGTGTGTGTGTATGTGTGCGCATGTATGTGTCTTTCATTCATGGATCCAATGATTCCCTGGGCAGGTGGCTAGAAGCATGGCCCTCCCAAGAGCATAAAGCAGGGTAGATAAAACTACACGCAACAGTCCTGCTGTGAACTGTAGAATCCCTGGAATGAGTGAGTACTCCAGCACCACAATGATTTTGGGACCATTGGAGCTTGAGCACTGGTCCTAGTGAACTCTGGGGCTTCTGGTACTAAAATCCCCATTCTCTGATAAATTCTGGGACCACTGAAATCGGAATTCCAGTCCCATGGTGAACCCTGAAACCCAGGCACCACAAGGACTGTGAGATTGCTCGAGCCTTGGTTCTTTCTTTCTTTAAACCCTGTCTTCCATGATTGTGGGTTAAAATCGGTGGTCTGTGTCTAGCCCAGGACTCGGGCCACTGGGTGAGGTGGGACGTGCTAAGTTTGACTGTACGCACCCCATGCCACGCCACTGCTGGGCAGATGTTGGGTTGTGAGAAGCCACAGGACCCTGCTCCAGGACTGGGGAGGCGCAGTCTGAGGTCCCTGGGGAACTGTGGGAGTTCGGCTAGGTCTAAAGCTAGATTAGGCCGTTGCTAAGTTTTCTCCCTCAGCAGCCTTCATCACACCTACACCACACCTCCTGCCACTATAAAAATACTCCCAGCAGAGTGAGAATTTCCAGAATGGTTCCAACTTGATTTCTCCGTAACCAAAGCGTGTGGTGTCTTCAGCAACACAGTCTTACTACCTACTTCTTTAGACAGTCAAGAGTGACAAAAAGGGCCAGTATTCTTATGGGGACCATAGGACTTCTCGGCCAACAATTCAGAGGGAGGTATCCTACTCCTGTTAGTAAAGATTTGGTTATAAGTCTATGGTTTCTGGAAACAGTATTGGCCCTTGAAAGGTAACTCCATTCCAAGCCATTTTACTATTATTTAATTTTTAGGTTGTTTTATTGTAGTTTATAAATTCATTTATAAAACTTCCATATAGCTTTTTAATGAATCCTTAATTTTTTGTTAACTCTCCCCTGACTTTTTTATTTCCCCATCCCAATACCATTTAAACCTTTTCATGCCTAGTATACCCCACCTCATCATATCCTGTGTTTTAGTAGCCCCTCCCTCCTGTCAGGATTCCTTTCCTGACCTCCTGGCCTATATAGACACCCTAATTTAAATACAGAAATCTATACATTTGAGAGATTTTGATATGAGAGAAAATACACATCATTTGTCTTTCCGGGTCTGGTTTAACTCACTCAGTAAAATTTTTTCCAGATCTATCATTTTCTTCAAATTACATGATTTCACTTTTTATAGCTGGCTGAAATTCCACTGTGTATATGTACCACATTTTCATTATCCACTCATCTGCTGACAGGACTTCAGGCCGGTTCCATTTCCTAGCCACCCTGACTGGAGCTGCACTGACCATGGCTGCGCAGGTGCCTCTCCCAGAGTGTGGATCCTTTTTCGTATACTCAGGATGGTTATAGCTGCATCTTATGCTATCTTATTTTTGGTGTTTTTGAGGAACTCCCACACTGACTCACATAGTGGCAGGCTGTCACTCTGTGTCTCAGAGGGCGGTAGCTGGGCACTGTCTTGAGAACCCATTGCTCTGGAAACTATACTGAGGCCCTGAGAATCCAAACACTCCCAAGGCATGGAAGCTTAGGCAATGTGCCACCACCCCTGGGTTGGGAAATGGAGGCAGCTGTGGAGATGAGGAGAGGTGGATGCAGACAAGACTGTGTATAAGTGAAGGGCACGACCGCTCCATGGTGTGGTTAAAAGGAAGGTTTTTATTATAGATATGTGAGGGGGGAAAACCAATCAGAGGCGTCGAAGAATCCATTAAAGAAGAACAGAGAGAGAAAGAAGTAGACTGAACATGGAGAGCAGGCTGGACTTGCCAGGGCTGTCTGTGGGAGTGGGGAGAATGGCAGGGCATCAGAGAATAGAAAGAACACAGTGAGAAGAGCAGGAGCAGAGGCTGAGCGAGAACGAGAGAGGGGGGAGGAGGTGGGGATAGCGCCAGAATAGCAAAGTTATTAAGGAGAAATGAGTAACTGGAAGGAAACCCATGACTGACACTGAAGGAACCTGGAGCCCAGCATGTGCTCTGATATACTGAAAGCTGGCACCTGGGCCTTATGTCCCTTCTGCCAGAGGTAAGGGAAATGACATTTGGTATATGGGGACCAGCTTCACACGTTCCTGAGGAACGCTGGCTTTTATCTAACTACCAGAAATCCTCGTATAGTCGAGGGTGAGCTCACTCATTTCTGGAGTTTTGGACTGCCTTTTGGAGTTTGGGGAATGAGTTTCCTTTGGACCTGACAGACTGGACATGCTCAATCTCATCTGACCTCAGGGCTAAGCATGGTTGAGCCTCATTAGCGCTTACATGAGAGAGATTTTTTTCACATCACTAAGCAGTTTCTAAAATTGGATTTGTTGTGATTAACACAGCAGATTGGCTACTTAACAGCCATTTGGTTTTGTGACCTCTTACTCCCTCGATTTCCTTATTAAAGAAGCTACAAGGCACATTCTTACCTTCCCAGATCCCTTTGTAGCTAGGAAGTCATGTGATACATTGTAGCCAATAGATGAAGCCAACAGATGAGTCACTGGGTGAACGCTTCCAGGAAAAGTTATAAAAAGTAGTGGATTCTATTCATGCCGTTTTGGGGATTCTGCTTTCTTCCTTTTGCATGGTGACATCATGGCTGGAGGAGCAGCAGCCATCTTGAGAGCTAAAGGAAGAGAGCAGAAAGTAAATGGAAATAAGTTCTCGATGGTGTCTGAGGCGCTACATCAGACTTGAACTGCCTACTCTGGACTTCCGTTACTGATAATAAACTCTGTGTTAAAACTGCTATTCTCACAGTCCCTCACTGAAGGCATGCTAAGTATATATATATATATATATATATATATATATATATATATATATATTACAACATATTGTATATTTCTACACTAAACATATATATATATATATATATATATATATATATATACATCACAACATATTGTATATTTCCACTGACTTTTTATGTATTTCTCCAATTATTTTGTATTAGTCAAAGTGACGGTGGGATTATGGGAGGGTTATAGGAAAGGATGATGGGGATATTGTTGATTTGATTTTTTAGCTCTTGATATGTCTGTCATTTACAGCATGTAGGTAGCAGCCAGAGATGTGTTAGAATAGCTTTACAAGCCACTTCAGGATCTAAGTCTGCCATTGCCCATAAAGAGTAACCACGTCCAAGATGACCCCACATGGAAAGATGTGTGCGAACTGAGCTTTGCAGAAAATCTGAGGAGGGAAAGCAGCAGATGAAAGAGAAGGGCATGAGGGTGCTCCTGTCTATGTAGCTTCGGCCAGGGGCTCCTTGTTCACAGGGCTACAAAGTCTAGCCTAAGCTCTCTCAACTACCACACAACCAGCATTTGGGATGTATACATCTTTACAATAGGAGATATCCTGCACATAGTAGGATGCTTAGCAGTAGCCCAGGGGCCTAACCAGTGGACCACAGTAGGATCTTCTGCTCCCAGATTATAATTAAAATGTCTCCAGATGTTGCCACATGTTCCCTAGGGGGAAGTAACATGACCAGCTCCAGTCCAGAAGCCATTGGAATAAGAAATGGCACAATTCCAAAGGTCTGAAGAGGCTGGTTAGTCACATGACCCAGAATGGGACACTGATGACTTCCTTCCCACACAGGCTGGTACCAATGAAAGATGGCACATCCACTGACGCCCCTGACAACTGAGACAAAGAGGCCCTTGAGGCACTGAGCATACCTGCAAAGTAAGGCTGTCCACAAGTTGTCAAAAGCTGGACACACTGGAGAGCTCACAAAAATACCAGGACACCCCAAAGTTACAGATGGGATTCCTTCTGGCTTTTAGGTGTTGTGGATCTTCCGATACCTCAAATGTGTTGCCAACAGGTCTTACATCTGTAAATATGTGAAGAGCCACAACTGCAGCTTGGGCTCTGCAAGCCCCTCTGTAACAAGGGCATTTTTCTTAAATGGAGGAAGTCAGTGAACATTCACAGCCCCACAGCAGGCAGCAAGCTGGATGCCGATATAAGGAATACATCCGATAAGATCTTCGCCTCCCAGGGCCTAGGGCAGTTGAGGAAGTCAGACTATTAAGCAAGAGACTACAAGACCAGCGTGGATTATCTGGGCTTTGGTTTACTCCTCTGTCACATGGCAAGAACAGTCCTTAGTCACCAAACTTCCGGGCTTGCAGGGGGATCATGAATAATGTGTGTGGGACAGCATGCCCTGAGGGAAGTCACCAAGACAGAGACGAGGCAGAAAATAGAAAGACTAGCTGAACTTGGCTAGCACAAATAAAATGTAGAGTCCTTTCTATCCATGAAGCAAATTCATAGTGAACCATGACCCACTGCTGATTTCTGGTCATGGCCAGATACATTTTCTGGTCATCGGAATCTCTGTGCAAACTCAGAAAAGGACCACAAGCAACACTGGCAGCATGAATAACTGAGACAGAAAGCCCACATTTTCTTTCTCCCTCTATGGCATTAACCTGCTGTCCCCTTCTGACCACAGTAGAGGTGTCTATTGCCCTATATGAAATAAACAACAAACCGCCATGGTCAGAATCTTTGCACCATGGAAATGGGCAGAAACAACATCCTGTTGTTAAGCATTTACCAGGGCATCCTTTACACAGCTCTTCCTCCCACAATCCACTGCTGAAATCTTACGTCAGCTTAGCCCTCAGCCATAGTAAGCTAAGAAATATAGTCTTCCTGGTATATAGCCAAGTGCCAAAAATATTGCTATGGAATGAGGGTAGAGTAGACTCTAGATGACAAGGAGGTCAGGTGGAGCAGACTTGCTGAGAGGATTATAGCCGGGGTCCCAGCAGAATAGGAGGAGATATTTAAGGAGAGAGAGAGAATTCTTTAAGGCTTCCCAGGTGGTAGAGGCTGGCCTCAGACATGGTGGTGGCTTTAAAGACCATTTCCATGCAGAACTTCTGGGCTGCAGTACAAATGGCTCCAGGCAGATTCTCATGTGCTTGGCCCAACCTCATGCACAGGAAGAACTCTCCAATCTTAAAGGTGCAGAACACAGTGACATGCTTCCTCAGTAGGGCCATATGATATTTCAGGCAAGCCTTCTAGCCCTTCTCGGCAGCCTGAGGTGAGAGCGGACGCATTTTACCTCTGTGTTCCAGGATCTTTTTCTAAAAATCCTTCCTTCTCTAATTGCCTCCAGAAACGAGGATTATCAAAGTCACTGACGCAGACTTACTAGGATTCCCTCTGAGGAAGCACACACCTTGGACTACCTCACTTCTCACTTAGGTATCCAATCTCCATTTTATCTTGGCAGTTCTGTTAAAATCTCTAATCTATTGTCCTGTTCCTCTGCTCCTTCTAACAACTGGACAAGAGCTAGTTCCGGTGAATAGTTGAGAACGTATGATCCAGACCCTGGATGCAACTAGTAACACTGAATGGTAATAAATTACCACCTGATCTCAGAGCCCCTGCTTCTCTACCGAAAGCCCGGGGCCTTAGACTTTTCACTAACTCCACCACAGCTCCCAAATGGGGATTTCACATGCTCAGCAGGGCATGGCTGAGTACATATGCACCCTTCTAGAACATGTTCTGGGTGCCTAAACTGTATTTTATGAAACTCTGTAGGGAATGGATATCTTCCACGACACTGTCCTCCAAAGGAGTCATCGGTATGTACAGCTCTATGCCTGTGAGATGGCCAAGGACATTTGTCTGCAGAGCCTGGACAGCAGCTGAAGTGTCCACATTCCTGCATGCTGCACCCTTATGGAGCAGTGTGAGAGAACAGGGTGGCCTGTGTATTGAGAGTTATGCTATGCTGCCATACTACAGTGGACAGTTCTGAGAATTCTGACTTTAAGCTCTCCCTTCTAGGTGATCGCAAAAGTGCTTTTGTCAAGGTAGGAGGAAGAAATACACTTTACATTGTGATTGTGTATGTGTGTGTGTGTGTGTGTGTGTGTGTGAGTGTGTGTGTGAGAGACACACACAGAGAGAGAGAGAGAGAGAGAGAGACAGAGACAGAGACAGAGACAGAGACAGAGACAGAGGGAGAGAAAGAGAGATGGACAGACAGATGGACAGCAGATGAGGGAGAGGGGAAGGGAGAGAGAGAAAGAGAAAGCAAAAGAAAGAGATGGAGGAGGAATAGGGAAGGAGGGAGAGGCAGATGGAGGGACAGACAGACAGATGGACAAACAGGGAAGAGGGAAAGGGAGAGAAGGAGGGAAGTAGAGAATGGGAGAAAGCGAGAGAGGGAGAGAGAGAAGAGGATAGAGAGAGGAAAAGGGAGGATGTATATGTACATGTTTTGAAGGCCCTCATTTGTATCTTGTCCTAGAATTCCAAATGCTGGGATCAGCATATCCCTGAGAGCTGTTTTCTTTTGGTCCATGCAGTGCAGAATGCAACATGGCATTTGTGAAGTATGGCATCTCTAAGGAACTCAGCACTCTGCTTGTGGAAGGCAGGGCTCGGCACTCAATTACACAGAGAGTGGCCTTCTTCTGCACTAAAACCAGCTTCCTTTTGCATCTGCAAGATATTTGCAAAGCAGGAAACAGGTGGGTCCTTGGAGGTGGGGGCTGGCAGACTTGGCCATAGCTTGACAGAGATGGTAATAAAGCCAGCAGGGTCGTTTGGAAAAGAACAGACACCGAGGAGAGTAGGCAGGGTGGAGCTAAAGATTTACTCTTTAACATGTGCCCTCAATTGCAGAGGATTACTCACTTTGGCATCTAACTCACAAGGATATTCTAAGTGTGAGCCTCCGATATCATCTATCGCAATGGTTTCCAGGCCTTTTCCTTATCAGCAAAATCAAAAAGATTTATCAAAATGAAAACTTATGTGAAATCCCAACAGGGAAGCAGCCAAGAGAGAAACCCAGTTCCTCAGCCCATTTAAACCCTTGCTGAGAGGTGGAAAATACTTCACTATTTACAGATATCCCTAAGGTTCCTCCTCAGAAGTCTGGGGCCTCCAGAGCAGGGATTAAAATCCCTAACTCAGCAGTGGCAGGTGGCATGGTTGGGGCCTGGGCAGCAGCCATCCTCCTTCTATGGAACCGGTCCTTCCCTCTACATCCCCTTGCTGCATTTGGACAAAGCACAAATTCCACTCCCAACCCAGAGAGGTCACAGGACCTGGACCACAGGCATTCCTTCTCTGGTCACAGGGATAGGTTCAGTGGCAGATGGTGCCTAACAGAGCCAATCAGAGCTTCTCTCACATCTGCAGGAGGGCAGTGCTCTCTATTTTTTTAAGGCTTCTAAGAAAGAAGGAACCTGAGATGGAGCTGGAGTTCTGATCACAGAGGGAAGGCGCAGCTAGGTCCATCCTCTCTGAAGTCAGACAGTCAGAGCTCACACAATACAATTCCCTTCTCTCCATAGCCAGTTTAGACTCCAGTCTTCTGTCAGTGGGATGATCCTGGCTGGTCCCAACCTAGGTGTTTCATGTGAGAAAATGCCAAAGCCCAGACAGAGAACAAGCACTGTTCACGGCCTCTGGGACTCTGGGAAAGACTCAACACCACATAAAGGAGCAGGCTTGCCTTCTCCAGCTTTTCTCGGTCCCCCTTTCTCTGTTAAAACTGTAACTCTATAACTATAGTGTGTGGATGATAAGTCTAGGTAAGCTGGGGAGGAGAAAGCTGGAAAGCAGGCAGAGGGTGGAAGACTTCGGTGTCCTCTGAGAGCCTGGGAAGGTCACTTTTTAATCAGCCTCTAATGTTCCGAAAAGTAACTTCCATTGATTAAAAATGGCCCCTTTCAGACTTTACGTTTTAAAATTCATTACTTCCTGGCCGTGGTGACATCCTGAGCCCCTGACACCATCATGAGAAGATGGCAGTCAACCATCAGGAAGCCCGAGTGTGGTCGAGTGCATACTACAATGGGCACAGAAGTCCTGGTGGGAAGAAAGAGGGTCTGTGAGTGAATGCCCAGTCGTTGTGTTGCAGATGAGCCTGAAGACACAAGAAATGAGGTAGTCCTGGCTGGACTCTATTCCAGTCACATCCTCCTTGGCTCATATGGGGCAAATATTTAACCTGATGTTTCACTTCCTTCCTTATGAACCTAAAGCACAAATATCAGCTTTGTCATGAGGAGGAGATAACCTTGTGAAGACCCAAGTGTATAATAAGTGAGTTCCCTCACGTTGCACAAAAGGGAAAACAATAACCATCTTTTGGATCCTTTCTACAGTTCTGGTTCTTCTAAACAGAAGATGAGCTTGGGAGAAAGATCTACTTCCTTAGGCAGACTGTATCCACCAGCCAAGCTCATGGAGGCAGCCAGCCTCAGCTGGATTCAAGAGTACCTAGTCTAGATGAGAGCTCACGGCTGGGACTAGAGATCATTCTCACTCTGCTACATGACACGCATGAGATAGCATGCTTTCCCCCAACCCCATGGGTAGCAGGATTTCCAACTACAGATGGGAGTTCTGGGTCCAGCAGCATAGGTGGATGCTGTACAAGGGTCCCAGGCCATAGATAAGGAGGTCTCATAATGGAGATGCTTGAGAAGCTGGGCTCAGACAGATGAAAAGACGTACTGCTATCCAGCAAATAATCACAAGATGGGGCTACAAAACCTATCTCTTCTTACCCAAGAGCCTTTTCCTGGACACCATAAATAGAGTACCATGTGGAAGGGACTGTTGTAGATAGGGTTGTTGGAATCAGAAGTGGCCCGAGGCTAGATCATGGCAAAGGAAAAAACAACGGAGCAAAAGTAGACCATTCATCAACCCTTTCCTGGCTCCTTCATCTTAGAGCCCAGTGCTGGAGATAAAGATAGAAAAAGTCTCCCGAGCTAGGGTCTTAAGACTCTCATATGTTACTCTTCAAGGGAATTTGCATCTAAAAAGCAGAGCCAAGCATCCTCCTCCAGTAGAGGCCAGATGGCCACAAAGGAGGGGTTCCAGGCAGTGGCAGCCAAGAGTACTGCGGTTTCTACCTAGGAACCAGTCTGGAGCTAAGCAGTCCTTCAGGAGGGGTGAGGAAGCCAGCGCTGTGGTGGAGACAAGGCCGAGCCAGGAGTGGAAGGATTGTAGCATGTTCAAAGATATGTCACTGGAATAATGGAGTGCCCTAGCCTCAGGCCAGGCTGACCTCCCAAAGTATGTGTTTGGGAGTTTTGCAGCTGGAGAGTGAGTGCTTGAAGAGAGCCAGGCCCACCCGGATGCAGGCGGCCTGCAGGCCTTCCCACCCCCACCTCTGGACCCAGCCACGAGCAGAGGTCTGCTAGACAAACATCTTGAGGAGGGGAGTACCTGGTCAGGGCTGGACCTGCAACACACTAGACCACCAGTCAGGAAACCCCCATGGGAAACCATAGCTCCTGTAAGGCTGGCCACGATCAGGATGCAGAAAGTGAGTGGACCATCTTCTTGGAGAGCAGAGAGGGCATGGGAAATAGGAAAGAACTGCCACTCAGAGGGTCCGCCTTCTAGAGGAGGGGCTACAGTAACTGCCACTCCAAGTGCCCTTCTAGAGGAAGGCACTTCCTCTAGTTACCAGTGTAACTAGTAACTGGTAACTGGTAACCCAAGCCCAAGGTCCCAGTTCCGGAGCCTGTCCTCACTATTTCTCTACAAGATGACTTCCTGTGAAGCTTTCAAGCACTCTGCAGAGTGGAAGGAGATGGCTACCCTGGAAGATACTTTAGATAGGCAGTACAAGAAGCAATGGAGGTCTCTGGCCTGGTTGACTTCCACATGATATAGAAGAACTTGGTGAACTCAGGGATCAAAGGCATTTCCCAAACTCAGAGGAGCTGAAGTGGGGCCATGGAGGACACGTCGCAGAGAGCACCATGTTTCCCTCCTAGTCGGCAGCACTGGTGCCGGAGACCCCAACAACCTTACATGCTTCTCTCTGCCCCCAAAACCAGCCTGGCTGTCACTAATAGCACACCCAGAAAACAGGGAGGAGCTTAGCTTCAGAGCCATTGGAGCTCAGAGAGAGGGAATGAGGGAAGATGGGCCTCAGACCAAAGATGGTGGGTCTGAGTTTTAGGCTGCCTTAGGTCCTTTCATTGGGTCTTGCCGGGGTATCCACAAGTCACCCATAAAAAGACAAAGGCCACAGTGCTCCATCTTTGGTGAGAGATAAGAGGGTTCCCCTGTCTGAATGTGTGCCCCAAGCCTCATCTAGGGTGGCACACCTCAGCTAACAAGCATGAAGGACATAGTTCTCGCTCAGATCCTCTTGCAGTCTCACAGTCACCTCACCCTCATCTCTGCCCACCCACAGCTCCTCCTGTTCTTTCTGCCCCACTGGCCAAGATCTCAGACTGTCCATTGCCCCACAGTACACACAAATACAACCTTCACACAGGCCAAAGACCAGCAGACATTCTCAGGGCCACATATACATCCTCATGTGCATTCACAGACCTGTGTCTTGCTCAAGCACACTCATTTCACACACACACACACACACACACACACACACACACTGAAGTA
>NW_022196906.1:92301985-92343708 GCF_008632895.1 Mastomys coucha
AAAAAAAAAAAAGAATTTAATATCTGAGCAGACTCACTATACATACATTTGTGCACTCCTACATGTGTGCATTCTCACATGGCCTCTCACACATGCACGTTCTTATATTAGCATTTTAACAGTAGCCTCAGAAAGGGCAGGAACACCTAACTCCAGGCCCAATTCCTTAAGAGCCCGACTGGCCAACTCTCCACGGCCTACTGTAGCCTCTTCCAGAAGGCCTGTCCCACAAGGCACACAATCTGGTCTGTCCTTTGCTACCCAGCTTTGTAAATCAAAGTCATTCCTGACCCTTTGACCTGAGTCAAGCTATTATCCTTGCTGGACTACCTCCCCAGTGACTAAAAGCAAGCTGGAGAGGAAAGAGTTTATTTGGCTTATACTCCCACATCATAGTCTACCACTGAAGGAAATTAAGACAAGGACTCAAACACAGCAGGAACCTGGAGGCAGGCGCTGATGCAGAAGCCATGAAGGAGTGCTGCTTACTGGCTTGCTTCCCATAGCTTGATCAATCTGCTTTCTCATAGAACCCAGGACTACCAGGCATGACCCTACCCACAATCCATTCAATTAACCACTAAATAAGAAAACACCCTACAGATACATCTTTTTTCTTTTCTTTTTTTCCTTTTTTTTTTTGGTCTTTTGAGACAGGGTTTCTCTGTGTGGCCCTGGCTGTACTGGAACTCATTCTGTAGACCAGGCTGGCCTTGAACTCAGAAATCTACCTGCCTTTGCCTCCCAAGTGCTGGGATTAAAGGCCTGTGCCACCACTGCTGGGCTCAGATCTTACGGAGACATTTTCTCAATTGAGGTTCCCTCCTTTCAGATGAGTCTAGCTTGTGTCAAGTTGACATAAAACTAGCCAAGATAACTGACCCCTTGTTAACATCGCACACAAACATTACTGTGCAGCTAGGATCATCCCTTTCTTGTTCATCCCTAAGATCACACACTAACATCAACATCACAGTGTAAAACATTTTATAAACTTTAAAAGTCCCACAGTCTTTCCAAATTCAAGTACTTTAAAATTCTGTCTATTTAAAAATCCAAAATAAGTTTTATAAGCTGAAGTTTCTTTAAAAATCCAGTCTGTCCACTGTGGGCTCCTGTAAAAACCAGTTAAAGACTTTCTTACTTCAAAAGGGTGCAGTCACGACCCGAATAAAGCAGGACTAAACTCCAAACGTGTAAATAATTCAACACCCAATTATCTGGAACTCACATCTGCTCTGTGAATGCACATGAGGAAGCCTATGTGGCCCTGGGAATGTCTGCTGGTCTTTGGCCTGTGTGAAGGTTGTGTTTGTGTGTACTGTGGGGCTGTGGATAGTCTGAGATCTTGGCCAGTGGGACAGAAGGGACAGAAGGAGCTGCTGAGAGAGGATCTCAATGAGAACTCATAATCTCCTGGGATCCTCCAAGGACCTGGGTCACTTCTCTGGCTCTACGGTCTACATCACATACGGCTCAGCTCATTTTCTAGGCTCAGGCTGGCTCGTCTCCTCTATGCCTGCTCTTGGCAGTCACCCCATGGTATTCTGCCTTCTCTTAAATGCTAGAGTCTTCTGCTCTACCTGAGCTGCCCCTTCACCAGTAGCCTCTCCTGGGCTCTCTTCAGAGACTCCAGTCCTGAACACAGTGTCAAGCCTCAGCTGCTTTCCATGTCCTCCAAACCAGTACCACACAGGTGACTCTTCTGTCACTGAGGTCGGCGTCCAGTACAAGGTACAATCCTGGCCAGTTCTGGAACACATCTTCTGTATGCTGACCTGTAGGAAATCCCAGACGATTTCACCTCAGGGATGCTGGTCTCTTCTTAATTACAGCCCATTCTTCAGACCCAGCTGACGAGCATCCACCGTCCCAGCAAAGCAAAGATTCTTTTTTTTTACTTTAGTGTTTCTGATCTCTGTTTAATCACAGTCAATTCTTCAGCTCCAACTGACCAGAAACCACAGATTCCTCACATAAAAGGCCTGATAGAGTCTCTGCTTCCTCCTGACCCCCAACCTTCACAAGCCAGGCCTCTATTGTCTACACTGCTTTCAACATTCTTATCTTCCAAGCTCCTACAGAACAGCCCGCTGAACTCTCAACACTCAATGATATCTCTAGCCCAAGTTTCCAACATCCTTCCACAGTCCTCTACATAGCAATACCCCACTATCCCGGTACCAACTTGTCTTAAGAGTTTCTATTGCTATGATGACCCACAGCAAGCTTGGAGAAGCGTGTCTTACACTACCACCACTGAAAGAAATCAGGACAAGAACTCAAACACAGCAGGAACCTGGAGGCAGGAGCTGATGCAGAAGCCATGGAGGGGTACTGCTTACTGGCTTGTTTTCCCTGGCTTGATCAGCCTGCTTTCTTATAGAACCCAGGACTACCAGCCCAGGCATGACCCCACCCACAATGGTCTTGACCCTCCCCCACCAATCACATTAAGAAAATGCCCCACAGCTGGATCTTATGGAGGCATTTTCTCAATTGAGGTTCCCTCCTTTCAGATGACTCTAGGTTGGGTCAAGTTGACATAAAACTAACCAGGACTCCAGTATCCCATCTGTAGAATCACATCCAGTCTCTAAGTCCCTGCCATCAATGAGGTAGCCCCTGACTCTGAGAAGCACTGGCCTGGGAACAAGCTTGTACCTGATAAGAGTGGTTGTCCATGCAGGTATACCCTGTGCCCTTGGAGTCATTTTTGAGACACCGAAAGTCTTGAGGGTTAAGGATAGAGCTGTGACCCTTCCCCTTCTCCTGTGGCTTTAAACAGTGATATCTCTCCTGTAGTTCTCCTAAGAGGCCATGAAATCCTCTGAACAATTCCTGGCACGGGGTGTACATCCCAATCTTTTGCCTCCCTCATCTTCCTGTCCACCATCCAAGGAGACTTACCCCACAGGCTGCAGCAGGCTGGAGTAGGTTCAGGAAAAGCTCTGGACACCTGGCTCCAGCCCACATCCCCACACACAGGGCTGCATCTAGTCTGTCCACCCTCATGTGGAGTTCCAGAGTTACACGACATCTTTGATTAATAAGAAGCGGAAAGATAAGTCACATGATAATTAATAAATCATTAGCGGCATTCCTTTTCATCAGATAAGCCCATTAATTGTTCCCATTTCCTTACAAAAAGCCCAGGCCTTGAGGCCCCTCATAGTGAGTTGATTTTATGATAAATACAAGATCATGAAGGAAAACTGGGCCATTGGTGGACTGAGCTGTATTTACCTGCAGGAGAAAGTATGTGACCAGCCCGCAACTCTCTTTTTGAGTATGATAGCTCCTCTGAAACCAGAGTTCATCACACCAGCATTGTTGGGGATCTTCCCCAAGGAGTTCAGAAATTCCTATCCCAGAGGCACCCCACACCAAGTGACTGCCAGTGTCCACTGTAGCCACACTAAGATAAAACTGAGAAGGCCTTTAAAGTACCTAACTGCTAAACAGTGCCTGCCAGGTGCATGGAGCAGGATGCACGGCACAGGGATATGCCTGCCACTCATCCATCCACCTTCACCCATCTGTTATGCAAATGATTAGTCAGTGTCCACTGACATGCACAGGGGCTTGGGAAGAATGTGTGGAAGAGAAAGCGACAGTGCCTGCCTGTGAGCCTGGAGCCTGTATTTATCATCTCCGAGGCCCTTGTTCCTTACAGAGGATGAAAGTACTGGGGAACAGTTTCCAAAAGCCATATTGAGAGTCAGAGGCAAAACTAGAGAAAGCTCCTCCACTGTCCCTTCGTGGCCCATCTGTTCCCTCCAAGACTCAGCAAAAGAATGTAGTCCTCCACATCCCCCACCCCAACAGAGGCTCTGCTGTATTCTCCCACACCTAGCTCACCCTCTGAGGGTGGCAGCACAGGATCATTCTCCTTGAAGGAATGCTTTTAGACACCTGTTGTGCTTGGGGACTATGAAGTGGGACAGACACATAAAACACATCCCCAAGAGTCGGCTCACTGGTAAGTGCGGTGGAGAAGCCAAAATATATAACAGTAACAACAGTAATAATATAAAAACAATAACAAACAGTAATGCAGGCTGGAGGAGTGGCTCACCAGTTAAAAGCACTTATTCCCGACACCCACATGGTGGTTCACGACCATCCATAACTCCACTTCCAGAGAATCGGATGCCCTCCTTTGAGCTCCTGCAGGCAGGAGGCATGCCTGTGGTGCTCCTACATACATTCAGGAAAAACATCCATATACATAAAAATAAATAAGTCTAGTTCCCCCCCAAACATAGTAAAGTAATGATAAATAAAAACAACGAAAGAAAACAACTAGGGAGACAGGAAGCACACTTTATCGATGTGCTACGTGATTAAACCAAGAGGAAGCCTGGCAAACAGAGCAGGGGGGGGGTACTCTGCAAGAAAAGGCGGGGAGCCAGTAGGCAGTTTCAACTTGTCCTCTGACTTCTTGTCTCCCTGAAGGTATTCTCTGCTTTAACCTGGCTTACACTCATAGGATTGGTCTTATTAGCTGCTTGGCTCATGCTCAGATAGCTTTCCTATACAGCCCCAGACCCTCCTGTCTGGGGATGAAGCCACTAACAATGGGCTGGGCTCTCCAACAAGTCAGGACAGTCCTTCACAGAGAGGGCCACAGGCTAACCTGGTCTGGACCTTCAACTGAGACTCCTCAGGTGACTCTAGGCTGTGTCAAGTTGACAGCTGAAGCTAACGGACAAGGGCTCATGGAGCAAAACCTGCTGAACCAATGTGCACATGATCATAGTCCCAGGAAACCAGAAGAGATGATATTTAAATAAATGATGACCAAAACCATATGAAATTTGTAGAGGAACCTAAATCTACAGACCCATAAACCCGAGAGAACTCTAAACAGGACTAAAGTGAAGAGATTTTGCCTGACATACACTATATTCAAAAGACAGGTGCAGGAGGAGGAGACACATAGGTAAAAAGCCAGAATGGACTACATATAAGATCCTGCCTGAGAAGGGGAAAGTGACAAAGAAAGAAATTTGGAAGACATCAGTGGCTCAACACACAAGAAACCCTATGAGGGCGATCAATAGTCACTGTGCAGAAGCCCGGAAGGCTGAGGGTTGAAGAACAGATTCAAAGGGCTGGAAAATAATTACCTTTTAAAAAGTGTCAAGTAAGAGCACTCTACCAGCAACCTTACCTTGAAGAAGTGAAGAAGACAAACAACCTCAAAAAGTTCACCCTACCAGACTTACCTTACAAGACATGCTAAGGGGAGTTCTTCACATTGAGATGGAAGGACACTGGCTCTAACATGAAAACATAAGAAAGTAAGAAAGGCACTGTAGAGGTATATGACAGTCAAAATATTATAATATAGTAAGTTGCTTACAAATTACTTTTAACTCTAGTGTGAAAATTAACAAAAAACAAAAAACTATAACTTGCTAATTATTAATAAAACTACACACTTATGAAAGCATAAAAACCATGACATCAGGCTGGTTGGATGGCTCAGTGGGTAAGAGCACTGACTACTCTTCTGAAAGTCCTGAGTTCAAATCCCAGCAACCACATGATGGCTCACAACCACCTGTAATGAGATCTGATGTCCTCTTCTGGTGTGTCTAAAGACAGCTACAGTGCACTTACATATAATAATAAATAAATCTTTTTTAAAAAAACATGACATCATCACCTGTGTAGCAAGAAGGTCAAGTGGACTTCCATTGTGGGCAAAGTTAAGTTGTTAATAATATAGGCAATTATAGCTTCAAGGTATTAGATGTATGCTTTATGGAAATACAAAGAAAAATCCTATATTGGATATACAAAACAAAGAAAAAAATCATATACTGATATATAAAAGATAAGAAGAAGGAGATCAAAATATCACTACCAAAAATTAGCAAATCACAAAGAAATACAGCAGAAAAGGTGTGAGAGAAGGGGAAGGAGGGTGGGGCAGAGGCAAGGAAGGGAGGGGGAGAGGAGAGGAAGCAGCAAAGGACAAAGGAAGGGAAACCAGGAAACAATGACATAGCAGCAAGAAGTCTTCACCTATCAATGATTATCTTAAATGTAAGTGAACTAAATTCCTTAATTAAAAAGTACAGGAACTGAATGAATTTTAAAATCAACACAAGATAACACTTATGTTTACTGTCTACAAGAGATGTCTTAGGGCTGGACAGATGGCTCAGCAGTTAAGTGCACTTGTTGCTTTTCCAGAGGATCCAGGTTTGAATCTTAGCATCCATATGGTGGCTCACAACCACCTGTAATGGAGATCCCATGTCCTCTTCTGGTGTGTCTGAAGACAGTGACAGTGTCCTCTCATACATTAAATAAATAAATAAATAAATAAATAAATAAATAAGTCTTTAGATGTAAAAAATTTAAGACCCTTAGCTTTAAGAACACACATTGGAATTAAGATTAAAAGAGACAAAAAGACATCCCATGTAAATGGTAAATGTGGCTTTATTTGGATCAGACTTCAAATTAAAAAATGTAACCAAGGCCAAGAAGGTAATTATACATGATGAAGAGGTCAATTTATTAAGAGAGTATAATAAGTATAAATGCACATGCACCAAACACAGGAGTATCCAATATATAAACCAAATACTCACAGAAATAGCAATATACTGATAGGAAGGACTTCAATATCCTATTTACACAATATAAAATAATCAGACAACATCAGTGCAGAAATGCTGGGCTTGAACTACTCTAAGGACCATATATCTTTTACAGAACATCTAACCCAACAGAACTACAATAAACTTTCCCTCCAAGGGAACAGAGAAGACCCAGCATACATCATATGTCTGGCCACAAACAAGTCTTCCAATTTTTTAAGAAGACAGAAATGATACTGAGCCATGACAATGGCATAAAATTAGAAATCAAGAGCAGAAAACTTCCTGAAAATTTCACAAATACATTGAAATTAACAACATGCTCCAAAGCAACCAAATAGTCAAAAGAAGAGCTCAAAAAGGGCAGTGGTGGCACACACCTTTAATCCCAGCACTTGGGAGGCAGAGACAGGCAGATTTCTGAGTTTGAGGCCAGCCTGGTCTACAGAGTGAGTTCTAGGACAGCCAGGGCCACACAGAGAAACCCTGTCTTGAAAAACCAAAAAAGAGGAAGAAGAAGAAGAAGGAGGAGGAGGAGGAGGAGGAGGAGGAGGAGGAGGAGGAGGAGAAGGAGAAGAAGCAGGAGGAGGAGGAGGAGGAGAAGGAAGAGGAGGAGAAGGAGAAGAAGCAGAAGGAGGAGGAGGAAGAGGAGAAGGAGGAGGAGGAGGAGGAGGAGAGGAAGAAGAAAAAGAAATGTAAATATATATCGAGAAAGACCCAGCAAGATGTCTCAGAGAGTAGGCAGTGTTTGCTGCCAAGCCGGATGAGCTGAGTTCAATCCTGGGGACCCACATAATGAAACAGAGCCAACTCCTACAAGTTGTCCTCTGGCCTCCACACACACAAATAAATAAATGTAAATCTTTTACTATTGAAAGAAACAAACCTAAAAATGGAATACTCTAAAATTTATTGGATGCAGTAAATGCAGCCCTGAGAAGGATGTTTGCAGTAAAAAAAGTCTAAATAAAGTGGAATAAAGACCTCAAGCAAACAACTTAGCATTACTCACCAAGAAACAAGCAAGGGAAGAAAATGTAAATGCAAACCAAGCAGAAGAGAGTAAACAACAATAGTTACAACAGAGAAAAATAAAACAAAGACTAGAAGAAACACAAGTGGTCAACAGCTTTAAGAAATAGAGGATTTTCATTGTTTTGCTTTGTTTTGTTTTGTTGACAAGATAAAATAGAAAACCTTTAGCTCAATGGAAAAATTTAAAAAGAAAAAATAGGAGATGCTCAAATAAAATCCTAACACAATACAACTGGCACTAAGAAACACCAAGGAGCATAAGACTCAAATCCCAGCAACCACATGGTGGCTCACAACCATCGTAATGAGATCTGACGCCCTCTTCTGGTGTGTCTGAATACAGCTACAGTGTACTTAGATATAATAATAAATAAATCAAAAAAAAAAAAAAAGAATCTAAGACTAAGTGCACAGCAAAACACTGAATGGAATCATCTAAAAGATTCTAATTCCTAAGGAACAAGATTACCTCCAGGACTGACCCATAAAGGAGAGAGAATCATATACACACAAGGAAAATTATATAGGCTGAGCAGGTTGTATTAATTTATAGTTAGGGAAATAAATACATATAAACAAGGGAAGAAAAAGAGACTATGGTTTTGAAAGGGATATATGGGAGGGGTTCAAAGGAGGACAGGGAAGGAGGAAATGATGTAATTATAATTTAAAAATAAAAAATTATTACGAGGAATGAATATGACTATCAACAACCCTTCTCAAATTATTTTTAAAAGCTGCATTATAAAAGGAAGATATCCAAAGTCTTATTCTGATTCTGATGTGAACACTATCCTGCTACTAAAGTCAGATTAAAACATCTCAAGAAAAGAACATTATTGGCTAATAGTCCTGATGAATATAAATGTAAAATCCTTACAACCCTTAAGACCTGAAACCACTTATTGTTAGGTAAAATAGGATAAAACTTAGCATCCCTTCATGCTGGGCAACTGCTCCCAGGCATGGGGGCACACTGCAGCATTGTTGCTATGTCCAATGGCACGTCATTGAAGAAGAAATTTTCCCCTTTCCAGCGTATATCCATTGCAGATAGTTTCTTGATTGTGGCTGGGCTCCCGTATCCCTGTCTCCCTCCCAGAACTGGACCCCATCTGGCTTGAACCTGTACAAGTCTCCTACATGCTGCTTGGCATGTTTAATATTTTGTATTTGGTCTTTTTCCTGTTTGCTTTGATTTTCTTTTCTGTATTGTGGAGGAGGTTCTTATTTCTTCTTTTTTGTTTGTTTGTTTTGTTTTTTTGTTTCTTTTTGTTCTTACTTTTTGCTTTTGAGTGCAAGATGATCTAAAGTTGGGCAGTGTCTTAGTCAGGGTTTCTATTCCTGCCCAAACATCATGACCAAGAAGCAAGTTGGGGAGGAAAGGATTTATTTAGCTTACTTCCACATTGCTGTTGATCACCAGAGGAAGTCAGGACTGGAACTCAAGCAGGTCAGGAAGCAGGAGCTGATGCAGAGTCCATGGAGAGATGTTTCTTACTGGCTTGCTCAGCCTGCTCTCTTATAGAACCCAAGACTTCCAGCCCAGGGATGGCACCACCCACAAGGGGCCCTACCCCCTTGATCACTAATTGAGAAAATGCCCCACAGCTGGATCTCATGGAGGCACTTCCCCAACTGAAGCCCCCTTCTCTGTGATAACTCCAGCCTGTGTCAAGTTGACACACAAAACCAGCCAGTACAGGCAGGTAAGGAGGTGGCGATACCCTGGGAGGAAGTAGGAGAGGGAAAAGTCATGATCACAATATATTGTATTAAAAAATTAATAAAAGGGTAAAATCTCCTAAAATGATTTTTTGTTTTGTTTTGTTTTTTGTTTTTCGAGACAGGGTTTCTCTGGTTAACCCTGGTTGTCCTAGAACTCACTCTGTAGACCAGGCTGGCCTTGAACTCAGAAATTCGCTTGCCTCTGCCTCACAAGTGCTGGGATTAAAGGCGTGTGCCACCACCGCCCAGCCCTAAAATGATTTTTTAAAGATATGATCCCTAATACTCAAATAACAAAACCCAAAAGACAAATGAGATCACATCAAACTAAAAAATGTCTGCACATCAAATGAATTTCTCTATGGAACCTGCACACAACCTGCACAGTAAGATTAAACATAAACCATATATATCCCTGATAAAGGGCTAGAATTCAAAAGATAAAAACAGTTCTGTCCCTCCATAGCAAAACAGAAAACAAGCTAATCATGAAATGCAGAAATGGTCATTCCACTTCTGGCTGAGACCAAGTATCAGAAGGGAATGAGATTAGCTCTGCTGTTACTCCATCCCCACAATCTTAGCATCTAGAATGCTGAGGCAGAAGAATTACCACATGTCCTTCATCAGTTTGGGCACCATAGTGAACACAGTGGCTACCCAGAGTTACACAGAAAGACCCTATCTTTAAAAACTAAGTAGTACATCAAACAAAAAATTAAAATTAAAATGGAACAAGGATCCAAATAGAGAATTTTTCTAAGGAAAGCATACAAATCAGTAGTAGGCATATGGAAGCTACAGCACATCTATAGTGATCAGAGGAGGAAATGTCCCAGTCACGCTGAGACAGCACCTCATGCCCTTCAGCATGGCCATTCTGGGAAAGACACAAGGAACACATTTGTGAGGTTTGAAGAAAAAGGAGTCCTTATACAGCATTGGTGGGATTGGCATTTGGTTTTGGTCATCATGGAAACCAGGATTTTTAAATAAAATTATCATTAACCTCACTAATTCAGTTTTGGTTCTACAACCCAAGGAAGTAAAAGTTGGTCATGTGTGGGTGTGCTTACGGTGGTCATGTGTGTGGGTGACCATTCACAATAGTCAAGACATGGAAACAACCCAGTGTCCATCATGGATAAATGGAAAAGATTATGTGAACACACACACACACACACACACACACACACACACACACACACACACATACCTGGACAGTATTCAGTCTTTCAAAAGACAGAAATTCTGCCATATGTGAAAAGTCTGTCCACATGATCCCATGGATGAACCTTGAAGACACAACACTAAGTGAGATAATGCAAGAATTAAAAAAAAAAAAGAAAAGTTACAGGGATATGGAGAGAAACAGCTTAAGGCTCAGGTCCCTCCCTCTTTATCTCTTTTGCATTTCAGATGTCATGATGTGAATTACACAGTGTTCTACTTCACCACATGTCCAAATCATCAGGTCCCAGCAACCACAGACTAACTCCTCTCAAGTGAAGATCCCAAAGAAAGCTCTACCTGCACCGAGTTAATAATGTTCTTGAGTATTTTGTCACAGAGGTGGAAAACCAAACAAGCACAGCCATGTATTGCTCTTAGAATCTGGACTAAAGCAATAAAGTCTATGTAAATAACTATATATTTCAACTTAAAACGTTTTAATTCCCTAGTACAGCAAAGGCAAAGACACACAGATGGAGAAATTTTTGTAATATATATGATAACCCAAGATAAAGAGCCCCAAAGTATGAAGACTTCCAGATAAAGGATTTCACACATGCAATAAAAGAGGGTAAACAGAAGGCTAAGCCGCCAGGATTCTCAACCTCTGACATTTTCACCAGGGATGCTAACTCAGCATTTCTACTACCTCTGCCTTCACCATCGTGACCTCCATCACCGCCACCACCACCACCACCTCCATCACCACCTACACCCGCTCTACCATCACCACCACCATCATCACCATCTTCACCATCTCCACCTCCACCACCTCTTCCATAACCATCACCACCTTCACCATTTTCACTTCCATCACCGCCACCACCACCACCACCACCATCACCACCTACACCAGCTCTACCATCAACACCACCACCACCATCACTATTGCTGCCTAAATGAGAGATCCACTAAGTCTCCAGACACTGCCAAATGCCCCTTGAGTCAAAAAAAAAAAAAGTAGTTTAAAACATAAAAATTTGCTCCATCGTATGAATGGGTGGGTAGTTGTGAATTAAAATAGTAGGGTCATGCTGTCAGAACAGAAAGATTCTAAGGATAGGTGCCAAGGGTTTGGGCTGGAGGATGTCTGTGTTTTTAGTCTGTGGAAACACACACAGGGATGACAATTTTAGAGGCGGAGCTGGTGGCTCTTAACATGTGCCTTCCTCTTGAATCACAAGAACTGGGCACAGGCACTCACAGGAACATATGTCCAAACGGTGCTCAGTCTTAATCAAATATGGAAACTGCGATAAAAGGTAAAGGGATAGTTAAACTATGGTATATTGAAGGGAAATTTTTAAAAAAATGGTCTAAGCAGGGCGGTGGTGGTGCACGCCTTTAATCCCAGCACTTGGGAGGCAGAGGCTGGTGGATTTCTGAGTTCGAGGCCAGCCTGGTCTACAGAGTGAGTTCCAGGATAGCCAGGGCTACACAGAGAAACCCTGTCCCAAACAAAACAAAACAAAACAAAAAAATGGTCTA
Organism: Mastomys coucha; assembly: GCF_008632895.1. Lineage (NCBI taxonomy): Eukaryota > Metazoa > Chordata > Mammalia > Rodentia > Muridae > Mastomys > Mastomys coucha. The sequence continues at coordinate 92,314,090 of NW_022196906.1, forward strand.
AGATGAGTTGCTGAGTAAAACAAAGCAAATTACAAAAATATGACCTAGTATTCCGTCTTAAAGTTGAAATAAGGTACTGGTGAATGTTTGTATGCTACATTTAAAAGAAGAACACTTTGGGAGAATAAAGAGCAAACCTCTGTACTCCATCCTTGAGGCAGAATGGTGGTGAGGAGAATGAGTTCAGAGAGAGGGAATCTCTCTCTGTTCTGGTTTGCTCGGCAGCCTTCTGTGCTGCTTGGGCTTGAATAGAAACTAGTACTACTTTTATAATTTTTAAAATGTGTTCTACAAAACTTCCCAGATCGAAAGGGTTCGTGTTACACATGCACCAGTAAACGAGTCTCCTTACCTCCATGGACTGTGTCACTTTTCACAGATCGGATTCTGGAAGGTGGCGGATGCAGTGGGACAAGGAACACTTTCAGCTCTGGGTCCTACAGGCTACCCCAGCCAGCTAAGGCAAACCCTGGAGCATGACTACAACAAAATAACATCTGGGTGGAGTGTCAGCCACTGGCTAGAGACCGCTGGGCCAGGCCTCGCAATTCCCTGACACGATCCAGAAAAAAGGAGCTGGCCAACAACAAAACCAGTTTTCTTTTTCACAGGCTACGTCAGTGGGCCTCCCTACTCTCTTCATCAGCTGCTGCTGTTTCCAGAGGCCATGTTCGGCTCACAAGCCACTGGGCTCCTGGCCACTCCCCACCACAATGAATTATCCCCCAAACAAAAAGAAAACAGAAGGTCTGAGGTTTGGAACTATTTTTAATTCCCATTTTTATTTTCACAACATTATAATTTTTTTAGAATTATGTTTTCAACTTGGAACATGCATCGGTGGTTTAAAATAGTAGTTTTGAAGCCTAAGCAAGCGAGTTACCAGGGAAAGTTTGAAACTACTTGGACTAACTCGGTAGAACCATGAGGCACAGTGGTCATGAGAGACATGTTTCTGATCTTGATGTTCCTCCACAAGATTTAAGTACTGTAAAGACTGCTGCTCCATCCCAACCACACCCAGAGAAATGGCAGAGCATCCCATTAAAATACCCTGGACTGCGGGCATAGCTTATCAGAGTTAAAGATCAGCATATGTGTACTGGCTGGGTTTGTATCAACTTGACACAAGCTAGAATCATCGGAGAGGAAGGAGCCTCAATTGAGAAAATGCCTCCATGAGATCCAGCTATAAGGCACTTTCTCAATAAGTAATCAGTGTGGGAGGGCTCAGCCCATTGTGGTTGGTGCCATCCCTGGCCTGATGGTCCTGGTTTCTATAAGAATGCAGGCTGAGCAAGCCATGAGGAACAAGCCAGTAAGCAGCACCACTCCATGGGCTCTGCATCAGTTCCTGTCTCCAGGTTCCTGCCTTGCTTGAGTTCCTGTCCTGACTTTCTTTGGTGAAGAACAGCAATGTGGAAATATAAGCTGAGTAAATCCAATACATCCTTTGCTCCCCAAATTGATTTTTGGTCACAGTGTCTCTTCACAGCAATTGAAACCCTAACTAAGACAATATAAAATCATGGTATGAGATGATGGCAACTCTGCTGTACTGAAAAGAATCCCTCATCCATCTGCCAAGATTAGAGTACCAAGAGTAAAATCATCTTCATTTATCTTTCCAACTTCTGTTTCTTAAATTGTTATTGTTCTTCATTTGTTATTCTCTTACATGTACAGATGTTTTTCTTACACATATGTGTTGTAGGTCTCATGAATGCCTCTTTACGTATATGTAGCGTGAAATATTTAAAAAAAAAAAAAAAAAAAAGCAATCCATGCTACGCCAGCACTGAGCATGGAAGCCAAAATGTATCGGAGGCCCTGGTTTAGGTGGCAGATCCATTGGGATCTGCTACTGGAGGATTTAACTTATTGGCTTACAAATTAGGATGCTAGTTGCTACACCCAGCAATTGTGTTAGCTGTTGATTCTAAACTAAGTTTGTGTGGTGTTTTCCTTCACGCCACGGCTCAACTGGGTTCCAGAGAGAAAGGTAGGGTGGCAAAGCATGGGTTTACAAGAAGTGCACCACAAAAGGCCGTAGGTATTTGGAAGCATGGGGCTGGCATGGCAGTGACCCACCATGGGAACTTAGTGAGCCAGGTGGAGAGATTTCAGAGCTCTGGGTCAGAGTCTGCCTAGATGAGAACAGGCCCCCTGCCCAACGGCGCAGTGCCCGAGTAGCATGGATTGCTTTTTAAATATTTCATACTACACATATATGTGTGTTTGCATGCATGTATGTGTGGACATCTATGTGTAAATACTGGGAGAAGCCCTAAGAATGTGTTGGATCTCTGGAAGCTGGAATCTCAGGCAGTTCTGAGCTTCTCCATGTGAATGCTGGGAACTGAACTCCAGTCTATGAAGAGCAGCAGGTGCTCTAAACCACTGAGGCTCTCTCAGCTCCTCTTCTTTTATTCTAAGCTTCAGCATATGAGAAAAAAGCACAGGACACTTGCCTTTCTGAGTTCACTTAACACAAGGATCCTAGCTTTCATCTATTTCCCTGAAAACATAACTTCTCCTTTTTAAAATTGTTTCTGAAGTGGAAACTTAAGGGCTCTTTGGAGTGAATCCCATCTTTGTTGTCGGGAAATCAGCAGTTCAGTTCATAGGTCAGCAGTGGCAGCTCCATCCACTCACAAACACTTCACGGATCCACCAGCAGTCCAGAGGAGTGTTGGGATAGCAGCAGCGGTGGTATGATCCAGCAGGAACAGCCAGGCCTCAGCAGACTCAGCACGAGTCAGCAGAGGTCATTAGGACCAGAAGGAACACCAGGAGTTCTAGGCTGTGCCTCTCTCAACGAAGCAAAGTTCATTGACAACCAAGGAGAGTTGCACAGCTGGCTCTACAAGCAAGCCAAGCCCCCATCACTGTCTGTTGAGTCCTATTTACACTCCCTCCAAACATCATGTGTCCTCCATGGGTCTTGTCTCATCATGTGTCTTTCCTTGGCATGAGTCTGACTTAGCAAAAGTCCATGTCTCAGCTGACATCACTGCCAATCATCCTGAGTCTGAGGAAGCAGCAAGAAGCCACAACAACTTCTCAAGAAAGTTTTTCTGGTGATTTCTCTCTATGGAGTCAAGACAAATGGAGCTCAACAATGCATGTAAGGCAAACCAATACATGCTTGTCATTAGCGAAGAATCCTTCGTCACTTGTCCTTTCGAGGCCTTGCTTTAGCAAAGTATCCTTTTACCTACGTCTGCTTTAGCAAAACATTTCTTCACGTGTTTGCTTTAGCAAACCACCATCCAACACAACTGACTTTCAAAGAGCTTTTAAGTTTCCACTTCAGGTTTCTCTATGTAGCCATTCTCCTGCCTCAGTCTCTTTAAGTACTGAAGATTTTGGTATGTGCCACCACATCCAGTCAAAGTGAGTTAATTTTTATAGTGTTTCAGACCCGTGCCTGGTGCAGTAGCACTTGAGTGCTAGTATTGGCATTGACAGCATCACCACTCTTTTAATTACCTTTAATTAATTAATTTAATTAATGTTTTATGGGACTGCCAGTCTACCAGGGCAGGAAACTTTTTCTTCTTTCCTATCCTGCTATCCCAGTTCTCAGCAAAAACAAACAAACAAACAAACAAAAAACCAACCAACCAAACAAACAAAAAAAACTAGATAATCAAGGTCTGATAAATAAGACAATGGGCAGGCTGGATGTGCCTGCCCTCTGATAAAACCAGCATCCCAAGCTCTGGGAGGCCCAAAGGTCACTGTCCCTATGGAAGTTACAGGGTAGACCCAGCAGGGCTTGCTCCAAGATTCAGGGTCACCTGATCATTTACCTTGGGGCATCCTCAGCAGGGCACAACCTTTGTCAGAGCCTAGGACAATCGCCTTCTCTAAGCTGACATGACCTGGTTGGCCAGGGATCTAGAACATGTCACTCCCAAGAACTTCTGCTGTCCTCTATACTCAGAACAGCTGATCTCAACCCCTTGAAGGGAGAGCCCTCCAGCCCATCACCCTGGCTTCTATCTGAGGGCACCCTTCATACTGAATTTCTTGGGCCATACCTGGGTTTCAAACCCAGCCTGGGTCTCATCGTCCTCAGATTAAGTGTAGGGTCTTTAACACAGCTGCCCCTCCCCAGGTTCAACCTCAGGCAAGCATTCTTAGCCTCACCACCTAACTGCTCCATTGACCCCACCTCTCCTCACCTTAGCAGCTAGTCTGCTGCCCAGATCCAGCACCTCTGTGGCTCATTCTCCTTTCTCTGTCTGCCCTTGGAAAACAGCTCAGAATCCTGCTTAAACTATGGCTTCCTATGAGGCACACCTCCCAGACATCCTGCTGTGGCTTGACAAATCCATTTCATACCCAGTTATTTGCTCATATTTTTGTCTCTATTTCAGGATGGACAAGCCTTGAGGGCTGGAACTGCCTGGTTTTTGGAAATTATTTCTGTGTGTCCAATGTTCATTTCAGAATACAGGACAGAATCGTCATTTAGGAACAGTGATCCATCAGCTGAATGAATGAATAAGCAAGAGTGGCAAGCTGTCTCTGTCTCTAGGGCCCAGGGCACAGAGGTGGTGGGACACAGTGAGACCATGGACTGTAATCCTAGCACTTGGGAGGCTGTCAGGATTTCAAATTTTGGGCTAGCCTGAACTACAGAGGAAAAGAAAAAAAAAAAAAGAAGAAGAGGAGGAAACTGGGCTGGTGAGATAGCTTAGTGGTTAAGAGCACTGACGGTTCTTCCGAAGGTCCTGAGTTCAATTCCCAGCAACCACATGGTGGCTCACAACCATCTGTAATGGGGTCTGATGCCCTCTTCTGGTGTGTCTGAAGACAGCAACTGTGTACTCACATACATTAAATAAATAAACAAATCTTAAAAAACAAAAACAAAGCCAGGCGGTGGTGGCGCACGCCTTTAATCCCAGCACTTGGGAGGCAGAGGCAGGTGGATTTCTGAGTTCAAGACCAGCCTGGTCTACAGAGTGAGTTCCAGGACAGCCAGGGCTATACAGAGAAACCCTGCCTCGAAAAACAAAGAAAAAGAAGAAGAAGAGGAAGAGGAGGAGGAAAGAAATAATTATGTTCAAACTCCTTATGTTTCTAGAAGTTCTTCTTTTTAAAAATAGATGGAAAGAAAGACCAAAATGAAAAAGCCAGCCAAGAACTGGAAAGCATTCCTATAAAGTGCAGCCCACGGCTAGCTAGGAACAGATGGCTTCTGAGGAGCCTCAGGCACCCAGCTCACCACCCCTCCTCCCACGTCGTGGGAGTCCAGCCCAGCCTCCTTTCCTTGGCATTGACTGGACACCTGTGTCCATGCTTTAATCCCCAGGTAAGCTGCCTGCATATAACCTTGCACCTCTCCTTGTCCTGGCCATGGGGACATCAATAGCCAGGCACACCTGTGTACTAGTGGTCACTAATCCGTGGGTGGGACCTAGCAGGAGAGATGCCTCAGCTTTTGAAGCACTGACAAAGCTGTTCCACCAAGCCTGACCCTTGACCTACAGGTGGGCACAGCCATTGTCCTTGCATGTCCTGCCACTGTCAGCCCCACTGCAGAAACCCATGAAGACATTCAAGTCAGGTCAGCACAAAGCAAAACAAACAGAAGGGCCAAGGGGCAAGGTTTGTGTGGAAGGCTTGGCTGAGCGGGGAAACTATTGCTTGGAGTATAAGAATAGTCCTCACCAGGTAGGTCCCACTGTCCTAGCAAGTTGTCTGAAAACATGTGGCTGGGTCAGCTCTCCAAAACAAGAGGGCTGGAAAGCAGAGGGTCTGGAGAATCAGAATGTGCTAGGACATCAGAAAGCAGCACCTTACTGTTTTGGAGCCCGTGGAGAGTCACGGAGCCAGAAGCTGTGGCCAGGCACAGGGCTGAGAGGTACAGCTAACTGAGCCTCCACAGAACCCACAGCCATTCCTCCCGTTCTTTCATAAGAGTCGCAAGCTCCATCCACTGTTTGGCCATGGGTGTCTGCATCTGTCTCAGTCAGCTGCTGGGTGGAGCGTCACAGAGGACAGCCATGCTAGACTCCTGTCTACAAGCATTTCAGAGTACCATTAACAGTGTCAGGGATTGGATGCACATACTTTTTGTCCGACTTGTCACAGGGAAGCAGGTATGAAAATTTCCATTTATGGTAGCATGCTGGCATTCCAAAGATTTCCGACTGTAGAGCATTTTAGATTTCACATTTTCAGCTTGTACTGTAAAATGTAACATAGTGGGCTAGGCAGAGATCTCAGGAAATAAAGTGCTTGCTATGTGCAGTGGCTATTCCTGATTGTCAACCTTGACTTCATCCGGAATGAACTACAATCCAGAATTGGAAAGGCTCACCTGTGATCCAGATCCTGAGACTGGAAGACACAAGTTTCTGACCTGGATCGTAGCTTAGAGATCTTGAGGCATAGTGGCTATATAAAGCTTAGGCTTAGGCAAGGTAGTACGTGCCTTTAATCCTAGGAGACTAAGGCAAGGAGCTCTCTGAGTTCAAGGTCAGCCTGGGACAAAACAAGTCCCAGATCCAGGTATGGAGGTGCACGCCTCTGGGCCACCTACTGCCGGAGACCTACATAAGGGCATTAGAAGAAGAAAGATTCGCTCTCCTTTGATGCTTACACTTACTTGCCAGTACATCTGCTGGAACCTACTGCTACAGAAGACCAGCTGGAACAACTAGCCTTGTGGGACTGAGCAGCTACTAGATTCTCGGACTTCTAAGTCACAGCTGATCACTGTTAGGGAGTTGGATTACAGGCTGTACATCATTATCATAAATTCCCTCAGTATAGAAAGGCATTCCATATGTTCTGTGACTCTAGAGGACACCATGTAAACATAAAGACCTGCATTCCATTCCCAAGACCAGCACAAAAACAGTGCGCAGGGCCAGGCATGCTGGCACACACCTTTAATACCAACACTTGTGAGGCAGAAGCAGGTAGATCTCTGAGTTTAAGGCCAGCCTGGTCTCTATAGAGTTGCAGGCCAGCCAAGGTGACACAGTGAGATTCTGTCTCAATAACATAAAATTAAAACCTGGATGTGTTGACAAGTAAGCCCAGCACTGTGAAGAACAAGATGGTCAGATGCCTGGCGGCTGCTGACGGCTGACATTCAGGACGGTGAGAAACTGTCTTAAAACGGAAGGCGGACAGCTCCCAAGGAATGACACTCCAGGTAGATCCTCTCCTCCACATGCCCATACACAACTTATACACACATGCAAAAAACATAGTATACTATAAAGTCAATACCTATGGGGTCCCTAAAAAAAAAAAAAAAAGAGTTCCAGAATCTACTAAGACAATCTGTATGATAAAATACTCTGACAAAAAAGCAACTTAAAGGAGACAAGGTTGATTCTGGCTCACAGTTCAAGGGTCCAACCTATCATGGTGGAGAAATCAAAAGCAGCAGATCTAGGAGCAGCTGGTCACATGGCACCCACAGTCAGGGAGCTGCTTAGCTCCTCTCTCTGCTCATGAAGCCAGGGAATGGAGTCACACACTAGGGGGCGTGACTTCCAACTTTGGTTAACTGTGGTCAAGATAATCCCATAGAGTTATGGCCAAAGGTCCATCTTCCAGTTGATTCTAGATTCAATCACTAGCCGTCACCCTAACTTTCTGGTGCAGTAGTTCTCAACTTGCGGGTTGTGACCCCTTTGGTAAACTTCTATCTCCAAAACTATTTACATTATGATTCATAACAGTAGCAAAATTGCAGTTATAAAATAGCAACAAAAATAAATGTATGGTTGGGGGGTCACTACAACATGAGGAACTGTACTAAAGGGCCATAGCATTAAGATGGTTGAGAACTGCTCTACGGCATAAATATATGGATTTATATAGATACATGGCTCCTAACATGTATCTTATGCATTGTCATTACATACATTGTTATTCATAGTTGTTATGCTTAATTAGATCATTTTCTACTATTGTGTAATATTCCAGCATATGGATATGCTATCATTCATTGTGAGCTTTTAATAAGCTTTGTCTATTCTAGAATATAAATATATACTTACTTAAGGTACTTATCTAGGAAATTAATTGTGGGGTCACAAATTCAGAGTCTCTACAACTCTAGGAGGTAATTACCCCAACTGACTTACTTAGGATTTCTATTGCTTTGATAAAACACCATAAGCAAAAGCAAATGGGGAAGAAAATATTTATTTCTGCTTACAACTCTCAGGTCACACTCTAAGGGAAGTCAGAGAAGAAACTAAAGCAGAGGGCATGGAGGGGTGCTGCTTACTGACTTGCTTGGTCCACTTTCTTACAGCACCTAGGACTGCCAGCATTCCTGCATAATGTCAGCTAGGCCTTCCCACATCAGTTATCATTGGGAAGATGTACTACTGGTGGGCTCATAGGCCAATCTACTGGGGGCATTTCTCAACTGAGGCTTCCTCTTCCCAGATGACTCTATCTTCTGTTAAGCTGATGTAGTAACACTAGCCCTCACACCTACCACAGCCACATCTCCCATCATGGTTATGCCAGTGTGGCACTCCCACCACAGTGCTGAACAGTTCTCTTTTCCTACACCATTATCAACACTTGACATTGTCAGTTTTCAAAGTCAGTTATTCTGATAGGCAAAATAGCATCATATTGTGGATTGAATTTTCATTCCCCTTTACATCAGCAAGACCAACCACCTTTTTTTTTAAATTGGATACTTACTTTATTTACATTTCAAAGTCTCCCCTTTGGAAACCCCCTACCCATTCTCCCTCCCTTTGCCTCTATGAGGGTGCTCTCCCACACACCCACTCCCATCCTCCCACCCTGGCATTCCCCTACACTGGGGCATCAAACACAGAGTCTGACAAATATAGAGGAGGAAGCTTGAAGCCAATCATTGGACTGAGTTCAGGGGCCCCCAATGGAGGAGTTGGAGAAGAGACTGAAGGACCAACCACCTTTTACTACATTTATATGACATCAGGGCTGCTGGTTTAAATCCCTTGGTTGGCTTTTTCTTACTAGTCTGTTAGAGTCCTTTATTGATGTTGGATAGGGAGTCATTGTTAAGCATCTTCCTCCCTTCTGTCACTTCATACTTATCTCTGTCCTTATGTTATCATTTAGTGAGATAAAGTTCTTGATTTTAACATAGTCCTTTTTCTTTATGATTTTAGTGGGTTTGTGGTAAGCCATACAGGAACTTCTGTCTATCCCCAAGTCATGAAGATACATGCTAGGTTATTTTCCCAAAGCTTCATCATTCTTCTGCATTTCTCTCTCTCTCTCTCTCTCTCTCTCTCTCTCTTTCTGAGACAGGGTTCCTCTCTGTATCCCTGGCTGTCCTGGAACTTACTCTGTAGACCAGGCTGGCCTCAAACTCAGAAATCTGCCTGTCTCTGCCTCCCAAGTGCTGGGATTAAAGGCATGCGCTACCACCACCTGGCCCTTCTGCACTTCTCATTCAGACACAAGCCAAGTCCTTTACATGTATGTAGGCATAATGTTATCATGCATTGTGTAAAGATCATCCGCGTGTTATTCAGACGCTGGTTTCTGTGCCCCCATATCTGGTTGCAATCCGTATTCTGAAAATCTCCTGTAAACATTGCTCCTCAATTATTCCCTGATTGGTTAATAAAGCTAATTGATGAGCCAGTGACTAAGCAGGGGAGAAAACAGAGCTGGACTTCCTCCCAGTAAGGGGAGGGAAGAGATGGAGACAGAGACAGAGAGAGAGGGGAGGGAATGGAGATTAGCCACAGGGACAGAGTCCAGGAGAGACCATTAGAAAAACACCTAGAGGTGCTGGAGAGATGGCTCAGCAGTTAAGAGTACTGACAGCCAAGGTCCTGAATTCAATTCCCAGCAACCACATAGTGGCTTACAACCATCTGCAATGGGATCCAATCCTTTCTTCTGATGTGTCTGAAGACAGCTACTCATATACATAAAATAAACAAATGTTTAAAAAGACAGACACCTGGGGCAGAGAATGTGATAAAATACAAGTATCTCATGAATTTTGGCTGGAAGACAGCCAGGTTAGCATAGAGGATTAAAATACAGTAATACCGCTCAGTTATAGTACCTTTAAACTTGTTAAATAAATATGTTAGTCCAGTCTCAATTATTTAGGAGCTAGCTGGGTTAAGAGAAAACTGCAACTCACTTATTATAAAGCCACTGGAACACACATGTAAACCTACTTTCCTCAAACTATTTATTGATGAAACCATTTTCACTTCCTACAGTGACACCTTTGTCATACATCAATGGCTGTGTGGCACACTCTGTTTCTGGGCCCCAGATCTACCCTACGTTATCACCACACAGTCTTAAGTGCAAACCTGTAATAAGCTTTGAGGGAGTACTGCATACTCAAAATGTCTGCTATCTTTTTTATAGTCACTCTCCAGGAAGTGAAGATGTACGTCCCTATATTCAGTTAGGACTTCTTTATTTTCTCTCAGTAACATTCAGTAGTTTTCTTTAAATGGACTGCATGGATGTTTTATTAAGTTTATTTCTAGGTGTTTGATATTTCTTAATGTATTTATGGCATTTTTGTTGTTCTATCACTAAACTCGTCAAAGAAGCTTCTCTGGCTTCTCTGGCCAAAGCTGGCAGCAGTAACATTATAGACCTATTTATCTGCAGGGCGAAGTAACGGAAATATCAATGTCCATTTAGGTGTGAAAAACCAGCAATAGCTTCCCTATGGAACCTATGGCCTGCCCAGTGACAGGCTTGTAACCAGATTTACAGTAAACATGAAATCCCCCCTGTTGAGTGGACATCAAATCTAATTCAAAACTAGTCTGATACACCAATAATCGCGTGCAATTGTGTGCACATCTTGCCTGGCCAGTCTGTCCTGCTGCACACAGGATTCACAGCTGACTACTGCTGTTGATGGTAGTTCTCCAGCACCTTCCAGTGCTATGAGGGATGACCAGAAGGGAAGAAGTTTCCAGTTCTCTTCCATCTCTACATCTCTATATCCTATAGCCATGGCATGTGGTACACTGAGGAAAACTTTCAAGCCAGCAAGTGTCTCCAAATCTAGCTAACCTTTCATAATAATTCATATGCAAATGCCTTGGGATATTCTATATATGTGGCCTTTTCCTTTAAATAGTTTATTTACTTCTTTAATTTTGTTTGTTTTTCTTTATTTTTGTTTTGTTTTTGCCATCTTGCTCTAGCTAGGACTTTTAGGACAATGCTGAACAGAACTGGGAAGAATGGATGCCTTATTTCTAATCTAGGAGAGAAGGGTGAAGGAACCCAGCATCCCTACCTGCCTGAAGTTAATGCAGGTGCCTCATCTTACTGGGTGCCTTTCTATTTTTAGGTTTTTTTTTTAAAGTGTTTTTTCTTTCTAAATAATAAATAAAATTTGATCAAATATTTTATCTACTGAGATACCATATTTTTTCTGCTTTCTCTTGATATGTTCAATTATATTGATGGCTTTAAAACGTTAAGCTATTCTTGCATTTTGGGTTAAATTCAAATGAAGAGTTTTGTGCACAGTATGTGTTACTGGGTTCACTTTGTTTATGCTACATCTTAATCTGTATTTGAGTGAACATGGCCTCTCCTTTCCACTTCATATGTCATCCATTGTCATGCTTTAATGACTTGATTTTACCTCATGTTTTTGTTTTTTGTTTTTGCTTTGTTTTCCGTTTTCTTTTGTCAGTGCTTTTTTTTTTTCTATCTTGTGGCAGAATTTGTGTAAGATTAATGCCAGATTTTCTTAAATAGTCTGCAGAAACTAACTTACCTGTGATATTTTGATTGTGGAAACAGTTTGGGGGTCCAGTTTTCTTTAATGATTAAAGGACTACTGGAACTTATATTTATTATATCCATTTTGAAGTATTATGTCTTTATAAGAATTTGTCTACTCCAAAATGGCTGTCTTTTTCCAGTGAGTGAATGTGACATCTTTGTAAAAGATAAAGTGTCCATAACTGTGTGGGTTTATCTCTAGGTATTCTGGTCTGTACCACTGGTCTATATGTCTCCTTTGCCAGGACCAGTTTGTGTCACTATGGCTCTACGGTATAGTTTGAGCTCCAACAATATGGTACCTCCTGCTGTGTTCTTTCTGCTTATGATTGCTTTAGCTATTTGTGGCCTTTTGGTTTTGTTTTTATATTAATTTCAGGATTGCCTTTCTAGTTCTGTGAAGAATCTCAGGTGAATTTTTGTAAGGATTTTACCAAATATGTAGATTGCTTTCAGTAGTATATCCACCTTCATAGTATTGGTTCTGGCAACCCAGGAGCACGGAAGATCTTTCCAGTATCTACTGTCTTCTTTAATTTCTTATTTGACTATTACTAGACTTAACAGCCTGAGACATGTTATATGATGCCATACTGCTTCTTACATGTATATGAGTGCATGTGCATGCATGATATATTATGATAGTAGTAACATCACCACTGAATCAGACCTCATCTTAGGCAATCAGATTAATGCATAATCCTTTAATAAGTAACTACATAATCTTTGTGTGATTTAAAACGCAAAGGGAAGAAAGTGTGACTATGGTAATAAATAGGTACATACTAGATCATTTTCAAGCAAGAAATATATATATAGCCAGTAACCAATGGACACAAATGAATCCAACAACACCCAAGTATCCAGGAAATTTGAGTGGTTCTGAAGGACTGGATAATTGTAAATGTCCTTATTTTGATATCATATTTTGTTTTGCAAAATGTTGCTACAAAGTATATAGTGGACAACCTTGAGATTTCTTGTAACTACATGTAAATCTATTACCTCAGTTAAATTTTTAATTAGTCAAAACTGGAAATGAGCCAAGTGTGATGGTGTACACCTGTAATCCCAGCTACTTGTGAGGTTAGGACAAGAGGATCTTCTGAGTTTAGGAGTCTCAGGCTAGCCTGCATGATATAGTGAGGTCATATCTCCTTTTTTTAAAAAATTGAAAAGTTAAGTCATAGAAAAATTTTAAAGAGGAAAGTAAAACATAATTTCTTTTCAAATGTTTTCCCTTGGAAAAGATCAAACTTATGATCTTAGGACTTCTATTTGAAGTCCTAACACCCATGTAAAAGCTGGATGTAGGTACGTCTGTAACCCCAGGATGTGAGGGATGGGCATGAAGGCAGATGGATCCTTGGACCTTTGTTAGCCAAAGTGATTAAGCTTCAGGTTCAATGAGAAACCTTGTCTCGAAAACTAAGGTGGAGGGCCAGCAGGATAGTTAGCTCAGTGAGCAAGGTGTGCCCACCAAGCCTGATGACCTGAGTTTGATGACCGGGATCCACACAATGGAAAGAAAGAGTTATCAAGTTGTTCCCTGACCTTCACACATGCTGTAGTATTCAGGTGTGTATGTGCCTGAGGAAGACACCTGACATCAACCCATCAACCTCTGGTCTCCACACGTATGAGTGTATAGGCATGTGTATATAAACACACACACACACACACACACACACACACACACACACACACACACAGTAGTTACTGTTATTAGAATTTAAAGCCCATTACTAGTGAGGTATGGTATGCACATCTGTAATCCAGCACTTATGAAGCTAAAAAGTTTGAGACCAACCTGTGCTACAGAGAGAAACCCTGCCATAAAATGCATCAAAAAGTGGTCCTAATGGCAAAGGTTGATAATGTCGGTCAGAGTGAGTTCAAGGCCACTGAGCAACTTAGAACTTGTCTTGAAATTAGAGAAAACTGTTAAATGGGCTGAGGACACAGCTCCATGGTAGAGTCCTTGCCTCCTGTGAATGAGGCTCTAGGTTCAAGCTTCAGGGTTGGGGTCAGGGGAGAGTGGGAAACAAGGGAAACAAAGAATGTTGTTTTCTACAAAAATGTGACTACAGAGTTGGATCAGTCAATATATACACACACCCCCACACACAAACAAAATGAGCCAGCCAAAGTTTTATATTAGACACAAAATCATCAACAATACATTCTGAAACTGAATTTTGCAGACCATAAGAGAATAATGTACATGATATCAATAGAAAACAAACAAACAAAAAATAACTGAAGCCAAACAAAAGATAGCTGATGATTTTCTTCTAAAAATTAAAATGTAGGACAAGATGGTTATGTACAAACAAATGGTGACAAACCTTAAACAAGTCATTGTCCTTGGGCATCAGACAGAAAGCTCTATAGCTTTCAAAGTTATATTTGATTTTTATAACATATCTGCCCAACACACACACACAGAGATATACACCATACACCACAAATACACCCCACACCATACACATACATACACTATACACCACACACAATATATATTCTACACACACACCCCTCATATACTACACATACCCCACATATATACACACACCACATATATACCATACACATATACACCACACATTATATACACACCCTCTCTTTCCCTCTCCCTCCCCCTCTCTTTCACTCTCTTTCACACACACACACACACACACACACACACACACACACACACAGAGCCAGCCAAAGTTTTATAATAGACATAAAATCATCAACAATACATTCTGCAGCTGAATTCTACGGACCATAAAAGAATAATTAACAGACTTCTGTTCAGAAGCTAGCTGAGGCTGACAGGCAGAAGGGAGAAGTCCATTTGCCCAGTGCCTTGAGCAGCAGCTGTTCTGTGGACAGACATACAGTATCAGTCTGACTAGTCAGTTCAACCAGAGTCTAGTAAGACCTATTAAAACCGATTCATGGTTCAGAGATGTGGGGTGAGTGGATGGAGAGTGAGAGACCCTTTAAGACTTCATATTGAATTAAGTAGTTTGAACCTTTTAACTCAAGATTGTCACCCATTTGCTATCCATTGTGATGATCATTTCAAACAACTGGCTTATCTGTCTTCTCATGGATGTACTTTCGAGACACTAATCTTTTAACATTAGACACTAAAGTTCTATCTATCTATGTATCTGTTCTGTCTGTCTATCTGTCTGTCTGTCTTAGGGTTCTCTTGAGTCACAGAACTTATGGAATATTTCTCTATATTAAGGGATTTATTAGAATGACTTGCAATCTGCAGTCCAATGGGAAGCTGTGAATGAGAAGTCCAAGAGTCTAGACCCCCCATGAGATTAGGTGTTTCATCTGCTTTTCTGTATAAGCTGGAATCCAGATGAAGTAGGATTCAATAGATGTGCTGGCAAGTAAGTGCAATTAGGCAAAGAAAAAAGAACCCTTCCTTTTCCCATTGTCCTTATGTAGGCCTCCAGCAGAAGGTATGGCCCAGATTAAAGGTGGTATACCACCATACCTAGACTTGGAATTTTCTCTGTCCCAGGCTGGCCTTGAACTCAGAGATCTTCTTGACTCTGTCTTCTAGGATTAAAGGTGTGTACTACCTTGCCTGGGCCTAAGCTTTCCAATGGCCACTATGAATCAAGGTCTAGATCAAAAGCATGTATCATTGCATGTCAAGACCCAGGACAGAAGCCTGTGTCTTCCAGCCTCAAGATTTGGATCACAGGTGTGTCTTCCATTTCTGGATTGCAGTTCATTCTATATATAGTCAAGATGACAACCAGGAATCTATCATCTATCAACCTACCCATCTAGCTATTTACCATCTATGTATCATCTATGTATCATCTATCTATCTATCTATCTATCTATCTATCTATCTATCTATCTATCTATCTATCTATGTATGTATCTATCTATCTACCTACCTACACCTACCTAAGACCTCGCCCACACCAGGCAAACCCCTGACACTTTACCACTGACCTACACCATTGATGAGCTCTTCTCCTCTATCATCCTAGATGTTACACTTCATGTATAATATTAACATGTTCCTGACTATTCTTTGCCCATATTTCTCATTTTTCTAGAGGACTTCATTTTAGAAGAATGAGCATGTCAACCATTGCAATGGCTTCTGAATCCATCATAAACATTAAAATCCTTGACACACTCAGCCTACTTACACTCCACTGAGCTCTGCCCTATGTTCCCATGGAGGGCTTTCTCCTGCATCCTTCACAGTGGGGATGTGATCCCCTTTCTCAGATTGTTAATCCAATCAGAAACAAAACAAAACAAAACAAAAAACAAAACACAATGGGACTGGACTGTTCTAGATTAGCACTGCCTGACAGAAATCTCTCCATACTGCATTTTTTTTTTTTTTTTTTTTGGGTCTGGTGCAAAGGCTCCAGAGCACATGAACTGGGAGACATGCAGTCTTAGACCAGCCACCAGCTAAGTACCTGGTTGGCCTGATGACAGAGAGTCAGAAACCTGAGTCCCTTTTTTTGCAAAAACACTTTCATTATGACCAGGCCTCTGAGCGAGTACAGATTCAGGATAAGACAAGCGGGGGATAAAGTGAAAGGCCATATGTAAGGTCTTGTAATTGCCACAGGACTGGAAACACTATTACACTTGCTTTTAATCTCCCCACTCTCTGTTCCTCTCTACCCTTTTAATTTTCCTAAATGGCTCAGCCGCTGCTTTCGAGAAGGTATTTAATATGGGTGAGGATTTAGCTGTTCCTCCAGGAACAGGCTGGGCCACAGTGTTCCAAATGTCATCTTGATTTGCTGCTTCCCCACTAAGTAAGAGACTTACTGGGGCTTAGGACATGAATCTGAATACAAACCTCCGTAATGAAATAGGAAAGGGCTTCACCTACTGCAGTAGCTCAGGGGACAGCTGTCCCTCCAACAGGACCTACTGATAAGAAAGGAGCCAGCCCAAAAGGACTGAATTCCCTGCCATGCCCTCTGTGTCACTGGCTCCAGTGTAGCATGTCCTCTGGTCTGCCCTGTGTGCATCTCCCTTCTTGCCACCCACCTATTCTTCCTCCAGGTCAGTTGATTCCAAGTTTACCCAGCACCCTGCACTTACAATTCTGTTAGCATTTATTTCACACTGTGAGAATCAGCTGTCAATACTGGCACATATACCCCCAACTTCTACATCCACCCTAAACCAGGAGTTCTTTGAAAACAGGGCGGCACTGATGAGAAAGGAGCCTGGAGCCTGGTGGACTCTCTTCCCAGCCATGTCCTCTGTGTCCCTAGCATATGTCCCCCATGGAGACTGGGGTGAAGCTACCTCCCAAGATCCCTTGGTACCAAAGGAGAATTCAATCTATTCCAGACGAGTTCTCAATGAATCACTGGTGTGTACAGATACGAATGACTGACTGAGCCCTAGAAAAAGGCCCTTAGTGTCTGAATCTACCTCACCTCACCTATCCAGTAGAAAAGCAGACTCCGGCCAGCGTTTCTTCACAGAGGCACTGCAAACCGCCACTAAACAACTGTGAACAGTTTGCTTCAAGGATACATTTGCACAGGTAGTGGTTCTCCCAGGAGTACAGGGTGGTGAATGGGAATCTGGAATCAGGTATGAGCTCTGCCTACCATGAACCCCAGATCATGGTGAGGTCAGGCTCAAGATGCTAAGAAGGCCTTATGCAGCCAAAAGACAGAGTTACTTAGCCATTCTGCATTACGCAGCCTCTGGCCCCTGGTTTCTAGTTGCCAGTGCCACAGGATTTACCAAATTGAATGACCCCACATCCATCAAAGACTTTTCATGCTGTTGGGACCCACTAAAAGCTATCAACTGTCCCTATCCTGCATAACTGAATCAAGCAGGTATTTTTAGATGGGGCACGCTTTAGTTGTAGAACCAGTCAGGGATTATGTTTTTGTTGGGAGGCAGGAGAGGCACTATTTGTCCTTTGAAGAGTATACTTCACCATGCTCTGACCAGAAGCCCTACAATTTCTGTAAACACAGAGGCTCTGCATCTTCATGAGCTTTACCCCAGTCTCCACAGGGAACAAGTACCACACCTACAGCTCCAGCCTAGTTGCCCCCATTGCTCATCTGTCCTCTCACCAATATGACACTATGAGCCTGGTTGCTGCAATGAAACCCAACATAAATGATTTAAGAGGTGAGCCCGTTTGTTTGGCTCACAGATTCAGAGAGATTTCAGTCCCTCGCAGTGGGGAAGGCATGGGCATGCTCCCAGCCATGGCAATGGGAGCATGTGACACAAGCTTGTTCATGTGGCAGCAGAGAACACAAACTGGGACCCCAGGTGGCTATAACATTTAAAGGACCACACCTACCTCTACCAGGCAGGTCCCACCTCTTCAAGACTCTACAACCTTCACAATCACATCACAAACAGGAGAACACATACTCAGTGCACGGGCCCATGGGAAACACTTCAGATTCAAACCATAAGAGAGACAGTGTGATGCTCTTTATGATGTTCAGGTCTCTTGGGATTGCATTGTAATATAAGGTAAAAGAAGCAATACCACAGAAGACAGGCCATAAATGTGCACTACTATCTGTGGCATATAAATTCAGCTCTTGTTTCACAACTGTGGGCTTATGGCCATAACATCCCCTGCCAGAGACCTTTGTTCGCCCTCTGCCAACAAGGTCAACACATCTGGCTCAGCAAAAGCAGTGAAAGACATGCTTGGTGTTGAAATAAACATTAGATTATTTGAGGCCAAAATGTGATGGCTGACTCAAAGAGTTTTACTGCCAAATAAGGAATCTGATCCAGCACAAATTCTAGGTGAACTCCTCTTGGGGTTAAAATTTATAAGAAGACAAACTGGGAAGATCTGTCTATGC
This sequence comes from Mastomys coucha, assembly GCF_008632895.1. Classification (NCBI taxonomy): domain Eukaryota; kingdom Metazoa; phylum Chordata; class Mammalia; order Rodentia; family Muridae; genus Mastomys; species Mastomys coucha. Next base: position 92,332,737 of record NW_022196906.1, read on the forward strand.
CAACAAACTGAATTGTCTCAGTACTGTCTCCTCGGTACTCAAGAGAGCAAACTGGGTGATATTGATTGACCAGTGATACTGAATTTACCCATTGAACAAGCTTTGGAAATGGCCCTCTGTGTATGCATGGTATGTTCTTCAGGGCTGTGTCAGCTAGATGCTGCTGTAGAAGACTTGTAGTCTCTGCCTAAGAGTACAATATCCCAGTGCTATTGATCAGCCTGAATCAGACTGAATGATTATGTAATATCTTCACAAGTTCATCTAGGTCCCCAGTGGGTGGCACTATTTTGGAAGGTATTAGAAACTTTAGAATGCAAGCCTCCACTGGAGGAGATAGTTCATTGAGGGCGGATCCTTGGGAACATCTTGTCCCTGGTACCTCCTGTTGTATGGCTGTTTCCTCACAACTGAAACATTTATTCTAGGGGTTGGGGTTGGAGGGCAATTGGACTACTCAATAAAGGTCAATGACATACACAAAAATATATTCATAGAACATGGGAGACCTTTGAGATAACATAGACAGACCTAACCTTCAGATCATAGGTGTAGAAGAAAATATAGAAGATGTTTTAAATAAAATCATGGAAGAAAATACTCCAAACATAGAGAAACACATGTTCCATCTAATAGAAAAGGCGTATGGAACACCAAACAGATAGGACCAGAAAGAAACTCCCAATGATATATTATGGCTAAAATGTTAAAAATTAAAAGGGGGAGGTATTGAAAACTGCAAGAGAGAAAGTTCAAGTCACCATAAAGTCAGGCCCAATAGAATATTACCTATTTATTTGATAAAAACTGATAAATTTCAGAAGTTCCTGACAAAATATATTCCAAATTCTCAAAGACCACAACTGCCAGTGGGAATTTATGACCACTGAGCCAGCTTTAAAGTGGATACTAGAAGAAATAGACTGGATTAAAGTGAGGAATCAATACATTCAAGGGGGTCACAGGGGTCATGGGGGAGAACAAAGAACACTAGGCAAGAACAGAAGGGGATGGAGGGATAGGGAAATGGTGGAGGTTGTGGGAGGCTGAGCCAGCAGGAAAGACAGATACATGAAAAGCCCAGCCCAAGGGAAAAACAATCAGAAGGGACAGTAGAACGCAGGTGGCATGACAAGTGCACCGACAGTCTCGGGATTAGAAGTTCACTGCAGACAGGGGGCAGGAGGTGGGTTAGATATAGGAAGACGCCTTATGAGAGCCGCAGGCTTCAGAGCCAACTAAAACACGATACATAAATAACAAGTCTGAACAGAAGCAGACTGCTTGTGTGGACAACACTGCTCCCAGAAGACCTGGGCTAGGAACTGAAAATCCCAGTTCCACCCATAACCTCCCTATGAGTTATAGATTGGAGAGACCACAGAGGCACCAAAACATTGCAGGCTATTGCCATTCTCTTGGGTGCCTGCCAGTACTAGATGGTATTAGTTCTACTATTCAAGACACTATTCACTTTGGATATAGGACATAAGACAACCAGCCTCAAACTCTCTCCCTGCTAGCTGGCATAATCAAGAGCAGAAGGTGCTTCGATGATCTTACCCAGCACTGGCCCCTACACGTAACTATTCTGACAAGATTTATCCACTGGGCACAAAGGTAGCATAATAATTAAGCAGAGGGCAGTAACCTACCACTTTTGGGTGATATATGAGGCCTTCCCTACAGGAAGGACATGCTGGGTACTATCAACATGGCAAAAACCCATGACTGGGAAGATCAGACACCCTGTGGGTAATCTACTTTTGTTTTGCTAAATGGTTATGCAATCAAACTGAATTCTAAATATTTATGTATATACCCATAGATTTGTGTTGCTTTTACTTTGGTCAGAAAAGCTTCCCCCTCCATGCCACCCTACTCCCTGTCTCCTCCCCCAAATGTGTTAATACAGAGGCCAGTTGCCAAGGATAAGTAATTGTGAGTGCATGGCTGTGGATGAGCCATCTATATTAATCTCCCCTTCCTAAGATCAGGGAGTAGGCAATACTATTCAGCCACAGGAAAAGATAACATTTATGGCAACATGATGGAACTCGGTTGTTGGGTTAAGTGAAATAAGCCAGGTGCAGAAGGATAAGCACTACACGAGTTTTTACGTGGGGTTAAAAATGAAATGCTGGTCTTATATAAGTTGAAAGTAGCATGTTAGTTACCTAAGAAGAGGGAGAGAGTAGAAGAGATATTATGGGGAGATTATCAATGGGTACAGAGTTACAGAGGGGTGTGAAATGTCCTGGTGTGCTCTAGTGGGAGACTGTAGAGAAGGGTAATATACCATATATTCAAGCGGTATATGAAAGATTGGGAGTGTTTCACTAAAAAGTGATAATAAATGTTTGAGGAGATTAAGCATGTTTGGCCTGATTTAAACATGCCTTGAAGCATAAACTACGTGGCACTCCATAAATATGTGTGGCTTTTCTATACCTGCTTAATTTTTTTTAATTAGCCAAATCTTTCTATCAGCAAGGCTCAGGGTTCAGGGATCATTGATCAGGGCTCAGGATTCAGTACTCAGCGTTCAGGGATCAGTGATCAGGGCTCAGTTCTCATTGATATGCTTGCTACTCTGTCATCAAGTCTCTCTCCTCTTAGCATCTCTCTCCTAAGGGTAGACCCTCCTTCAGGTACTCCTAACAGCACTAAGCCCTGAGCCCTGAGCCCTGAACCCTGAACACTGAGCGCTGAGAGCTGAGCTCTTAATCCTGGGCAATGAGCACTGAGCTCTGAACCCTGAACCCTGAGCACTGAGAACTGAGCTCTGAATCCTGAACTGAGCCCTGATCACTGATCCTTGATCCCTGAACCCTGAACCCTGATCCCCGAGTACTGAGCCCTGAGCCCTGAGCACTGAGCCCTGGGCACTAGGTACCGCCCATGGCCAAAGGAGCAGGTGCTCAGGAAAGCATGGGGAAAAGGAAAGGGCACTTTCTTAGGCTTCCCAGGACACACACTTGACTGATGTTCTTTAAAATATTTCATATCCTGATCTTTGCAAAACAGGTGATTTTGAGCACAGGTAGGAGGCCTGACTGAGTTCACACATGCCATGGTTTTATGGTGTAGAGCTGGTGGAGTGAGCACACTGGCCAGACCTGGAAGAACTTAAAGATTTAGTGAGACTAGCGTGGAAACTATGTGGAAATGCTAACACCGCTGGTGCTGCTGATGCTGATGGTTCTGCTGGTCCCAAGGTCCTCCACTCAGAAGCTAAGATATCTGTTCCTCTCTTGTCTTGGGGTATCTCCAACTCTCAAGCCTACTCCTCCTTCTCGCATGCATCATTGCCATCTTCAAGCACTAGGCCCCATCCATATTCACAGTGATAAAGCCAGGGGAACAGATGTTCTGTTCCCCCGGCCTTCTAAAGGGAAAGAGTAACTAGCTATTCACGAGTATGCTTAACTGAGCAGGGAGCCAGCCCTCCTGGAATTACTGCTCTAGCAGTCTCCACTGACCTCACGATGAGCAAGGCCAAAGGCCACCCCAGATATCTCTCTGGTTCAGACTGAGGTTCGAGGATAAAATGTAGACTTGGGATGCAGAAGACTGATCAATCATCTGATCACAACAGTTCATCTCGCACGCACACATCTGACTTTCTTCACTTGTCTTCCATACTCGATCCTTCCCATGAGTGAAGCTACTCCTCTTAGGTTCAGGACATTTGTAAGTGATCACGCCTGGTGATTATCATCGACAGGACCATGTCTCCCCAGAACTCTGCCTCCCTCACTTAACTACCTTGGTTAACTAGGCCACCTAGAATGGGCCACAGGGGCTATAATCACTTAGTTTATTGCTCAAAATTATATATTTCATAGCCATAAAGACTTTTCAGTGTATTTGTGCTACTTTATAGATTAAAGAAGTAAGTCTCAAAGAGTTTAAGCGACTTGACCAAAAGCTCAGAAATATTTCAACTCCAGGTCCTACCAGCACTCCGCCCAATGCACTATTCAGATAAACTTTGCACACTGACTACAACAATTTTTTTGTGCACTGTGGCTTCACACACACACTCACACACACACTCACACACACACATACACACACACACACACACACACACACACACACACACACATACTGAAACTGCCCACAGTTTCACACACTGGGTTCTTTTCAGCCAGGAGGGAATAAAGGACCTGAAATAAAGGGTTTGAAATGCAAAGAGAAAACACGAAGCCAAGTTGCGTCCCAATCAAGGCTCCACTTTACTGAGAATAAACCAGGGTTTTTATAGTCACAGGAGAAACTGAAAACGAGTCTCTAGATTACACTACAAAGAAAGTTCAGGTGCCAAAGTCCCCAGGTTCAGAAGACCTTCAGGCGGCTAGCTGGCGTACTCAGGTGGTGGGCGTTCTCAGGGGGCTTTTTCAAAGACAAACAAGCGTTCTCAGGGGGCTTTTTCAAAGACAAACAAACAGTCAACAGAGAGCATCTGTCTTAGCTCCCAGATGTTAGCCCCCAAGCAGAGGCTGCCAGAAGTCTGATGACTGAAGTGAAGAGGGAAGGTAACAACATACTACACTTTTTTCTTTTCTAAGCAGAAGGCACCTTGACTCCGAACAGTGTTCACCCTTGTCAGCAATCTTTCCAGCCATCCCTCCTCCTCCTTCACTACCAGTCCCTGCTCTCTTTGTACGTTGTGCTGGCCCTGGAAAATCCCTGCCAGATCTCAGTGGATTCTCACCACAACCTGCCCTCCACTCCCATCTAATCCTTTCCCTTTCCCATCCCCCCTCCCCCCCACAATTCCAACCCTTTGGCTTCTCTGTACTAATCTTACCCTGTCCTATGTGGGTCTGTGGTCTCACAACTCTGGATATGCCAACAATACTGCTCTGTGTTCTGCCTGAGGGTTTATGGTACAAATGCCTCCCCTACTGGAAATCTGTCCAGCCATCCCAGCCCTTCAACTCCTGTGGTACCTCATGCTTCTCTCTCCCTCCCTCCCTTCCTCCCCACCCTCGTGTGTCTGTGTGTACACACACATACACATGTATACATGTATACATGTGACCATGCAGAAAGCTGGCTTAACACAATTCTTGCTTTCATAGAGTGATATCATCATGCTCCACAAAGCACTTCTTCCTTGTATCCCTTCTGCCATCCCACTTGTCACTCCTCCTGTTTGTCTCCACACTTCCAGAGGCTAACACATAGCACAGAGGGTGCTCAGAAAACATGGCTTGGCACAGCAGATGGACGACAAGTCAGTCTAGTACCCTACTTAATCTCACCCCACACAGGTTCCTTCAGTCTGCCAGAGCAGCCAGAGACATGAGGGCTGCTCTCTGGCTGCTACAGAGAGAAACATAAAGCAACTTGCTGGCTAGAGGCCAGCGTATCATATGGAAAGAAAAATGTAAGACTTTTAGTCCAACTTAGTTCAATCCAACATGCTGAATATGGTCTCTCAGCACTATATCCCAAAGGGAGGGCTAGGGGTCTCAGTGACACAGCATCTGACTAACATGCCTAAATGTGTAAATGGAGATAAGGATGTATGTATACAGATGTGGTGATATACACATATATATGGCTCAATACCTAGCTTGTGTGATTTAAAGCACTACTTACACAAATATATGATATATGACAGAATTGCAGTCATCTCAGGGGACGCTCCTTTCCTCTAAGGATGTTATTGTCACATTAGAACTGGCCTCTGTGAAACACTGTCTACAATGCCTACCTGGGCAGTTCAGCCTCAATATCACTGCCAGGATTCAGAAGCCACGATACACTTAGAAACAATAAGCAGGCCCCATAATTTACTCTGTGTGGTAGATTATTAAGAAGAGACCACAATTCACTTTTTCCTGTGTTACTTACCACATGACATTTGGGGTCCAACACACTAGCAGCAGAAATACTGTACACACTGGAAATGGACTTCCACAAGGGACCTTGTTCCTCTTTGTACAAAGACAAGACAGAGTCAAGTCCCTCAGATAGCCCATCTTAGGCTGGCATCACACAGCTGCACCCTAGATGTCTGCATAACCCTGACCGAGATCAGTCAGCAGATACAGAAGAAGGCCTAGCCAAGATCAGCCAAACTTGGCCCAGAGTCACTGAACCACGAAGATTTGTGAGCTATACGATGCTAGCGAATGCTCCTGGGGTTCTGTGGTTGCTTCTTATGTAGAAATATTGTAGCAATCAATTGCTGGATCAAGTACCTAAATAGTCTTCATTGATCTGAGATTTGGGACTTCCAAAAACCAAACCTACCACTAAGAAAAGAAACTGCCTTAATTAATGGCCCTAAAGTAGACATGGAGTAGGGCCTGGTGGCAGTCATTTAGGGGAAGCCACCTAGAAGCTTGGAGTCATGACATTATACCCTGAATGCTGCAAAGCCTTGTGGGAACTCTTGAAAAAGGACAACATACATGCTGGCACACCTGCCCCTCTATCTGATCATACTTGCATTTGCTGAGTATCCCCTAATGTAATTGCCAGATTCACCAACATTTTTTTTCCCTTTTAAGAGATGATCCCATCCACATTAGACTAATTCAATTAACGGACATTACCATGTCTAACTATGGGCAAGTTTTTTTTTTTCTCTCTCAAAATGCCAGATGCCTCAAAGTAGCTGCAAGAACTGCTGGATTAGTGGAAAATTATTTGAAAATCTGTTAACAGACTACCGTGAAACTCAACCACTATCATTGGGATTCCGGGCACCAGTGACAGAATCCAAGGCATATGTTTTCCATCCCTACACCCTAATACATTAAAAAGGAAGGTCCTTTCGACCTAAAAATACAATTTGCAAATGTTCAAAGACTGCTTGTCATTACTTCTCCTCTGAAGATGTGCAGGGCTTTGCACTTTTAAGTGCAAATGTCTAACGGTCTCCAAACTCTAGGAAGAACCGCAGCTCAACCAGGCTGTAGCCTGCTCCAGTCAGCATCCTTTCCACCAGGAAGATGTGCCTGCAAGACTGCCTAATAGAAGACTGGTGTGCTGGAGCACAGCAGCAGTCCCAGGACTTAGGAGTTTAAGGCAAGAAGGATCACTATGAATTTAAAGCCAATCTGGGCTCCACAGGAAGACAGTGTTCACGGAATAGGGAAAATGGCTCAGTGATTAGAAGATTGGCTGTTGTTCCAGAGGACCCAGATTCTATTCCCAGCAGCCACATGGCAGTTCACAACCCAGTGTATCTGATATTCTCTTCTGGCCTCCTGGACACCAGGCGCATGCATGGTATACAGACATGCATGCAGGCAGATATCTCGGCAGGGCGGTGGTGGCACCTTTAATCCCAGTACTTGGGAGGCAGAAGCAGGTGGATTCCTGAGTTCGAGGCCAGTCTGATCCACAGAGTGAGTTCCAGAACAGCCAGGGCTACACAGAGAAACCCTGTCTCAAAAAACAAAACAAACAAACAAACAAACAAACAAAAAATCCTACCTCAAAAAAAAAAAATCAGAGCTGGGGTGATACCTCAGTGGGTAAATTGCTTCACAAGCAAACATGAGTTTGGATCTCCAGAATCCATGTGAGGCTGGAAGCAGTAACATGTATATAATCCCAGAGTTCCTGTGATGGAGCAGAGGTGGGGAGTCTCCAGAAGCCTGCAGGGACGCTTAGCCTGGAACGTGCAGCGGGAGCAAGAGATCTTGTCTCAGCGATGTGGGGGGCAAAGACCAACATCGAAAAGAAGCCCTTTGACCTCCATACACCATGACATGTGTACACCTGCACTCACACACATGAATCCACACACATACACACACACACACACACACACACCACAACCAGAAAGACTGAAAAAAAAATCATCAAAACAAAGCAAAAACATGCTCTGATTAGAACTCATAATATCATCCCAGTATTAGATCTGCAGTCTGGGAGAAGGAATGTACTGGTCCTATTGAACACAGCATATCCTTTACAGAAATGAAGGACCACTTTAGATGGTAGAGCCCTTGCGCAGTATGCATGAGACCCTAGGTCTAATCCCCAGACTGCAAAGAAAAAAAGAAAAGAAATACATAGGGCCATCAGCTAGAGGGCCAGTGGGACCCTATTACAGAACCTGTGGGATTTACAATCACGCCTGGCCCCATGCTGGTCTGGCCACCTGCTTTCTCTCCAGCCCTTGGGAAGTCATTGCCACTGGGGACTTGGGAAGTCCGATGCTGCTTTCCTCAGCTGTTACAGGAGAGCTTGGTGGCTGTCATGCCTGGTGGCTGTCACACTAGTATATCAGAAAATGAATGTGGAGAACTTAGCATGGTCCCCGCCACAAAGGAGTCTTGACAGAAAAACTAAGCCATGACCTGCTGGCAGCGTATTTCAATTTGATGAAGTGGGAGCTGATTAAAACAGAATTTACTGAACCGATAGTGTACCCGGGGAAAGCCCCAACTGATGTCATGTTGACTTTAGCAATTGAGAAGTCCCTCCTGGCTACTACCTGCAACATCCTCATTTCCAAAGCCACAGACCAGGCAAACACCAAAGCAAACAGATAATACACTAATAGAATCGTGCCTAAAGGGTAGGTAAAGCTGCCCTGGTGCAGAATTAAGGACTCATGGCTATATTCCATTGCCATAGCTAGTTCTATCTCTTTGTCAAGTGCATTTCCACTGACAGACATCTGCTGCCTGCCAGTCGCTGTGCCAGGGCACTGAAGGCCTTCTCATCTAACTCTCATGGGGCATGTTAAACTGTGGAGTGACATCCCAGACTGGCAGGTGAGGAAATGAGACAGAGCAGGAAAGTCACAGGCCAGATGTCCCCCAGCCATTTATGTGAAGGGTTAAAAGTTGAATCCAGGTTTGTATGTCTTCAAAGCTCACGGTCTCACTGCTGCCTTCTGCTGCTGTGACCTTTTATGCTGTTTAAATGAATGACTCCACAAGGCTGACATGGTGTGCACTATAGGAATAAATGGGATCCTTTTCTCGTGGGGCCTTAGTGGTGTTTCCAAGGCTGTAGTGAGAATGGTTTTCCTCCACAGATCTGCTACAACCACATACCCCTCCTGCTGTTGCTGCCCTCTAATTCTGCTCATCAAATCCATTCAGTTTTTCTACTCACCTTTATCTTAGAAAGGAGACCTTTGTGTCCTCACTTGCCATAACCACATTTTAAACACAAATTCATCCATCCATCATTTAAAACCAGCATACGCAGCCTTTAATCTCAGGAGTTGGAGGCAGAGGCAGGCAGATCTCTGTGAGTCTGAGGCCGGACTGGTATACATAGCAAGTTCTGGGATAGCCAGGGTACATAGAACTTGTCTCAAAAAAAAAAAAAAAAAAAAGAGAGAGAGAGAGAGAGAAGGAAAGAGAATCAGCAAGTGTCCTGCACCTTACATACCATATGCAGTGATGCTCTACTATAAATCTACTGTCATACACATCCATATTCATATTTATTATGCATACATACACATACATAACTTTTATTGTGGAAAATGTCTCTTCTTCTTATAAAGATTTTCAAAAGAAAAACAGAAATGATTAATTGTGCAAAAAACCCTACGTCCACACTGCTCAAGTTTAAGAATTGTCAGCTGTGGCTATCATGTTTCCAACACACTCCACTGTGCTAACTCTACTGTTATTTGAAAGAATGAGGCATTGTGTAGCTTCATTCATATACACAGCATTGTTGATAGCAGGAGACATCTGAGGAATATTTGCTGAATGCCATTCAAGTTCAATCAAGGCAGACACATACTCATACATCATCAGAAACCACAATGCCGGGGCCTTCTTGCTATCCCTACCTCACAGATGGTGAAAGGGTGGCTACAGAAGCAAAAGCAACTAGCCCATGGTCCCATGGCTGATCAATGGCAAACTCGGAACTTGAGCTCAGGTATCCTGGGCTCTGTACTGTACAGGAAAGCACAGACAGTTTTTCTCCCAAGATCCTCTTCTCCCATCTGCCATAGGGCTGGTCCAGAACAAGTAGATGAATGAATGAATGTTGTGTACAAAGTTCATCCTCTTTGCTGTCCACTCCAGCACCCCTGCCACACTGCCTTTCTATCAGATTGCCTGAAAGAAATCATTGACTCAAGACACAGGTTGACACTGAGGTCCCCTGTGGCCTGTGCCGTGCAGGAGACACCAGCCCCTACTCCGAGGGCTGAGGAGTACATCTTGCAGCCACAAGGTACAGAACACAGGTCAACCTTTGACAATTTTTACAACTTGACACCCCGGTGCTCACTGCAGCCCACACCGTCTGCACACAGGCGCTGATTTCTCCAAGGCCTCGGCCTCCTGTGAATATGGCTGCTGCTCAGGCTGCCCTTGACTGCGCTGGGAAAGTGCGGGGAGGAATGCTTTTTGTCTTGATTGAAACCCTCCGCCTTCATTTGCTTTCAGCAGCATGCGGGGTCCTCGTTTAAAGAGGGGGTGAAAGGGCTTAAATGTCTCCAAAGGTTTTGGAGACACGGGACTTCTCGGGGGAGAGAGGGTGGTGATTTCAGGGGTGAAGGAATGAAAAGCACATGTCCCGCCTCTCCTTGTGCATACAGAGTGACTTAGAAATGAAGGGAAGAGAGGGTGAGGAAAAACAGTTTTGAGTTTCGTTGAACCAACATTGGAAAAATGCAGCAAGGCCCTTTCCAAATCCAAAGCAGAACCGTGTCCTTCCACCTCTGTGGGAAACTCTGCTTTGGAAGCCGGGTCTCCTGGGGCTGCCAAGAGCCCCAGCCTCCACCCTACCCTGGGCTTCCTCTGACACCACCATCCCTGACCTAAAATCTCAATGAGGGTGGGAAGGCGTCCAGGCCAACACTGGTGATTCCCACTGCAGAATCTGCTCCTTGGTTGTCTGTGATGCCCAGCAGCATCACCTCCATGGCTAAGAATGAGAACTTGAGCCTGGCAGTGGTGGCGCATGCCTTGAATCCCAGCACTTGGGAGGCAGAGGCAGGCAGATTTCTGAGTTCGAG
>NW_022196906.1:92343718-92349246 GCF_008632895.1 Mastomys coucha
AAAAAAAAAAAAAAAAAGAATGAGAACTTGAACAGGTTCAGAGACCATCCCTGCCACTCATCACTTCTAACACTCTCTTGACCTCTGCCTAGTCCCTGGCTGCCTGCAGGCATCCATCTCTTTTGGGTACCACACCCACCAAAGGATTTGATTGTATACCAAATCCTGAGTCCTAGCACCCTGCGGTGGAGCATCTCCAGGCATATGAGATGCCACTTTTGCTGAATCTGCATACCTGGTCCAGTGCATTGTGACGAGAAGACAACGATGCAGAAGAAGCCACCTCTGGCCACTCTGCTTACACCACAGACATGAGCATAGAGGAGAACTCGGAATCTACCATGACCCCATATGTTGTGCCAGACCTTGACACAAGAAGCCTCAAGTTCCTGGGCAGAGCATCAGAGGCTAAAACTGAAGCCTCAGCCTGAGGAAGATGTGTGGGCATGCTTGTGTGTGGAGCAATGCTAAGCTTTGGTTAGGTTAAACCCGTTTTGTAAGTTACCCTGGCCTTTTAAATCCCAACTGTCATGGAGGCCTCTGCTTTCCAGGAAGTTATTCCCAACAGCAGTTGTTTCTGCAATCGTGGTTATTATGAAAGCCTTTGTTTTGAAAACACATTTCAAAACAAGGCTTCTTGCGCACTCCGCTTTCTCTGGTCCACTAGAGGCAAGATGGCGCAGCTGTTTCTCTGCGGCCCACATACTCATGTGTTATCCCTGCAGGCCACTCAAGTCCCAAAATCCATCTTGTAGTCACCATGGAAAAATGCAGAGGCACACTGTGGGGGAAGCATGTCAGCTCATCCTGAACACTCCCCTTCAGCCGGCTCCCTGCCCCACACATGGCTGAGCTATAACACAATGACCTGTTCAGAGAATAATTCATTATGTAATTAAAAGTCTATTTCTAAAGCAACTGCTAGGATAATACCAATTAAGAAACACTAACAGAGGAGGGGCTGGGCCATGACGTCAGGGCTCACGCCCTGAGAGTTTACATAAGTTATCAGATTCTTGTGCCAGGGACCCTTACAGGATGCTGGGCAAGAGACAAACAACACATGCTCCTCGGGCTGGAGGGATCTTTCTGGAGAGGCCTCACTCCTACAGACCAAGCTTAGAGAACACCAGAGTGGAGTGCTGGGGAGGCAGGAGACTTTGAGTGGGGATCTAACATGGATTCTAAACTCCTGCTCAAACTGTTACAGCTGCAGAGCCTTGGGCAGTTTCCCTGAACCTCAGTTTCTGTGTTAGAGTGCTGTGTCGCATGCTACCTGTTATATAACAGAGCTCTGTGGGGGTGGAAGAACATGTGCAAACGCTGGCGAGGCAGACAGACGCCTTGGCAGTGCACTGTATGAAAGCTCATCTGTTACCGTATGCCCTCCAACCTCAGAGTGAGTTTGGAGTCTATTAACCCTCCAGGGCTATGCTCCCAGGAGTCTCAAAGGCCGTGACTCAGAACAGGACTCCACAAGAGCCTCCCATGGCAGGTTTCCCTCTTCCTCGGTCTCCTTTTGGATGGGTTTAACTCACAGAACCCCTCCTGAGTTGCTTTCCTCAAAATCGCTCTGAACTTTAGCAGATGGACACATACGAAAATGTAAGCACAGTCCCACCTGACGAGGGTAGTGAAAGACACAAATGTGATGCTTCAGAGATCATCAGGGGAAGGTCACGCACAGCTTCCTGTGGGGCGCAGAGGGTAAGGGGACAGGCTTCTAGGCTGAGAGCTCAGAGGATGACCAACTGGGAATGCGGATGAGACAATGTACACACTCAGGCCAAGGCCAGTGTGCCCTCTGGCCTTCTTGCCCCGCCTCACCTTGCTCTCCCTGCCCCGACGCCATCCTTCCTTTTCCTTTAAGTGAGCAGTAACATGAGCTGTCCCTCCTATCTGATATCTCTTCAGACCTCTGGACCATAATGCCCATATCTCTCTTTTCTAAGCTCTCACCTACCCTGTCTCTGATCAGTTGAGCCCACTGTTGGGTCTCAGTATATCCTGACTGAGAGTGGGCAAAGAGTCTGCATGTGTGAACTCCTTCCCATCAGACCCCAGCTACGTCCATCCAGGTTTCCTCTGACATGCGTCTTCCAACCTTACAATTCTCTAGACAATAGTTAACAAACAGTTTTAAATTTCTTTTTAGTTTTGTAAAAAAGATTTACTTATTTACTTTATGTATATGAGTGTTCTGTCTGCATATACACCTGCACACCAGAAGAGGGCACCTGGTCCCACTATAGATGGTCGTGAGCCATCATGTGGTTACTGGAAATTGAACTCAGGACCTCTGGAAGAGTAGCCAGTGCTCTCAACCTCTAAGCCATCTCCCCAGCCCCATAGATTTTTTAAAATTTTATTTTATGTGTGTGGACGTTTTGCCCATATATGTGTACCACTTGCGTGTGGTGTCCACAGGGGCCAGAGGAGGCATCAGATCCCCTGTTACTAGAGTTACTGATAGGTGTGAGCTACTATGTGCATGTTGGGAAATAAAACCTTGGATCTCTACAAGAACAACAAGTGCGTTTAACCAGTATGCTATCTTCCCAGTCCCCCAGAGAACAGGCTCTAAAAGATCTCTTGAGCAGAGCCTACTCGGCCCCTTCCTGGGGATGCATCAGTCCTTGGGGGCGTCAGAGCCAGGGACAGGACGTGCTCCATGTCTGTGGTAAGAGGAGCTAGTATCTGGCTCTGGTGACCTGGTAGAGCTGAGGCGCCACAGTTGAGCTTGTTCAGCACCATGTTCCTACCCAGACATCCCTGGGCCAGGTTCCAAGTATAGGCAGACCTTGGGCCTGATAATGACACCCAGCAACTCCAGTCATGTTCAAGTTTATGAAGACTTATTAAAAAGAGCTTATAGGAGCAAGGATGGGAACCCTAGGGAAGGGAGCCCAACATTCTTGAAAAAGGTCTTGGTTCTTCTATCAGGAAGGGCCGCTGATCCACTGGCCCCTAGATAGACTTTGGCTTCTGTAACCTTTGACCTACCATATATTAGCACCTTGTGTGTATGCTCAATCCCTCAGCATTGTCCTCCATGGCCATCGTCTTTCTCTTTCATGTCTCATAGCCACCAGTCTCCACCATCACCCTATACACTGTCAGCTCTCAAAACCTGCAGCTGCCCATAATACTGCCCACAGGATGAAGTCTACACTGCTGTCTTGCCACAAGCCTGGCCTGTACCTTCAGGCCTCAGAGGCCGCCTCCCTCTGCTTCTCCTCTACAACCTAAAGTTCCCCTCCACATTAAATGTTTACAGGGCTTGGATCCATCCATACTCCAGCTTGCTTCAGGGACTTTGTAAAGGACACAGGCACGCAGAGTTGCACCTGAACAATGCTCAATATCCTCCTCCCAGATGTTCTTCCCTGAACCTCTGCATGTGCTAGATGACTCCCTTCTGTGATCTGCAGGGTGCCGATGCCACCCACAATGCCTTTCCTGGGTCCAGCTTGGGGATCTGGACCCTCCCTATGCTCGACTCCTCCCCATGAGAGCTCGGGTGGACCTTTTGTCAAAGTCATCGCCCGTTTGCCTTGCCCTGTCTTCATGAATGTAGAAAGCCAAAGGACGTTTACTGAGCTAGGCAGTCAAGTGGCGGGGCCTCTCCGTTCTGCACAGGCACCACGCTGAAAACTCTTTCCCACTCTTCACAACTCTCTGCCTGCCTGTAGGAACCCAGCCAGTCCCCTAGGGTGTAACCAGAGCCCGCAGGAAAGTGTCCACCAAGAACTCACTAAAGTCACAGCTACTGATGCGGAAGGCTGGAGAATATTCTGGAAAGAAGTTATTCCAGAGCCAGCAATTTCACCAGCTGTAAACCTTTAAGGGAGGAAAAAAAGAGCCTTGGGTCATGCTGGTGCTAGAAGTCTCCTCTGGGTTTGCATCAGTACATGCTTGATGATCCAAAGTCCCACGAAATCTCCTTGATCTCTCTGAACCTCAGATTTTTCTTCTAGAAAAATAAGAATAGTTGTATCTCTTGTTAGATTACTGGAAGATCAAACAAGATGAAGCATCTAACACAGAGCCTGGCTGCTCCTACAGAACAGTCCCCTAGATTTAATAAGATTCTTGCCTGTAGAACACACGTGAATTCATATCCTCGTCGTTATGTGACTAGAACCAATAAGCAGGGCCCATGGTTATCATCTATTTCCACTATGTATGGGGTCATCCTTACTTTTAATCCAACTCTTCATTGCACAGACTATGAACCATATCAACCATATCTATGTTGATTCTAATTAGCCCAGTGTAATGAGATAAGATACACCTTATGGACTGCTTAACTGTGGATGGAGCTGGGCCTGGCAGCTGTAGACTCTAACTCCTGCAAACTCACCCCTCTGCAGGGCTCTGCTGGATGCTTCCATGTCATTCATGTAGTTTGGCATGGAACACAGTCCACACAAACCTCTGGCCCGAAGAAATGGCCTGGGAAGCCTCTCATACCATCCAAAAGGGTTTCCTTGATCCTACCTCTGATAAGCCTGTTTGGTAGGACTCATGTATTATTTCCCTGCCTTGTCTCCACTTCCAGACCAGGGTCTTGTGCATGCTTAGCAAGCAATCTAGCACTTCTCTTTCTATGTATCCCTCATCCCCTTTCACATATACAGTGCCCTTCTCTTCCTGTCTTCTCTCATGAGATTATAAGATTCAGCCTTACCATCTTCTGCCTCAACAAAATTTTCCTAGTAGATACCAAAGACACGTAGCTTAAACCAGAATCTTTCTCTTGGCAGCCACGCCGTGAAATGGCCACAGACATCGGGTGAATGTCAGGCTGCTATTTGGAACCTTGCTTGAACACAGAGCTGGGTGACTCAGAGAAGCAAAGTGTGTGCAGAAAGACCCAGGTAACCCAGCCTGCCTCGGTCTCTACCTACAAAAATCAATACGTGAGTTGGATGATTTTCAGGTTGATACTACATAATAAGTTCTCTAACACATGAGTGTTAGAGATGTTTATAAAAGTATCCAGAGAAGAAGAGTCATGGAGGTCATTCTTGACCCAGGCCCTCACAGACATCAAGGACAACTGCACGCTCCTCCTGAGGCAAGCCCAAGCTCAGAAGATCCCTTGCGTGTGCACTCCTGAAGCCACTACAACCTAAAGGAGTGGACATAGATAAAATATGTCTGTGTTAGAGACATCAGGCTCCTGTAACTTGCTTCATTCAAACGTCTCCAATACTACCCACCAGCCTCCGGGAACTGGGGCTTTAGAGCCTCTGGGGTTTGGCTTTCAGACTTGCCAGGCTCTCACCAATGACTGGGTTTTCAGGAGAGCTAGGCCTATCCTGATTACTCACAACTACCAGCATTCACTGAGACCCACAAGAGCCTTTGAAACCCTTTCACGGGCAGCAACTTTTAGTCTAATAATTTCCAAAGAAAGAGAAAAACAAAAGATGACTGTCCAAAACATACAGTGGCATTCAACACACACACACACACACACACACACACACACACACAGAGAGAGAGAGAGAGAGAGAGAGAGA
>NW_022196906.1:92349579-92357398 GCF_008632895.1 Mastomys coucha
AAAAAGACATAGTGTCCCCCAGCACTATCCGACTCTGGTCACACCCTCTGTCTCCTAAGCATACCGGCAGACATGCTCTCTGCCTTCAGCCATGCCCCTGCCTGCCCTCTGGGACTCAGCTGCAGGCCTCTCTATCCAGCCTTTCTATTTCTATCTAGCACACTGTCTCTAACACAGACCCACATTGCCAACAATGAAGTCAAGGCTCTCTCCAGATTTGAGCTCAGCTGTTCCCAGTTTTACAGTTTCTTACTTCTGAACCTGTTGGCTTTATGGCAGAGTTACTTTGAGAAGGGCACTGCTCCTCTCAGAGTCTCTGTCCATGATGAAGAGAGCCCAAGTCATGCCTTGGGGTCAACAGGAAGGCTAGACAGAAGTCTAGGTAGGTATCACCCTTATATCGGCTAGATATCTTGCAAGTCCCTCTCCATACAATGGGAGCTCTGCCCTAAGCCTCTCCAGAGTGGATCAGGACACTGTCATTTCAACTAATTGTATGACTTGGGCTGTTGTCCAGGAAGACCCTGCCTTGCCTTTCAGTGTTGGAGGGAGAAGGCTGTGGCCATGGCAGGTGCCAGTAAGTCATGTCTGTGTGGTGCTGGGCACATGGCCTGGGGATGAGCAGTGAGAACGGACAATGACCTTGCTGACCTGGGACTGGGAGGGGAGGGGAGGTATCACTCAGCCTCATTCTTCTGTCAGTGCACACAAGACCACTTCTGGGCTTCTGGGAAAATCGGGACTCTTACCGGTAATCAGCCTTCCAGGAAGAGCCATGGAGGGAGGAAATTCTGAATCGTAGCCAGAGGTGGGGGGAACTAGGTGGTTGTTTTGTGTGTATGGAAAGATACAGAGAAGGGATTTCTTCAGGGTAAGAAATAAGGTCAGGCCTGCTCTTTCTCCATCAGGCACTCTTGTGTGCTCTCTCTCTCTCTCTCTCTCTCTTTCTCTCTCTCTCTCTCTCTCTCTCTCTCTCTCTCTCTCTCTCTCTCTCTCTCTCTCTCTCTCTCTCTCTCTCTCTCTCTCTCACACACACACACACACACACACATCCCTCTCCCCCTCCATTCCCAGTCCTCCTCTCTCTTTTCTCTCAGTCAGATGCTCATTCTGCCCCACTAGACTTGACCCTCAGTTCCCGACTCTAGTATCCTACCCCATGACAGAGCTGGTTTAACTTGGCCCATGATGTGTGTCTTCTTGAATCAGATGGCCTTCCTCATCCAATTAGCTTACAGGAGGATAATAAGATAATTATTGAATCATGTGACACCAATGAGGTAGTGAGAGCATGTGAGTATGGAATAGAGACAGAAGCAGGATGGCAGACAGATAGACAATAGATAGATAGATGATAGAAAGATGATAGATAAGAGATAGATAGATACAGACAGACAGATAGATTTGTAGAGATGCTCCATGCAGCATTATTACTGACAACAAACACCATGTTCCTCACTCTCTGGTTCACTCCAAGCTCTAAATTCCATAATCAACCAACAGACACATATGGCTTTCTAGTCTCAGAACAAACATTGGACACTGAGACGAATCAGTCATACCATAGTTCTACCAAAGGTTCACTGGGTCATTGCATGGATAGAGAATCAGGCAGCATCCACGTCTCAAAAGGAAGCTCCACAGAAGCTGGGTAAGGGCTGACAAGTGCCCTAGAAAAAAGAATCAATAAATAACCACTAAAACAAATCAACTTAGTGTCAATGCAAAAACTGCAGAACAACCCAGATGACATGAACAGCAAGATCTAGACCCTTCCATGGTCAGGTGTCAATAGTGTCAGGGTCCCGTGGGCTGTGTCCAAGAGCCTTGGAATCCACAGAAGAGATGGCTCCTCTCTGGACTCAGCAAGTCTATTCTCTAGAGCCTACCTTTTGGCCCATGAGCTGGCAGCCCCAGCTGATAGATGCTGTGTCCCTTGCCTCTACCTGAACTTAATTCAAACCATTCTGCCCAACCCTGATTCAGAGCTTTTATTGGGTTTTAGGTTACTTATGTGGCACAATAGAAATATTTTTTTCGATCCTAAATTAGAAACATACTATGGGGGAATTTTGAAAGCCTTTTGCAAAACTGTAGGGTGAAATGTCTTCAACTCTGCAGCTGAAATCTAACCATAATGACCCCACCGGGGGACTGACATCAAGACAGACATGTGTCCTGCAAAATGTGCTTCCTCCCCACCCCCTTACCAAAAGCCTTTAATATCCCTCTAACTAGTCTAGGGTGTACGAGTACTGAAAGCAAGGATACCCTAGAGACGCTCCTAGGAAGGACAAAATGAAGTCACTCTGGCTGGCTTTTCAGATGGGCTTGCCCCTCACCTCTGTAATGTTGCAGGGTGAGGACTGGACAGAGGACTATGCTCTGGTTGGACCAGGCCCAGATCCCTTGCTTACCTGGCACATTTATAAATTCCAGGCAAGTGGGAGTGGGAACCACTGTCCTAGTGGGGAGTAAGCCAGACATGTGAACAGAAGGCATAAACTCTAGGCACCCAGCCATACCTAAGATGAGAGATGCTCTACTGTCTGCTGGCAATGCCTGCTCTCCCAAGCACCCTTGGTGAACACATGGTTTGAGATGAGGCACTCCAGGAGCTAATGGCACCTCCTGGACATAAGGACAGGCAATTAATAGGGCTTATGAACTGGAATACACAGTGCCCTAGTATGTAGTCTTAAAGCAAAATTTTGGAATCAGTGGATATGTATTTTTTTTTCAACTGATGGTACCAGAAAATGACAGTAGTGAGTGCATTTGTCCCATGTTTGTTATCACATTTGCTTGAGGTGTACCAAGAAGCTCTGGACTCTGAAACCAGAGTATTAATCTCCCATGTCTCCTTTGTCCCTTTGATCAGATTGGTATCTCAAAGGAAGAGCACCTGACCAGCTTGACCCCACTGATGTCACCCCATGAGCAGGACAAGCACAGAAACAGGAGGGAAGACAACTCCTGTGTAGAACTGAGAGCTATGGTTCATTCCTCTCAGCTCTAAGAAGGATGACCTTATGCTTGCTACCCACCCACCTGTGCCAACTGGCTGAGTGGCAAAGGCCAGGTTGAATAAAAGCCTGGCAACCCCAAGTGCTGCAGCCTGAGCTGTATAGGCCTGTCTGAGAGTTTCACTGGACACATACCCAGCCATGGCTCTGCTTCTGGTCTTGTAGCTTCCTGCACACCTGCAGCCAACACTGGATATCAACACAGTGGGCACTGGTCATGGCACTATAGCCAATTCCTACCTGCTTGTGGAGACTGGGTCTTCACAGAACAGTTGGGGGGGGCTTAAAGGGCCACAGGTCTAAAATAAATGTCACTTGAATATTACAAGAGGAATTGGGGAGATGGGGACCTTGGGTGAACCTGAAAATCCTAAAGGGGCTTTCCAGGAAGACAAGCCTGGAGTTATCCCTTAAAGAAAAGGTGAAAAAGGGACAGTATTTATGTCAGGTGTCAGTCCATGTTACAACACAAAGATGGGAATAGACACTATATTCAGGGACGGGTGATATGGGGTTTCAGCCCTAAGGCTTCATTTCCAGGGTGCCCTGTCTCTGAAGGTCTTCTGGGGAGCCCAGGCAGGGATGCCTAAGAGTGCTGAGCCACCTCCTCCTCAACCTCACGCTGAGGTCTACATGGTATCTCAAGACATGGAAGATGCTGCCTGGCCTCACTGCCCTACCCACTACCCCTCCTACACACAGTTCTAGCTCCTAAAGTCTTGGGTGGCAAGCTTCTCCCATAAATAAATCCCCAAGATCAAGGCTCAGTTTGTCCTGCCTTGAACATGGGAGTCAGAGTTAGACTTGGGACCTTAGGCACAGACCCCAGATGCCGGGCTAGCTGAAACACAGACTTCAGCAGGGACCTCCACTTTGGGAATATCATTCTACTGGACTACAAAGCCAAGGAGCATCACTGCTTTAGGGGTGTGAAAGCGGGGCTGGGAAGAAGACCCAGTAGCCACATGATGATATGAGTTCAGATCCCAAGAACCCATGTGAGGCTGGGCACAGTAGCTCATGTATGTAATTCCCATGTTCCTATAGAGAAATGGAGGTGGGGCAGAGAAAAGAGTATTCATGGGAACCCATGGACCACTACCCTGACATATGCAGCAGCAAACAAGAAAGAGACCCTGCTTCAAATAAGGTGGGCAGTGAAGACTGACACCCCGGGGTGTCCTCTGACTTCCACATGCATGCTATACACACGCATACATACACCATACAAAAACATCCATAGGTACACACATGAACACACACACACACACACACACACACACACACACCAATTTTAAAGAGATAGAATGCATATCAGGTAGCTTAGACTCATTGACATTAGACCAATGCCTCTTACCCTGAGTGATAGAAGGGTCAAAGGCTCTTGTCTGCAGTGTCCCCAAAGCAGCCCCAGTCTCTGGGCTCTGCCAGGTCTCCAGACTTCCTCTGGAGTGCTACAATTTCCCTCATCTAGATTCATCGAGCACATGTGTGAATATCGATGTCCTTCCCCTGACCAGCTCTATCCTGCCCTTTCAGCAAAGAGGGGCACCAGAGAGCTATTCCAGGCCACCTTGCATGCTGCTTCCCAGGGGAGCCTGCTCAGCACTGCAAGATCATACTGTATGGAGTGACGGACAAGGGCAAGGTCCCAGCACCAGCCCCAGGCCTGGGGAAGTGATGAGATGCTAGATCAGCATAAAGAACATACACACATATACATACATACATACATACATACACACATTATATATATCCCTAAGATCAAGGCTCAGTTTGCCCTGCCTTGAACATGGGAGTCAGAGTTAGACTTGGGACCTTAGGCACAGACCCCAGATGCTGGGCTAGCTGAAACACAGACTTCAGCAGGGGCCTCCATATATATATATATATATATATATATATATATATATATATATATATATATCCATTGCCCAGACAGCTTGGCTCTACCTGGTAACTCAGCTCCATTCACTACAATAGGAGCCCCTCTGAGGAGGAATACTTAAATGGCCACTATAAGGCACAGTTTGGATCTTCTGTATCTTCTAAAAGCTTTTATGTTCAAGGATTAGCCAGTTCTCTGGTGTTAGTTAGTGAGATGTCAGCTGGCCAATGAGCACATGACCTTCAAAATAAAATTGTGAAACCACCCCATCACCTTCTTCTCTCTATCTGCCCTGCCATGAGGCATCTTACAAGCTGTCTCAGGCGTCTGCTGTAGTAATGCTCTGATTTGCCAGGGCTAATTAATGAATGGTTGAGGCAGACTAGAACCAAGACCCATCCTCAAATCCCAAGCTCTTACCCAGTCAAACAAAAAGACAGTCAGAAGTTTGAGAGACCAGTGTACATGGTCTAGAGCCGAACCACCCACAGGTATCTTAAAGGACTTTTAAGAAGGAAGTTTCTAGAAGATCTTGTCAGAGATGTGGCCATAGGCTGTGCCTGGAGAGTCTGGATACAGAGGTTCTGTGAGTGTAAAGGCGGAGTCAGGCAGGCCGACTCCAAAGGCTTCGAGGGAAGCCTGAAGACTGCCAGTGACCCAGCTAAGCAGTAAGACCCAGAGGCACACTTGCTGTTTCAGAAAATAGTTTGTTGTCTAAAAGATCTGCAGTTGAACTTGAACTAAGAGGGCTGACCTTGGAGTGGACTCTGGCAATCTAAGACAGCAATCAAAGCCAGACTGCAAGTGCTTAGCAAGCCCCTGGGTTGGGGAGAATGACCTGTTCTTCCTGGGAGGCATCAAGGACGTCTACTGGGCAGGTCACAAGCAGACCAGCCTCGGAAGCCATGTCTAGAGCCTGAGGCAGGCTGGGGGTGTGTGCCACTGTGCTGTATCTGGAGGGGGGAATAGCATCAGGAAGCTGGGCAGTAACCCCCTGGAGCTTACATACTTGAACCAGGTGCCAACTGTGTGGCATCCCAGGGTGAGCCATTTGTGGTCGTGGTCACAGTCAAGATGGAAACTCTGGCCTAGAAGAGCTGTCACAAGCCAGTCCATCTTGTCAGGCTCTGCTTCTTTTGCATTCCCAAATCCAACCCCTGATGGATTCAAGTCCTGAAGACGAATTGGGGTAACTATCATAGGAAATGTAACATCCCTTTAAGGGGCTTTTCACAGTGTACAGATACAATTACATTTGCTTATGCAGTATATGGTTGTTCTTAGTCTCCTGGGGGCTCCAGAGGAGAAGGACTGAGACTGTCTCACCCATCAGAGTATCCTAGGGTCCTCAGAAGCTAAGCGCAGTGTTCCTTCCACCCTTCCACCATCCATTCAATTAGCCTTAGTATTCATAATGCACCAGACCCAAAGTTGGGGGAAATGAAGTTTTTCCTATTGCTGTTGTTTAATTCCTTTAAGCTATCAGTCCCCACAGGAAAGGAACCCTCTAAACCCTGCCAGTCACTCCTGCTGGCAGAACTTTGCAGACCACCAGGCTGTTTCCATGGCAGGCCTCACCCAGCCTCTGAGGAGGGAGAATCCATAATTATAGTGCAGCTTCTGACATAGGCTGGAGGAGAGCTCACCTAGCTTTACCACAGACAGTGGGAGGAAGCCACCATCTTCCATGCCAATCTTGCCAGGCAAGGTCCTGGGCCTGGCTTCACACTCAGAAGACCTTGAGAATACAGGGGCAGGGGCTGAGGAGAGAGTTCATACACTTTTCACCATCTACTCTTTCCACCCCCCTGGGAGAGTAGTCAGTGTCAGCCATTAGCCATGTCAACCCCAAAAGCCCCGCGGCAGAAGCCCCCAAGTGCCGGGCAGAGCCTGATAGTGGCACTGGCCAGTGACAGAAAGCTGCTTGGAGGAGCTTCTTTAAAGATTTACTTTTAATTTTAAAAATGTGTGTGTATGTGCATGTGTGTGTGTGTGTGTGTGTGTGTGTGTGTATGTGTGTGCATGTGTATGTGTGTGCATGCACATGTGTGCGTGCACATCATAGGTGTTCAAAAGGACAGAAAACACCACCTGATCCCTTAGAGCTGGAGCTACAGATAGGGCAGTATGAGCTGCCCAACATGGGTATTTGGAATTGAACCTGGATCCTCTCCAAGAGCAGTGTGGTCTCTCCAGCCCTGGGGGCAGTCCTCTTCTGCCCTGCCATCTCTCCACAGGACACCTGTCTCCACACATGCCGGCACTCATATTTATAGGGCTTGGTTACAGACAGGAGCACTTCACCAAGAGTGTGAAGGGAGGCCAGGCCCATGGTTTGGAGAAGCTGTCAGGATGTGAGAACAGGCGCACGCTTGAAGAATGTGGAGGTCAGGGAAATAGAGCCAAGGACGCTGGCAGTGCAGCCAGATCCCACACTTTTAGCAATGGAGACTCCAAGGCCAGACAAGGGAGAACTCTAGGCCACAGTGTGCAGAAGAGCAGCTCTGGGCTGGGCCTGTGTTTCTCTCTGGGTAGAATTGAGCTTAAAATAATACTCGGGCTAGAGAGGCCTGAGCAGCCCACTGCAGGCCCCCTCCACTCAGGAGTCTGTGATGTCCCCCTTCATGGACCAAAAGCTGAGCTTCCCTGAGCGTTGTATCCCACAGAGCCTCTTTTAGGCATGGACAAGAAGAATGGAAGATCACCAAAGAGGAGAGGAGAGGCTCTTGTCATATGAAAACCTGTGATAAAATTCATAGTCTCTGCCTTCAGCTCTGCACTTCAGACCCCTCAGCTGAATCTTCACCTGTCCAACAGGGCCCAGCAAGGTGCCCATCTGAAAAGACCTTGGAGCAGATGCATTAGGTCATATACCAAACGCATCCTCCTCCTCCTCCTCCTCCTC
>NW_022196906.1:92357462-92388243 GCF_008632895.1 Mastomys coucha
CCTCCTCTTCCTCCTCTTCTCTATGAAGAATCTCTTCTTCCCACCTACCTATGTGATCCCCCAGTACTCTAGCAAACATCTTCTCAGTTTCTTCTGTGTTAGTATTGAGCTTCACAGCATGGGATCAAGGCCCAGCAGCAAGCATGTCTCTTCTGAGCAACCTGAGAGCCCAGTACAGCAGAAAGGACAATTACATTCTGTATGTAGCACACCATTCAGAGAACTGGCCAAAGGCTTGTACAATCAGTCAACAATCCATTATTTCAAGTCCTACTTACTTACAACTGGCTGTCATGCCCAGAGAGGTTCCAAAGGACTGGCTGAGGTCATCACCACATGCTGGTATCAGCAATAGGAACAGAATATGAGCAGATATTGTTTATTAGCATATTGCAAATGATTTTGGAGAACCTATTAGCTTGGGTTTCCATTTCAGGCCCTGGGTTTCTCAAAGCTATGAAGCCTTGGGCAGGTCTCTTAATTCTCTGACTATCACTTTCCCTTGCAAAATAAAGTAATACCTCTGTCCCAGAGTAGAAGTGAGGGTGACAGGTAGCCTCTGTCCATGAAGTGCCACATGTGGTTTGAGGCACATGAATGGGCTCAGCCATTGTCACCCATCTAAAGAAGCCAAGGGCAACAACACAGTGAAAATCCAAGTATCAACAAGCATGGCTTAGCTCTAGAGTGGTCTTAGAACAGCAAGAAGACAGGAAACCACACAGGAGCTTGTTTTTAAAGACAGAGGAAAAATATGATTAAGCAGCCTGAGAATGCTGTTACAGAAGAATGAAAATATTTTCCTTACTAGGGCACTTGTATGTCAACAGCTGATAGGGAGGGGGAGCAGCCACCTCAAGGCCACCAGGCACCTCCAACAGTACAGTATGGTGTGTGGATCCTTGTGGAGGATGGGTGAACTGGGATAGAGCAGGCCCAGAAGCCAGCTGGATAAGGTCTGAGAGATGCAGCCTATGAGATGGGACTGGGCAACTGGCACTGAGTCCACCCATGGCTTCTTCCTCTCGTTTCTCTTCCACTGCACTGGACCAGTTCAAAGTCACTAACAGGAGGCTGATTTAGTCAGGCCCAGGAAGGGAAGGGACTGCTCCTTAAGATAAACAAGCTAATAGGGTACAGCCATGAAAGACCTGTCAGAGTAACCACATGCCACACCACATGCCAGACCACATGCCACCCCACATGCCACCCCACAGGACTCTGCTCATCTGCTCAGCCCTGGTGGCAGTACAGAGATAAACCAGCCCACAGGCAAGGTCTCTCAGCAGCTGCCCCACTTATTCTCTACCTGATCCTGTGAGGGCTACACACACACACACACACACACACACACACACACACACACACACACACAGACACACATACCCCAGACCCAATGTGTGGGCTTTCCTTCAGCTGACCACCTGTACCCCATCTCTGCTCACACAGGCATGACAAGTCCCCTTGTCTTCTTTGCACCCTTACTCCCCACTGCTGTGGAGCTGCTCTGACTCTCTGTTTTCTGGTCCTTTCTGGCAAGCACTCTCCTGACTTCTCACACTTCAGCCTTCTGTTCCTATAGAATAAGAGAAGTGCCGCCATGGTACTGCAGCCCCCATCCACCCACAGGGCAGGGCACTCTCTCCTGCCTTGACTCCTTCTGCACCACTGAACTGCCCCCCCCATTACCTACACACTTCATAGCTTTTCCACGTGCTCTAGATGTTCCTGCACTGCCATTCCCCCCAGCAGTCTCACTGCATATCTGCCTTACTAAGGCTCCCTTCTTTTTGTAGGAGTCACCTGGGCCTCCTGGAGCCAGTGACCTAGCAAAGGCCAGGCCACTAAGCACCTATTGATTAGCCCTCTGACCCAGTATGTCTGTATCTCCAAACCAGAACCCTGCAGTAGAGAACATCTGAGCCCCGTGAGAGCCTAGTACAGCAGAAAAGACAATTACTCTCTGTATGTAGCACACCATTCAAAGAACTGACCAAAGGCTTGTACAATCAGTCGACAATCTATTATTTCAAGTCCTACTTACTTACAACCGGCTGCCATGCCCAGAGAGGTTCCAAAGGACTGGCTGAGGTCAAAACAGAGTGAGGTCACCTTGTAGCTGAAGAGACTAGGAGAGGAGCCCACCTATTCTCCTAAGAGGAAGGCTATACTATACTATACTATACTATACTATACTATACTATACTATACTAAGGGTACACAGTGGTTCCCAGTCTACCTCTGGGACTCCTCCAGATAGAAACTCTTAGAAGAAAGCAAAATTCTGAGAGGAGTGTGCTGGGGAGGCTCTGTCTGAGCCTCCAAGAGTACAGGTTCAAACCCTGGATGTTCTGGTCCTTTCCACGACACCATGCCACTCCTCTCCTTCCAACATCCTCAGAGGAGACTATAAGAAACCCTCCGCCCTTCACAGGAACCAACTTCAGATCTTGAAGACTCAAAGGAGAAGCAGCAAAGGGCCATCCATGATCAGGTCCCCCTCAGCAACTACTGCCCAGGAGCAGCTGTTTGTGCTGTGGAGAGATCCCCACCCGCTTCCCATGTGCTGGCTGGGGTTGTGGGGCAGGAGGACAGGATCAGTGCTGGTGGGAGCAGCAGGTATACTTCCTTCCCTGGGAAGCCCCGGGTGGCCCCTGGAGAATGCTGCCAGGGCAGAGGGACTGGGCCTCTGAGAAACGTGGCATCTTTGTAAGAGCCAGGGCTGGAGACCAGTGGTTTCTGTCCCCAATGCAGTCACAGGCAGGCAAAAGCTGGGATTCCTGGGAACACTTTGCAGTGCCCACTCAGAGAGATTTCCCTGAGTAACAGGTACCACCAAACGCTTGTAGAAACTTCCCAGGCCTGAGCTTTGCAGACCAGCAGGGAACCCCACACCACCAAAATTGTACTCTTCGGTCTGAAGCGGCAACTGAGGAGCTGAGCTGAGAACCTGCTCCCACCCCACAGGTATCCACATCCCAGTTCTCAGGCCCCATGAGTCAGGCACTGAAGACTGCGAAGACACAAATGATACACAGGCCCTACATTCATCCAATAGCCAAGGATCAAAGAGCATCAAGAACAGCCTGAGACCATGTGCTAAGGGATGTCTGTGGCTAGAGACACAGGCCACTCCCTCCTCCTACTGAGAGCCTCTACCAATCAGGCCCTCTACTGCCTGTGCCATAGTGTGGGCTGTGTGGTTCCAGCAGCCCAGTCCTCGATAACCAGACCAAGGCAGTCACTGGTTCAAAAGCGGCCAGCAAAATGATTAAGAATCTGGCTTTTCCAGGCAGAGGCAGGCGGATTTCTGAGTTCGAGGCCAGCCTGGTCTACAGAGTGAGTTCCAGGACAGCCAGGGCTATACGGAGAAACCCTGTCTCGAAAAACAAAAACAAACAAACAAAAAAAAAGAATCTGGCTTTTCAGAATTAGCATCTCTAAAGGGAATGAGTTACAGTGGCCAGGCCATGAGACAGGGTTGGGACCAGGGAGGCCCTGACCACCAGAGACAGAGAACAGAACCTTTGAAAAGTCTGAGTTTAAAGACACCCTTACTGAATTGAATCTGAAATGACCCCCCCACAGGCTCATGTCTTCAGCCTCCAGATTGTGACAGTATGCTGACTGTTCTGTGTCCTCCAGGAAGGAGGGCCTCTTTGGCAGAAGCAGGTTAGTAGGGGAAAAGACTTTGACAACGCAATGTCAGGTTTGGGTTCTGGCCTGCATTCTCTGCTACCTAATCAGTGCCATGTGAACCCTTGCCACCACAGACTCCCACATATAAGCTCTGCCATGACTTCCCTGAAATGGTTAACTGAATCTCTCTGAAGCTGTGAGCCAACACAGTTCACTCCGACGTTGTTTCCCTGGGGTACTTTATTGTGGCAATAAGAAAAGGAACTCATACAGACACAAAGGGTCAGATGATGCTGGTCCTGCAATCAGGGCTCAGAGAGGATGGACCAGGTAGGATGTCCAGATAGCTAGTAAAACCAAGGCAAGGGCAAGACCAGTGGAATATACAGAATCTTCACAGTGAAGTGACAGAGCTCGAGCATAATCCAATCCAAAGACTCCGCCAGCTGCGGGGCCCCATGCAAGAATGACTACATAGTTTGGTCTGCGCATCCTTGGATCTCTCATCCTTAAGGAAAGCATGAATGCTAGTCTGATAACCACAGCTCAGGCTCCATGCTATGAACAAAGGAATCCCAGGAAGTTATAAAAGCTCCTAGGATAACTTACACAGTAGGTATGCAAGAGTTCTGATGGGACTTGTCATCACTGTGACAGGCTCTTGACATAAAGAGGACAGACCTATCTTGTCTACACTTCGGAGGTTTTGGTCTACAGCCAGCTGGCTCCATTGCTAAAGCAGATGTGTTCAAGGCAGATAGAAAGAAGAGAGAAGAGGCTGGGAGCAGAGTGCAGCTTTCCAGGGCATGTTCCCAACTGCTGGTGATCCACTTGTTCTGAGGCACTACCTCCTGATAATGCCATGCTACAACCTCTCAATAGTGCCACTGGCTGAGGACCCAATCTTCGACATGTCAGCCTTTTGGAAGTATATTTCTGTCCAAACCACTAAAAATAGGCCATCCTGCTTTTTTTTTTTTTAAGATTTATTTATTATTATAAATAAGTACACTGTAGTTGTCTTCAGACACACTAGAAGAGGGCGTCAGATTTCATTACGGGTGGTTGCTGGGATTTGAACTCATGACCTTCCGAAGAGCAGTCAGTGCTCTTACCTGCTGAGCCATCTCACCAGCCCATTTTTTTTTTTTTTGAGACAGGGTTTCTCTGTGTAGCCCTGGCTGTCCTGGAACTCACTCTGTAGACCAGGCTGGCCTTGAACTCAGTAATCCACCCGCCTCTGCCTCCCAAGTGCTGCATCCTGCTTTTCACAGAGACCTCAAGTTTTAATCCTCAAGTTTAGCACATCAATTGTCTCCCTTATTCACTGCTCATGAGGCTGGGGAGTAGAAGCTTTTTCCAATACTTATTACTGTATTTGAATATTGGGTTCATTTGTTCAATGGTATTCTTACTGCCTCCCTAATTGGCAGTAAGGATTGAAATCCTAAGAGAAGCCCTCACTTCTATATACAAGAAAGCATATTGCCCCCAACATGATAATGAAAATCAAAGCACAGCCTACCAGAATCTTTGGGATGTAGCAATGGCCATCCTAAGAAAGGATTTTATGAGTTATAAATTTAAAAAATCAGAGAGAAAAGTCAAATAAATAACTTAATGATGCACCTCAAAATACTAGAAAAACAAAAAAAAATCCCAAGGTTATTATTAAAAATTAAGTAATAAAACTTGAGGCCTCAAAGATGGCTCAGTCCTTAAAGTGCTTGCCATACAAGACTTGAGTTTGGACTCCCAGAATCTATGGAAATGCAAGTACTGTGGCATGTGTTTATAATATGACCATTGGGAAATCAGAGACAATTCCCTTGTAGTACACTGGCCAGCCAACCTAGCAAAATCCACTAGTTCCAAGTTCAAGGAGAGACCCTGTCTACAAAAATATGGAGGACAGCAAATGAGGAAGACACCAAAATTAACCCTTTGCCTTCACATACATACACATGCATGCATGCCCATTAGTATGCACAACATACACATATATACAAAGAAAATTTAAAACAAATTAAAACTCAAAGCAGAAACTAATAAAATAGAAACAAAAAGAATAATACAAAAGATCAAAGAAAGGGAGTTGGTTCTTTCAAGAGAAAACAAGACCAAGAGACATTAGTCTAATCATCAAAAGAAAAACAAAAAGCCTTAGTTAAAGTCAGAGACAACAAAGGAGTCACTACAATAGATATGACCAGAATGCAGAATATCATTGAGGAATATTTTGGAAATGTATATTCTAATATACTGTAACATTTATATGAAATGGGTAAACTTCTATGCATATGATCTACCTAAATTGAGGTAATTTGCTATTAAAAGTCAGAAAACATCTCTAAGAGGAGTAAGATGGAAGCAGTAACAAGCAAATACCAGGAATGGGTAGATTTGCCATGAATCCTACCACAGTATTAAAGAACTGCTACCAATGTCTCTGAAAGTATTCCAAAAAATACAAAGGGAAGGAGCACATCCAAACTTACTCATAACCTGGTAGCAAAGGCGTGTAAGGACACAATAAAAACTACAGATCAATGTCCTTAAAGGAAATAGATGCAAAATGCTCCATGAAACACTTGTAGACCACGGGACAGAAGAATGGATGAGCCAGAAACCGTGGGTGAGTAGAGCGACACAGTGTTTTCTATACATACCAGGCAGCTGAATGTAGGAACGAACTGACAGCAGCCATGGCTGCGCAGACCCACACAGGATGAAGCCAGATATAATCCTGGAACAGAAGGTGGGGATGACCCAGAATTCACACATCTAGCTGAGGAGCTAGTGGGCTGCTGGAAGGAGGAGAGTCAGGTTTCCACGAGGTACACCCCTGAGAGTCTCAAGGTCCAGTAGTTGGTTCCATAACCTTGCACACACTGGAACACTAAGTGAACTCCGTGGACCTAAAAAAAAGTGACAACACATAACACTGGAACAGAATGGGGGGTGGTATGTATAGAATTGGAGACATGAGAATTGGGGGTGGATGTGATCAGAACACATTATATGCATGTATGAAATTCTCAGTCAATAAGATATCATACAAAACGGTCACAATGGCTTCTTCACAGGAAAGGAAAAATGAGTCAACACATGCATAGCCACAAATGTGTTGTACAACACAAAGAGAATCAAGGACAAAATTACATGACCATTTCAAAAGCTGAAGAAGCTTAGAAACTATCAGAAAACATAAATGAAACCCTTCAAGGCATAGGCATTGGCAGGAAGTTTATGAATAGGATTCAGATAACCAAGGATATACAAGAGTAGACAATGGTATTTCCTCAAATTTAAAAGCCTTTGCCCAGTAAAGAAATGGCCAACAGAGTACAGACAGAGCCTGAGAAATCTTTGCCAGCTTTTTCTCTGGCAGGGCATTAGTACCCAAAGCACATAAAGAACTTGGAGCAAATAATACAATCAGCAAAGGGTAAACAAACTGAGCGACACTTTTCAGTCCTCGGGGGGAAATGGCCAAATACAAGTCAAAACTACGCAGAGATTCTATTTCATATCAATCAGCATGGCTATCAAAGGGCCCTCATATACTACTGGTTGGACTATAGTTAGTTCAGTCACTGTGGTATCATTATGGAGACCTCCCCCCTAAAAAACCAACCAAACAAAAACTGTAGAGCTAGGCTGGGGCCAGGTAACCTCTTGGAAACAATGTAAAATGCTTGTCACACAAACACAAAGACCCTTGGGTTCCACCCTCAGAGGCCACATTAACAAGCCCGAGCATGATGACTCTTGCAAGTAGTCCTAGCTTGCCAAGATATAGAGATATGTGACACAGAGATAGGCAGTTACCTGGAGCTCATTGTCCACCCAACTTTGTCAAGGTTCAGATCAGTGAAAAACCCTATCAAATGCAAGATGAATAGACAACCGAGGTTGACTTCCGGCCTCCAGATATATGAAAACACATTGGCATGCACACTCCCCATCCCAATAATACATACACATATATATACACACATATACACACACAAATATACACACATACATATACACACATGTACACACAAATATATATACATACATACACACACATACACACACACACAATCCATAATACTATTTATATGATCCAGTTATACCACCCCTGAGACTCCACCCCAAGGAATAAAGTCAGCTTCCTGTATAGACACCTGCATAGCTGTGTTCATGATGGAACCATCCAATAACCAATACAGCATGAACTTAGGTGCCATCAACTGATGAATAGATAAAGACATTTGGTGATATATATGCACAATGAGATATATATTCAGCAGTAAAACAGTAAAATCATATCATTTATAGGAAAAAGGATGGAACTGGATATTGTTATGGTAACTGAAATAAAATAAACTCAGCAAAACAAACATCATACAGTTTCTCTTGTATGGAGAATTTACAGCAAATTAGAAAGACAGGAAGCTAAAGGGAGAGTGTTAGGGCTGGGAAAGGTGATGAGAAAAAAATGGAGAGGAGATAGGAAAGGTAATAAAAGTGGAAGATATAATCAAGGGAATATATGTGTGTGCAAATACCACAATAAAATTCCTTGTAGTAGACAGTAGTAGAAAAATAAGTGCAAAGTCACAAACATTCAATCAACATTCACAACAAAAACAGATACAAATTAAATATGCCAGGCACAGTAGCACCTGTTATCTCAGCACTTGGGAGTTAAGGCAGGAGGATCAAGAATTCAAGCAGTTACAATGGTAAGTTCAAGGCTGGCCTGGTCTGGAAGAGACTTCACCTATATAAATAAATAAAAATGCACATATATACTACATATATATACATACATATATATATATACACACACACATACACACACACACACACACACACATACAATAAAAGCTAGATAAATGAAGAGAAGATACCTCCTGTTCATGAATTAGAAACCTCAGTATTATTTTTGCTTTTTATTGTTTGCTTTAGGTTTTGGGGGGCTTGCTTCCTTGTATGTTGGTGTAGGGGTGAGAAGAGAAGGAAAGGGAGGGAAAGACAGAGACACAGAGAGAGAACATGAAGTTGGGTGGAGAGGGAGCTGAATTTAGGAGAAGTTGAGGGGGGAAACATCAAACTATATTGTATGAAATTCTTTTAATTAAAAAAAAATCATTGGGATGTAGGAGCACATGCCTTTAATACCAGCTCTCCAGAGGCAGAAGTGGGCAAATCTTTGTTCTAGGTCTAATCTAGAGAGAAAGTTCCAGGAAAGCCAGGGCTACACAGAGAGTGTCTCCAAAAAAAAAAAAAAAAAAAAAAAAAAAAAAAAGCAAGAAGACATCAATTTGAAAAGGAAACATTATTTTGAGGTGGGATAGGATGCTTAGCAGGGAAAGAAAGGTGAATATGATCAAATATATCATATATGTGTATGAAATTCTCAAGGAATAAATAACATAGAAAGATCCTTTCAATAAATCATGCTGAGAAACAATAAAATCAGAAAAGATAGAGTTGGACTTAGAGTATAACTCAGATCTAACACACCAGACACTGTCAAAAAGGAAAGGGAACCAGAGAAAACCATAGCAGCTGGGCCCTCGGAGGCCCAGTCCCTCTGAGGCCCAGTCCCTCTGAGGCCCCTGTCCCTCTGAGGTCCCTGTTCCTCAGGAAGGAGGCTGGAGAAGCTGTTCAAATCTGAAAGGATGGTCTCTCTACATTCACACAACAATTCAGCAATAAGAAGTGATCCGTGTCAGGGGAACGGTGCACTTATACAGAAATACTGTCTAAGACAACCAGTAAACCAAGCTGCCACCAACAGAGCTCAACTGCATCTTAGCCTCCAGAAGAGCCTGGACGTCAAAGACCATGAAGTAAGTAAAGACGAGGGTTCAGAAGTCACAGAAACAAACAGCAGATGAGACAGGGAGAGAAGCTGGGCTCTGATGGGAACTCAATAAAAGGAAATACCGCTAAATGATCAATTCTACACCCATCCCTTTACAATCTGGAAGTAAAACCTGGGGCCCAAGGGAAGAAGGGATGTAGGGAAGGCTGCAGAGCTAACAGGATTCGAATTTAACTGTTTCCCTGACAATGTAGCTAAGTCCAGTATCTTCCCATTAGGTGGTGCTAAAACAAAAGACCACAGGCTGGGTGACCGCAAGAAAGGTTGCCTTGACTCACACTTCTGGGGACTGGAAAGTTCAAAGCTAAGGGTTTATGTCAGTTGAAGGTCCTGAGATCAAGGCTTGGTAGCATTATATGGCTCAAGAGAAAGCAAGATGGCCAAACTTGCTAATACAATAAGCCCAGTCTTCTCATGATTACAAGCCGGATCCTGTGATATGACATCAGTCCAGTCATGACAGCAGATCTTCGTGACCTAATCATGTCTTAAAGTTCCTACATCAGTGCTGTTGTATTGTGATTAAATCTCTAACACATGAACTTGGGTACATCCATCCAAATCATAGCGGGTTGGCGGAAAGGAGGATGGGCAATTTCTTGGCAAATTAGGACAGATGGCCTCTGTAGCCACCATGGTGGAGGATAGCTTTTCTACTGTTCCAGCAGTTCCTGTCTCCACTTTACACTGGGCCCTAAGTGAATGAGTTCCCTATGTCTCCCAAGATGACGATCTGTCCCACTTGGGAGCCTTCTCAGGAGCCCAAAGCGATTTCTTGAGCCTATTCTTTTTTTTTTTTTTTTTAAAAAAAAAAGATTTATTTATTATTATACATAAGTACACTGTAGTTGTCTTCAGACATGCTAGAAGATGGCATCAGATCTCATTATGGGTGGTTGTTGGCCACCATGTGGGTGGAATTTGAACTCGGGACCTTTGGAAGAGCAGTCAGTGCTCTTACCCACTGAGCAATCTCTCCAGCCCCGAGCCTATCTATTCTTATCCAAGGCCTCTGCATACCTCTGGCTGAGGGTTCCAGTGAGAAAGCAGAGACAACTGTTGGCCTGATTCAGAAAAGGGAGGCTTCAGACTGCTCAGAAAGGCTCCCCACGAAATCTGGGGACTCCCAGGGGGTGAGAACCTTTGGGATTTGTCCATGAACCATGTAACAGCCAGAAACATCAAGTCAGTAGATGCTAATCAGAGTATAATTTTGTGGAGGAAAAAAAAACAAATTCTGAAAACTCTTGTTGCAAAGTTTTGAGATTTATGTTAATGAGATTGTTTATTATTAGTTTGTGCTATAAGTGGCCTTTAAGGGAAAAATATAAACATTATCCCAGCCAAGCTAAATGGAACAGGAGATTGCCACATTGGCCAGGCTAAGTGTTGTCTGGGGAACCTAGGGTCCTCGAAGCTGGAGTTATAAAGACTGAAGCTTACAAAGAGTAGGAAGGTGAGAAGAATTCACACAGCTACGAGACTGGGCAGTCTCATAGGAAAGTAATGGAAGCCAGGAAGCTGAGAGGGCTGTACCTCTGCCTATCTGACAGGTCTACTCTTATCCTCCCGCCACTACCAACACCACCATGACTCATCCAAACCAGGCACATTGAACATCTCCTGAACATCTTTTTACTCCTCCATCTCTGGCTAATCCTGAGGCCCTGCAACTGTATTTTCTCCTATGAACAACTAAACCAGCTCCTTCCAGTGCTGCAGGGGACAGGACCAAAACCAATCTTTTCAGAACAGCTCTTCCATTCTAGAAGTCATTTTACAAATACAAACCCAAAATTTATCAGAAAAGGAAAGTCGGGCTTTTGTCAAATTTCCTACAATGGACTCGTTTATGTGTATGTGTTTTATATTCTTATTCTCCCCCTCTCCCCCTCTCCCCCCACACCTCTGTCTCTCTCTCTCACTCTGTCTCTGTGTCTCTGTCTCTCTGTGTCTCTGTCTCTCTCTCTGTCTCTCTCTTTCTCTCTCTCTCTCTCTCTCTCTCTCTCTCTCTCTCTCTCTCTCTCTCTCTCTCTCTCTCTCTCTGTCTCTCTCTCTCTGTCTCTCTCTCTCTCTCTCTCTGGGAAAGATCTATAGCTTCTGGGAATTAGATCTATAGCTTCACTCATACTAAGCATGACCCTTAGCACTGATCATGACCCTAGATGATATATAATTTTTATTATTCATTATTGTAATTTAATTCATACTCCACTAAATCATGAAAGTACCAGTAAGTTAAGTCTCTATATAGTTTATACCCCAAAAAAGAGAAAAATGGACAGACAAAAAACACAGCTCTGACCACACACTCCTTACCTGAATAAAATCCAAACTCGTTTGTAAGAGACTGGACATGATCTGCTTCCTGCCCATTACTCCAGATGCTCACCTTGCGTCTGTTTACCATGTCTTACACAAGTCACCTCTCAGCCCCCACCTCCCAGCAATTCCCTCTGTTTTGGGGACCTTTGTGCCACTCCTATGTGAGGAAACCTGACAGCATTCTATTTATCTTCTTCATATTAGCTGGAAGATCTGCCCCAATTACTCAGTTTAAAGTATAGTCCCCCACCTACTTTATCCATAGTTCTTACCGAAACCTGTAACGATGCTATTTCTGTCTATTTGTTCTTGACTGCTGCCTTTTCCAAAATGACCTCCAATCTGTATGCCAGCCTTAATGACAGTAGCTTGTACCCAAGGAGTACAGAGCCAAGGTGGAACACAGCTAGTGTTTCCTTCTCTCTGATGGGCAGCTGATGATTAATAAGAACCGAGTGTTGTAGCCAAAGGTATATACACTCCTAGAATATGGGCAGAAGAATACAAACCCCAATAGAATGACATGACAATTAAACGCACCTCCCCCTACACACCGTAGATGTTCTTAATTCCCTTCTTAAATTCCCCTGCCTCCCAAGGAGAGTAACCAGGACTATGGCTGTCTGATTTGTCTCCCTGCCTCCTCCATGTCTACCCTGAACTGTGATGTCTGGGTGGGAAACAGCTTCAGGCTGCAGATGCTATGACAGCACCGCTTAAATTGAATTACTCTGAAATAGGAGACGCCTTCAGCTCTCCCAGGGAGTTCAGAAGTGTTCGCCCTGAGAGTAACTGCACACTGCACAGGAAGAGGCATTCAAGTTGATAAGAAGTTGTTCAGATCACCATCTAAGGCAGCTCGAGCCTTTGAAATAAACTCATTCCTTATTAGCACACACTTGGGATTCCTGGATTGAATATTATTTCGATTACACAAAACCCATTTTTAAGATTTTTTTTTCATGCTGTCAGGATCCTATGTAATTCCATCTCCCCACAATGTTACTCTCTTTCACATACATGGAGAGCTGATGAGAAATGGCAAGAAAAAGAGGACATGAGCGAGAGGCATTGCTCCGACCATTAGCTTTTATCAAACTTCCTACAATGGACTCATCTGTGTGTATTCTTAAATCTTGTGCTGGGCTTCACTCATGCTCAGCATGCCCCTTATCACTGATCATGACCCTAGACGATATGCAACTTTTAATGAAATTCACTATTGTAACTAAACTCATACTCCACTAAGTCATGAAGCCACCAGTGAGTTAAGTCTCCACATAGTTTATTTGTGGGCTGGAGTGATGCACTAGCTGCAGCTAAGTCGTTGTCACTGAAGCTATGGCCAGGAAACAGCCACTGAGAAATGAGCTGTGGAACTAATATATAAAATTCTCTTTTTGGCATACTAACTTTAGCTGTAATTTTAAAAGATAAGAGTGGGGCTGGAGAGATGGCTCAGTGGTTAAGAGCACCAACTACTCTTCCAAAGGTCCTGAGTTCGAATCCCAGCAACCACATGGTGGCTCACAACCATCTGTAATGAGATCTGACACCCTCTTCTGGTGTATCTGAAGACAGCTACAGTGTACTTACATATAATAAATAAATAAATCTTTAAAAAAAGATAAGAGAGTGAGAAGTTGCTAAAAAAAACAAACAAACAAACAAAAAACTGTTCAATTTAAATATGATACCCAAAAAGCCCAAAAGTGATCGAAGAAAGAAGAGATGATTTGAGCTTTACTAAACTTGAAAACTTTTTTGCGCCTGAAACGTGAATACTGAAAAGGTGAAAACACAAACCATAGAATGTAAAAAAATACTACAGACCCTATATCTGCTGGAAAACTTGTAGCTCGGATATAGAAAGAGCTCTTTCAGCTAAACAATGAAAAGGCGACACAAAGCCTTCGTTGAACACGCCTTCAATTCTGGCAGAAGGATCTCTGAGAGACATATTTCTAAAGGCAATATGCAAATGATAAAAGGCATATGAAAAGATACTCAACATATTCCCTAACAGGGAAATGCCTAATTAGGCCTGGTGGTAGAGGCCTGTAATCCTATCTATTCAGGAGACCAAAGCAAGAGGCCTGCAAGTTCAAATCCTGCCTGAGCAACAGAGAGTTCAAAGCTAGCCTGGGCAACTAAGTGAAACCCTGCCCTAGCACTTGCAGGCAGAGGCAGGTGGATTTCTGAGTACGAGGCCAGCCTGGTCTACACAGTGAGTTCCAGGACAGCCAGGGCTATACTGAGAAACCCTGTCTCAAAAACAAACAATAAAACAAACAAAAATGACAGGCTGAAGATAAGTTCGTGGGAGGACGCGTGCTAAGATCCTAGGTCCAAATCCTAGGACAACAAAAAATGAAAACTAAAAATGGACGTAAACTTTATAGAATATAAAGTATACCTCAATGAAGTTATTCCCCCAAAATGAAAAGCATTCACTCAGTACATTGTCCAAGGATCGTGAAGAAAGAGCAAAACCAACATCAGCCCTGCTGTCAGAGAACTGACTTCCTACTAAAATAAGAGGTCTAAGTTAATCGCACTGAGAGAAGCAGATAGACTCAAAACAGGCTCCCCAACTACGAGATCAGCATGGCCAGCCGACCAATGCAGGGTGAGAAAGATGTGTGAGGTCACTTCCGCCGGAAGCCCCACAGGAACCCTGACTGACCCTGTTCCTCGCTTTTAAAACACTGAAAGTTTTACATTGACATTTTGTAATGCACAAAATTCAGAAATTCCTAAAAGACTAAAGGAGAGAGAAAAAGAAAGAGAAAAATTGAAGCCAAACTTTAAGCAATGGGATCTAGTACACCAGATTGCAAGGCTCCTCGGAGCTCAGAACTTGTGGGTTCCAGGAACAAGAGAGTGTTGGGAAAGAATTTTCCAGGGGTCTCCCTTGTTTCTTCTCAGGCCTTCTAAGAGGCACTGACAACTCTTGTTCAGATCACTCTTTGGGAGTATGTTTGAACAGGGAACAGCCACAGCCAACAGAAAGAGGAGCTCCACAGGACAAAAGGCAAAACTAGCTCTGGCCGATACAACAAAAGCAACATCTCTCTCTGGCATAAACGCTGGGCTCACGACCCATCACAAACGAGGAGCGTCTTAAGCACAGGATTCTTCAACTTAGCTCACTACGTGCAGAACATCTCTCTGAGCCCACTGTATCAACCCATGTTGACTTGGCAAGGTGACAAAAACAAGGAGCACAGCAACTTAGAATCTGAAGGGCTTATTTTAACTCACACTGAAGTTGGAGCTCATCGTTGTTGGGAAGGGATTAGTGGCAGGAACAGAGGCGCTGGTCTCAAGGCGCCTCTTAGGAAGCCAGCTGGTCTCAAGGCGCCTCTTAGGAAGCCAACCTCAATGCATGCTGGGGTTGAGCCTGCTTCTCCTTTATATTCAATCCACGACCCTAGAGTTCTCGTGTAATGGTGCTGCCAAATTTAGGCTATATAGCCCCACTTTAGTAAGCCCAATCTGGAAACTGCCATGCAGAAATGTCCAGAGGTCTGTCACCCAAATGATTCGAGATCCCGTCAAAACCGCCATCAATAAAGACCATTGGAAGAATGGAAATCAGCAAATCTAAAGCCACAGAGAGAGACTTGAAAATGTCTCTCAGTAAATAAGAAAAGGCCAATTAGACAAAGGGGGCACTCCATGGGATGTTCTATTTAAAGTGGGGATATTTGGGATTAAATTTAAAATAATTATAATTAAGTAAAATTTAAGCTTTATTCCTAAATTATAACAGACAAGGTTTTAAATTCTTAATAAGCCATATGTGACTAGTTACTACTTAAACAGGATAGATAAAGAACATTTCTGTCGGTGTGATGAGATGGCTCAGCGGGTAAGAGCACTGACTGCTCTTCCGAAGGTCCTGAGTTCAAAGCCCTGCAACCACATGGTGGCTCACAACCATGTAATGAGGTCTGACATCCTCTTCTGGTGCATCTGAAGACAGTACAGTGTATTAATTAATAATAATAATAAATAAATCTTGGGGCTGACCAGAGCGAGCAGAGGTCCTAAAAGTCAATTCCCAACAACCAGATGAAGGCTCACAACTATCTGTACAGCTACAGTGTATACTCATATACGTAAAATAAATAAATCTTTTTTTTAAAAAAAAAAACATTTCTGTCATTTGAAGTTCTGTTGGATACTACTGATATGATTTAAATGCCATAATTAATAAACTGAAAAACAAAGAAAATTATATCTATAAAACAAGAAAACACAGCCAGGTGGTGGTGGCGCACACCTTTAATCCCAGCACTTGGGAGGCAGAGACAGGCGGATTTCTGAGTGAGTTCCAGGACAACCAGAGCTACACAGAGAAACTCTGTCTCGGAAAAAAAAGAAAGAAAGAAAGAAAGAAAGAAAAAGGAAAGAAAGAAAGAAAGAAAGAAAAGAAAAGAGAAGAGAAGAGAAGAAAAACAAGAGGCTGGTGAGATGGCTCAGTGGGTAAGAGCATTGACTGTTCTTCCAAAGATCCCGAGTTCAAATCCCAGCAAACCACATGGTGGTTCACAACCACCCATAATGAGATCTGACGCCCTCTTCTGGTGCACCTGAAGACAGCTACAGTGTACTTATTTATAATGATGAATAAATTAAAAAAAAAAAACAAAACAAGAAAACACAATTGCATCAAACACATATGAAATACACATATACACACATATATACCTATATATAAGGAAACTCTAGTTCCTATTTTTTAAATAAGTGGGAAAATACAAGAAAAATTATCACCTAAGTTGAGATTAAGAGCCCAGTGGCTCAGGTTCCTTCCAGTCTCTCTGGGCTGGTATCCTAAGCAGACCTTGGGCGCAAGCTCCACAGCCAGTCCTACAACACCCAGAAGAAGCTCCACTCTCAGGCACTCTAACACACCCAGGATCAGAGGTGAAGAGGACACAACAACTGTCCCAACACCTGGAAATAACCAGGACCAGTGGGACCAGGCACACAGGAACTCCACCAGCCCAGTGGCTGGGGTTGCTTCTGGTCTGTCTGGGCCAGCAGATGCCCTGAGCAGACCTTGGGCACAAAATCTGCAGCCAGTCCCAAAACACCCAGAGGAAGCTCCACTCCCAAGTGCTCTAACAAGCCCAGGATCACAGGATTCCAGAATCACAGAATCACAGAGACACCTTGACTCAGAGGAGTTCTGACACAACCAGGATCACAGGAAGGACAGCTCTAGTCAGATTTAGCAAGGACAGGTAGCACTAGAGATAACCAGATGGTGCGGGGGCATAAGAATATAAGCAATACAAACCAAGGTTACTTGGCATCATCAGAACCCAATGTTCCCACAATAGCAAGTCCTGGACACACCATCACAACCAAAAAGCTAGATTCAGACATAAAATCACTTCTCATGATAATGATACAGGACTTTATGAAAGACATAAATAGCACCCTCAAAGAAATACAGGAGAACACAGGTAAACAGCTAGAAGCCCTTCAAGAGGAAACACAGAAATCCCTTAAAGAACTACAGGAAAACACATTCAAATAGGTGAAGGAATCTAAAAATGGAAATAGAAACAATAAATAAATCTGAAAGAGAGACAACCCTGGCGATAGAAAGACCTAGGAAAGAAATCGGGAGTCATAGATGCAAGCATCACCAACAGAATTCAAGAGATAGAAGAGAATATCTCAGGGGTAGAAGACACCATAGAAAACATTGACATAAAAGTCAAAGAAAATGCAAAAAGCAAAAAGCTCCTAACCCAGAACATCCAGGAAATTTACGACGCAATGCAAAGACCAAGCCTAAGGATAATAGGTATAGAAGAGAGTGAAGACTCCCAACTTAAAGGGCCAGTAAATATCTTCAACAAAATTATAGAAGAAAACTTCCCTAACCTAAAGAAAGAGATGCCCATGAACATACAAGAAGCCTACAGAACTCCAAATAGACTGGACCAGAAAAGAAATTCCTCCTGTCACATAATAATCAAAACACCAAATGCACTAAACAAAGAATTTTAAAAGCAGTAAGGGGAAAAGGTCAAGTAACATATAAAGGCAGACCTATCAGAATTACAGCAGACTTCTCACCAGAGACTATGAAAGCTAGAAGATCCTGGGCAGATGTCATACAGACCCTAAGAGAACACAAATGCCAACCCAGGCTACTATACCCAGCAAAAGTCTCAATTACTATAGATGGAGAAAACAAGATATTCCATGACAAAATAAAATTTACATAATATCTTTCCACAAATCCAGTCCTACAAATGATAATAGATAGAAAACATCAATATAAGTAGCAAAACTACACCCAAGAAGAAGCAAGAAAGTAATCTTTCAACAAATCCACACAAACCTAATTCCATCTTTTACAACAAAAACAACAGGAAGTGACAATTATTTTTTCTTAATATCTTAATATGAAAATTAATATTACCAACATATCCTAGTCAATTGAAAACAAAAAATATGAGGAATTAGAAATTTGTTGATTGTCATCCAATGGTCTCTCTAATTTGGTAATTGGAGAAATAGGTCCAATATTGTACAATCCATATACACTTTCAGCTTGTTTGTTCCTGACAGTATCTTGCTGTGTACAACATAAGAGTCTTGAAATCTTGCTTCTCCTATCTCAGCCTCTCTAGTAGTAGTATTATTTATTTCATGTTTTTACACTATACTATGGTTTTCAGTACAGCTTACATATTTCAAAAGTATTTATATACCCAAAATAAATGTAGACAATTAAATTGGGAGGGCGCTTGTAAGAGAACAACAAAGAGTGAGACTGAATGCTTTGCTTGATGTTTGTAACTCTTGTAACAAGTTTGAAGAAGATGACTTTATAAGTTACTCTTTCTCTGAGATGAATGCTTTTCCAAAATATCAGAGCCAATGAACCAGATTCTTACCCTCACCAAATGTCTGTGCCACCCTCCAAGCAGAACCATTGTTCATTGAAACAATTGGTGAATGACTTTATGCAAAGGCCATCTTAATACACACACCATTTCTTAAATGAATGTAACCTGTTCTCTGTGGGCTGAGAATAAAGACACTCACTCAAGTCAAATAGCTTTGACCATAGCAGGAAGTCTATATCCAAAAATCGTGCCTACAATTCATTCCCTGGCATAGCAGAACTGTCAACTCTCAGCTTAGCTACAATGGAGGTAAAATCCTTTGGTGATGTGAGGGTCATTGAAGTACAGCCTTATTACAATGAAGTCCAATGTCTAAAAATTGTTCTTATTTTGGGCTTGTAACCACAGTAAGAGCCAAGATTTTAAGCTCTTCTAAATACAAAACAAACAAACAAACAAACAAAAAGATTATATGTTTATGTTCATTTAAGAAAATACTAGTAGTGATGTATTATTTTGAAATATATAGATAATATGTTTGGAGTTATTTAAAATTTATATTGAGAAAAACGTGTTTTCAGTATTGCTGTAGACAAGCATCTACATAAGACTGTTAAATTGTTGTTTTATA
This sequence comes from Mastomys coucha, assembly GCF_008632895.1. Lineage (NCBI taxonomy): Eukaryota > Metazoa > Chordata > Mammalia > Rodentia > Muridae > Mastomys > Mastomys coucha. The sequence continues at coordinate 92,376,820 of NW_022196906.1, forward strand.
TCAAACAACTTATATAATACTCATTTTTATTGTTATAATATTTTATAAATTTTAAAGAATATGACAAAAAAAGATATTGTAGGTATTGAAGGGGGGTCTCTGGGAGAGGTTGGGGTACAAAAAGGAAACAAGAATGTGATTTAATTCTATTTACTTAAAATATGTTTTTTTTTTGTTTGTTTGTTTGTTTTCGAGACAGGGTTTCTCTGTGTAGCTCTGGCTGTCCTAGAACTCACTCTGTAGACCAGGCTGGCCTTGAACTCAGAAATACGCCTATCTCTGCCTCCCAAATGCTGGGATTAAAGGTGTGGGCCACCACTGCTAGGCAAAAATATGTTTTTAAATGTTAACAAATTCAGATAAATTGAAATCATGTAACTTTTTTTCATCATAATGCAATAAACTTAAAATAAAAGATGAGATTAAAATTCCATATTTAAAGAGGCAGGTGAATTTCTGAGTTCAGGCCAGCCTGGTCTACAGAGTGAGTTCCAGAACAGCCAGGGTTACACAGAGAAACCCTGTCTTGAAAAACTAAAAAAATAAGATAAAATAAAACTCCATATTTAAGTCCCGCAGAGGTGGCGCACGCCTTTAACCCCAGCACTTAGGAGGCAGAGGCAGGCGGATTTCTGAGTTCCAGGTTAGCCTGGTCTACAGAGTGAGTTCCAGGACAGCCAGGGCTATAGAGAGAAACCCTGTCTTGAAAAACAAACAAACAAAAATCCATATTTATAGGATGCAGCCATCATGGAGATCAAGCGCCCTGTATCCTTAAGTCCTTTGCTGAGGAGGGTATTAAGGGGCTTGGAATTAAGGTGGTTTTGGAGGCCCATAATCACTAAAAACTATAAGGGGAAAAAAACTCTAGTTATTAAGGAACTTAATTAACAAACTCTCCCAAATATTCAAAGAAAAGGTAAATACCAGGTTGTAACTCGAAGTATCCCAGAACACAGAGAAAATTAAATCACTAATGTGTGATGTCACTGTAACTCACCTCACTAAAGTCTGAAGGAGCTGAGGACACATGCAACAACAGAAAACAAAACACCAAACACATACGGGAGCCCAAAATCCCAACCAAACACATGCTAAAAGCATATGGTCCATTTAAATATCCTCTCTTAACTTTTTCTAATCTCTTGAAAAACTACCAAGTGAATAAAATTATCAAGTTGATAATTATCAAAAAGCTGCCACAAAACTCGAATAGGGGCGAGACTTCGGAGGCTTTAAGGTCAAAACTCAGCCAGGGCTACTGGCTAAAGCCGCTGTAAAACACACAGGGCGGGAGACGGCCCTAGCAAAGCAAGCGCTCCGGGTCCCAGGCACTGGCAGGAAGAGGCACACCCTCAGTTGCAGCTGAAAATGATACCCTGGCAAGTGAATTCACGGAGTAAACAAGCCTGCTCATCATGAGTTCACTAAGAACGTTAACTGCTCGGAAGGAACAGTGAGAACTGGAGGTGGGGGGTGTGGAAAGAGCAAGGAAAAAGTTAAAAGTAAATGCAAGAATGAATCAAAAAAAAAAAAATCCCCTGGGGCTGGAGAGATGGCTCAGAGGTTAAGATCACTGAGTGTTCTTCTAGAGGACCTGACTTCAGTTCCCACATGTTGGCTCACAACCATCTGTGATGGGATCTGAGGCCCCTCTTCTGGTCTGAAGACACTTACAGTGTACTCACATACATAAAATAATTCTTAAAAAAAAAATAAAAATAAGATAAATTAGGACCACTACACTTTGGGGCTGGAGAGATGGCTCAGCAGATAAGAGCACTGACTATTCTAGAAAACTCAGGTTCAGTTCCCAGCACCTACATGGTGGCTCACAACCATCTGTAACTCCAACTCCAGAGGATCAAATTCCCTCTCCTGGCCTCTACAGGCAGCAAGCATGCATCAATATACAAGTAGGTGATAGTTTTTGGAACGATTATGTAAAAACAACAACGACAAAATACCAGACTGGGAGTGCTGGTTCACACCTTTAATCCCTGCATTCAGGAGGCAGAGGCAGGCAGATCCCTGAGCTTGAAGCCAGCTTGCTACAAAGTTCCAAAGCCAGCTACAGCTACAGAGTGAGACCCCGTCTCAAAACAAACAGAAAGAGAAATCCAAAGACAACCCAGATATGGCAGACACTTTCACTAACAGAGAGCTTGACAAAATTATTAGAAGGAGGTAGATATATTTCATTTTCACAGGAAAGTCCTAGGGGAGACAGTGATATTTTCTTTTCTTTTCTTGTGCAACGGAAGATGCCGTAGTCCAAGGGGAAAGAGGCAAGGATGACAACCCACAATATGTAGCTTACCAGCAAACTCCACACGGCAGGAGATCACACAAAAACCAGCAGGAGCAAATCACATACGGAACACAAAGACACACCCCATGAAGTAGACAAAAGCCACTATTGTAATCTAGATGCTATCTCTAATAGAAAAACACTTGAACAGGAAAAATTAGGCGGGGCGGTGGTGGCGGTGGCACACGCCTTTAATCCCAGCACTTGGGAGGCAGAGGCAGGCAGATTTCTGAGTTGGAGGCCAGCCTGATCTACAGAGTGAGTTCCAGGACAGCCAGGGCTACACAGAGAAACCTTGTCTCGAAAAAAAAAGGGGGGGGGATTAGTTCTTTCTAAAGGGGGTTTCCCTATACCAACCATACCCAGGAGTAGACGGACAACACAAAATGATGTCAATGGTAATTTTAGAGGTGTGTGTGTGTTTGTGTGTGTGTGTGTGTGTGTCAGTGTTTTGTTCAGGCTTGTGGTTGCTGTTAATTTTTTTTCTTGCTTTATAGGTCTTTTGCTTATAAATTATGGTTTTTTATTTTGTTTGTATGAGCTTTCGATGGATGTGAAAGTATATCTCAGTATCTCTGTGTGTTTCTTGTGCTTGCTTCCCGTCTTTCTTCCTTTCGTTCCTTTTTGTGTATTTCTTACTTCTGGAGAGACAAGGCTTCTCTGTGTAGCCCTGGCTGTCCTGTGCTCGAAAAGATGCGGTTAAGATGTGAGTTCTTTCCCCTTGGACCTATAGACTCAACAAAATCCAAATGGAGATCTCAGTGCTTTGTACAGATCAGGGAGGCAAAAGACCTAGAAAATAGCCATGGAAATACTGCGGCAGACCACAGTTGAAGGTCTAACATGTCGGCTTTCAGCCTTATTGTACTACTGCATTAATGGAGCTGGGGGTATCAGAGAAAAAGCAGGCAGATCAACAGAACAGAAAGCAGGGCCCGTTCACTGAACCTTTAAATACACAGTCCCGGTTTGCTTTTTGTTATTGTGATAAAAACACTGGCTAAAACCAGCTTCGGGAAGAGAGGGTTTCTTTCACTTTACACTTTACGGTCCACCATCAAGGGAAGCTCTCAGAATTCTTTTCCAAGTTCCCATCAGAGCTCTTTAAGCATTCAATAGCTTTTCCAGCCCAAAGTTCTGAATGATTTCACAGTCATTTCCCAAAGAAACATGGTTGGGCCCATCACAGCAACACCCCACACTGGGCACAAATTTCTGTCTTAGTTTGAATTCTTTGTTGCTGTGATAAACACTGATCAAAACAAGCTGGAAGAGGAAATGGTTTTTTTGTTTGTTGGTTGGTTGGTTGGTTTTCGAGACAGGGTTTCTCTGTATAGCCCTGGCTGTCCTGGAACTCACTCTGTAGACCAGGCTGGCCTCAAACTCTGCCTGCCTCTGCCTCCCAAGTGCTGGGATGAAAGGTGTGCGCCACCACTGCCCCGGAAGGAAATGGTTTAACTCACACTTTAGAGTCCATCGGGGAAGCTAGAGCAGGAGCTCAAGCAGGAAGCTGGAGGCAGGAACTAAAGCAGAGGCCATGGAGGAGCTCTGCTTATAGGCTTTGCTTCCTATAGCTGCCTTTTTATACAACCCAGTACCAACTGCCCAGGAGTAGCACCAGCTGAAACAGGCTGGGCACTCCCACAACAATATCAATCAAGAAAATGCCCCACAGACCTGCCCACAGAACAATGTAATAGGGGTAGTTTTTCAACTGTGGTTCCCTCTTCTCAAGTGACAAGAAGGAAGGATGGCAAGGATCAAAGGGGGAAATGTATGTGGGGGGCAGCACAGGGAGGAGATATGTGGACATGGGCCAGGAATATAGCCAGTAAATGGCACAGCTGTGATTTAAACCCAAGAAGTTTGAATCTAGGTTAATATAATTAACCAAGAAAACATGGAAAGGCAGGTGAATTCCATCCCAGCCTGATCTACCGAGGTAGTTCCAGGACAGCCTAGGCTATACAAAGAAACTCTGTCTTCAAAAAAGAAAAGATGGAACACACAGATAGCGAATGTTATAAAATGGTAGCAGATTATGAAAGACCACTGTAGGGAGACCCCCACTCAAGTCTCGGGAGGACGCGCACCCAAGGAATCATGAGAGACCATCTTGATGTAAAGACGTGAGGCAGTTTAATATCTCGGAGCACTCGGAGCCAACACCACACTTATCTCACGCAGGAGACAGTGGAATCGACCACAAGGCTCAGGGGTTAGGGGCTTATATAGGAAAAAGGTCTGGGGGAACAAAGGAATCAGTGTGGCTATACATGATTGGTTAGTTCAAATATCAACTATATTACGTGCAGAACAGAGTGGAAAATTCCTAAGGTTGGCATTAATCTGAGTCAACAGAGCATCTGACCTTAAACCATATCTAAGAGGACCAGATGGCCCACTACACAGTGTCTGCCCAGACATGTCCTTGCATGTTTTTTCTTCTATATCTTCCCGGCCTGCTAGTTCCCAGAATGTCTTACCAGCTTGCTTATTTTTGCCCAGGCTTATTTGGACATATTCGACCTTGATCCACTGTGTTTTCTTTAAACCTGCAATTTTCTCATTAGCCAGCACAAGTCTCAAATTTAACTCTTTCAATTAACACTTATAGATACAGAAAAGATAAGTTATAAGAACACCTTTACTTAAATGTTTTAAAGGCTACATGAGCCGGACAGTGGTGGCACACGTCTTTAATCCCAGCACTTGGGATGCAGAGGCAGAGGCAGAGGCAGAGGTAGGTGGATTTCTGAGTTCAAGGCCAGCCTGGTCTACAGAGTGAGTTCCAGGACAGCCAGGCCTATACAGAGAAACCCTGTCTCAAAAACAAAAACAAAAACAAAATCAAAATCAAAAACCAAACAAACAAAAATCTACATGAAAAGAATTATATTGCTTAAAAACAAAATTCATCCAAATGATTAGACACATAGAAACAAAATCTAAGGTCTACAATTACCAAAGAAGTATATCTGTCAGGCTGACAGTACCAGGCCCACACAGTTTTACACAACACTGTTCAGTGTGTAGATTTCCATGTTTCCAGGTTATTCTTTTCTTTTTCTTTTTTTTTTTCTTTTTTTTGGTTTTTTTTCGAGACAGGGTTTCTCTGTATAGCCCTGGCTGTCCTGGAACTCACTCTGTAGACCAGGCTGGCCTGGAACTCAGAAATCCACCTGCCTCTGCCTCCCAAGTGCTGGGATTAAAGGCGCGTGCCACCACCGCCTGGCTCAGGTTATTCTTACATAGCAAATCTAGCATCAATACCAAACTTGGAAATAAATTTAAAAATATTACAGGCCAGAGATCAGCACTTGGGAAGCAGAGGCAGATGGGTCTCTGTGTTTGAGGACATCCGGGTTTCTATAGTGAGTTCAAAGACACCCAGGGCTACACAATGAGACTCTGTCTTGAAAAAGAGAAGAATCCTAAAGATCAATGTCAATGTGAAGTTAAATTGTAAATACATTGGCAAACAGAATCTAAGGGCACATTTAAAACTGTACTATTAGGGTCATGGAGATGGGTCAGTAGGTAAAGTAGCTGGGGTCACACACCTGCACCCTTTAATTTTTTTCTCAACCCTAATTTTAATAATGGTTCTTAAACACTTTAACCTCGCTTCTATCCCTCCACCCACCAGAGGTAGTGGAAAAGAAAGATTATTAGGATACAGGGGAAGTGGACCTGTTTAGAAATTGTTCTTTAGAGCAAATCCCATCTATGTTGTCAGGAAATCAGCAGTTTGGTCCACAGGTCAGTAGCAGCAGCTTGATCCACTCACAAACACTTCACAAATCTACTAGCAGTCCAGTTCAGTAGTGTCGAGATAGCAAACATGAATCAGCAGTGGTGGTTTAGGTTAGGTCACTAGCATAAACAGCCAGGCCTCAGATGAATTCACATGAGTCAGCAGGAGGGACCAGGGCCACCAGGGCCACCAGGATACATTCTTTGCTTCTCTCAATGAAGCAGAGATCAGCAAAGACTCAAGACAAAGAAGTATTGCGAAGCAAGCCAAGCACCCCACCCGCCTTGTCACCCCACCTGCCTTGTCTGTCCCTTGAGTCCTATTTATACTCCCTCCAAACATCATGTGTCCTCCATGGGTCTTGCCTCAGCATGTGAGTCTGTCTTAGCAAAGTTCCACAGGAGTCTGTATCAGCCAATGTCACTTCGCCAATCGGCCTGAGTCCGCAGAAGCAGCAAGAAGCTGCAGGAACCTCAGGAGAAGTTATTCGGCAAGTTTCTCTATATGGCATCAGAAACATCCTTTCACCTGGGGCTGCTCGAGTGCCACCTGTGTTCCATGTACACACTCACACACACACACATTCACAGGGAGAGAGAATGAGAGAGAGAGGGAGGAGAATTAGAAGAAGGATAAAACAATATGGCCGGGCAGTGGTGGCACACACCTTTAATCCCAGCACTTGGGAGGCAGAAGCAGGTGGATTTCTGAGTGGGAGGCCGGCCTGGTCTACATAGTGAAGCCCAGGACAGCCAGGGCTACAGAGAAATGCTGTCTCAAAACAAAAAACAAAACAAAACAAAAAACCAAAACAATATAAATATGAATGAATCAAGCTATATTTCTATGCAATGAAATGACTTCACCAAAGAGAAGCATGAATCCATGTACATTTTGAACACAGCAATGTAAGTGTGGTCCTTCCATCAGAAGCAGGAAAAATGCAAATAAATCTTGAAACTTTTTACTAAATTGGTTGTAATGTTAAAAATCTACCAAGTCCAGGCTGGCGAGATGGCTTAGCAGGTAAGAGTGAAAGAGTTAAATTTAAGACTTGTGCTGGCTAATGAGAAAATTGCAGGTTTGAGGAAAACACAGTGGACCAAGGTCAAGCATGTCCAGATGGGCTTGGGCAGGGGCAGGCAAGCTGTTGGGACATTCTGGGAACTAGCAGGCTGGGAAGATGTGGAGGAGAAAGCATGCAAAGATATGTCCGGGTGGGCCCTGGCATGACCCAACTGAGTAATGGGTCATCTGGTCCTCTTAGATATGGTTTAAGGTCAGCCAGATGCTCTGTTGACTCAGATTACCACCTTTAGCTGATATCTGAAATAGCCAATCATGTATAGCCACACCAATTTCTTTGTTCCCTCAGACCTTTTCCCTATATAAACCCCTAACCCCTGAGCCTCGTGGTCGATTCCTCTATCTCCTGCGGGAGATATGTGTTAATCCGGAGCGCTCCAATATTAAACTGCCTCATGTGTTTACATCAAGATGGTCTCTCGTGATTCCTTGGGTGCACGTCCTCCTGAGATTTGAGTGGGCGTCTCCCCATGGGGGTCTTTCATGAGCACTGACTGCTCTTCTGAAGGTCTTGAGTTTGGATCCCGGCAACCACATGGTGGCTCACAACCATCCGTAATGAGATCTGACACTCTTTCTGGTTCGTCTGAAGACAGCAATAGTGAATTATGCCGGAGTAAGCGGGGCGGAGCAAGCAGGGGGCCATCCTGAGCTCAATTCCCAGCAACCACATGATGGCTTACGGCCATCTGTATAGCTACCATGTACTCATATACATAAAATAAATAAATCTTTTTTTAAACATTTATTTTTAGTTATATGAATACACTGTAGCTGTCTTCAGACACCCACCAGAAGAGGGCGTTAGATCTCATTACAGATGGTTGTGAGCCATCATGTGGCTGCTGGGATTCGAACTCAGGACCTTCAGAAGAGCAGTCAGCGCCCTTAACCACTGTCGGAAGAGCAGTCAGTGCCCTTAACCACTGAGCCATCTCTCCAGCCCAAAATAAATAAATCTGAAAAAAAAATCTATCGAGTCCAAATTAATCTGTATGAGTTATATGAGTGGACCAGTGGGTAAACAAATCAACAGAGTGTCCTGAAAGAAATGAAAAGCAAATAGGAAATGAGGGAAGATTTGCAAAGAAGCCAAGACTTATGAGAACTGGAGGAACCTAAGTTTCTCCACTGTAAGAGCAGACAGTCAAATGTACACTCTTCCTAAGAGGCAGAATGATAAAGCCAATGAGCAAGATGAGCATGATGCTGACAGAAGCTTCATGCTGGGCTTTGGCAATGTTTCTATAAACTGGAAAATACCTCACCAAAAAGGCAGAACACATCTCTTTTACCTGTTTATTTCTGAGCAATGGGGCTAACATGCCTAACCGGCAAAGACAAGCAGCATTTTCAAAAAGCCTAGAACAAGAGAGAGACACCATTTCTCATCATTATCTAGCTTGCCCTGAAGGTTCCTGTCAAAAGAATTAGACAAGGGAAATCCACCAAGGGTGGAGAACTTGATGAGGAGAGGAACTGTCACCTTTGCAAACTACACAATTACACAACCCAGAAGACAACTAGAAACCAGTGAGCCTTCATAAGATGGTTAAAGACGCACTGGAGAGATAGCTCAGTGGTTTCGGAGAACTGGCTGCTCTTCCAGAGGTCCTGAGTTCAATTCCCAGTAACCACATGGTGGCTCACAACCACGTGTAATGGGATCCAATGCCTTCTTCTGGTGTGTCTGAAGACAGCTACAGTGTACTCAAACATTAAATAAATAAATGAATGACAAAAGCAGAAACCATTGGGTTTTGATAATAACAACAAAGCTCTGAGGTTTGGCTTCCCCAGAGGACTTGGTAAACATCTGAGATTTGCCTTCTTCCCCAGCATTTAAGGCCAAATCACTACTCAAATGTCTCAAATGTCAGTTTGGCAGGCTTAAGATAATACAGGATTAATAATTTGGTGGTCACCTAGGCCACCATCACAGCTAATCCTTAAACAACATGAGCACTAGAAGAGCATTCAGTGATGTCAGAAGGTAAAGGAGGCCTACTGTCATATGCCACAATTACCAGGATTACCGCAAGGCCCGAAGAGAGCTGAGCTGCTTTCAGCATTCCATTAGAGGCAAAGAAATTCATATACAAGTGACTTTTGAAGTTGCCCTTTCTTACACAAAACAATCGAAATCTAGATGTCAACAGTTCATATTGAAATGATCTCCGGAATAAGACAGGAGAGATCATGTTCTTTGAAGGTAACAATACAAAATGGTGGTAAGCTCTGACATGGCAGAAAAAAAAAATGCTCACAAATAGATCACCACTCCAGTGGAGACAACCATTGTAAACACTCAGAAAACTAAGCTCACTGCCCCCGGCTCTCAACTCACTAGTACCTGACCGGAGGCTACAATCTCACAATTTGGATTATTTTTGAAATGTAATTATCACTCATGTGGCGAAAAATAAATAGCAAGTTAAGCCATATTACAGTGGATGTGTAAATGGTCAATCATCTGGGTATGCTAGCATCGATCCACAATCCCAGCACTTGGGAGGCAGAAGCTCAAACAGGAGTTGTGCTCAGCTTCTGCTGCTAAAGAATTCAAGGACAGCCTGACTACATGAGACTGTGTCAAAAGAAGGGAAATAAATTAGGAATAAAGAAATGGCCAGTATCAAGAGCACCAAGGGGGTCCCAAGCCCTTGGTGGCTTCAGTCTCACAAACCCAAGGCTCAAGAAACTCTTGGGTCCAATTTATTCATGGCCTCCTTGTAACCAGTCTCCTGTACCCAAGTCCCCTCCTGGGCTTCCATCCCTCCAGGAGGCCCAGCTGTGTACACCTAATTACCTGTCATTTTTGCCAATTTAGTCCATATAGAACTATAAGCATCTCGTACTAGTTAGCTGGATCATATTGACTGATACCAGTGAGCATGCCTAACAATCCACCCTACAACCTTTGGGCATTTTTCTTTTTTCCTTTTCTTTTTTTGAAACGGGTTCTCGCTCTGTAGCCCTGGTTGGCCTGGAACTCAGAGATCCACCTGTCTCTTTAACCCCCAAGTGAGGGGATTAAGGCCTTACCACAAAGTCCAACTTCTTTGGACCAGTTGAGGAGGAGGTTGATCAGATAAGATGAAGAACATCTGATTGGAAGCCAAGCCCAGCCAATCCTGAACCACGTGAACACTTAGAAGCTGTTTTCTCGTAGCTCAGACATCCCTGTAGGATGCAATGACTTTCTTACTGTTCTCTAAGCATTTGCGGTACAATGTAGAGGAACAAGCAGGCAAGGCCGGCAGCACAAGTAAGAGAACTCTATTATAAATCTTGCAGTAAATAGCTAATATATAGTAAACATTCACTACATTCCATAAACTTTGCCTACACCACCCTACAACCACCTGGGACTGCAGGATGGCATTGCCTGCATTTACATGTGAGGAAACAGAGGCCTAGGGGAAGTGAAATGACTTGTCCAGGATTGCCCATTTAGAAACTGGTAGAGGATTGGAAACCAAGATCCCTGCTAATTTGCTTCGGTCCCAGTCTTCAGATCAGATTTGGTGCCAGATAAGCTTGTGACACCAAGCAAACAACATCTACGGGGGCCACCCACTTGGCCCTGAGACCCTCCCTATGTGCTGCCCGGTTCTGTGATAATCCACCTTCCCTCGCACCACAACTCTTGGTCTCCGTCTTCAGTAGCACCCTATTCAGGAACCTTCCGCTTCTTAGATTCTTGGACTGATCAAGGGTCACAAACTGACCTCTCCAAGTCCCCAAAGCAAGCTTCGTCCCACCCCCACCCTCAGCCTGGAGCTCTGAGGTTGCCTAGGTTACGTGGGAGCCAGAGTGCAGAGAGCAGCTCTCCTTGCCCTGAGGGAAGGAGCCTTTGAAATTTCAGGTTCTGACCAGGGCCTTTGAAACCCTCCAGGAGCCCGAAATGGCCTTCCAGAATTGTCCCTAGGCCCCAGATCCTTGGGAAAATTTTCCACCTAACAGGCAGAAATACCAGAAATTTAGCAGTAGCGTAATATCTACACTGAAGGCCAGCATGACCTGAATGGCTCAGGACAAAGGCTTCAGGAGTTTTAAATTCCCTTCATAGCGTTAATATCGAAGGGCCTGCACACGAGGGTGCCAGAGTGACCACGGGCAGTCCATAGACTTAAACGTCCATCTAAAAGGGTCTGACTTACATAGAGCATGGCGTCACAAAATTTATCATTTCATCTCTGAGGAGCAGTAGGGGGAGCTTTCGTTCAAGCCAGTCTGGACTGTGTAGACAGACTCCACCTTTAAAAAA
>NW_022196906.1:92388596-92420338 GCF_008632895.1 Mastomys coucha
AAAAAAAAACCCAAAAAATGCAAGAGTATAAATAATATGAAATAATATGTGCATAGTTTTCTTTTAAATAAACAAGATACTCTACTACCATAAATACCTCCAGGATGAGGAATCACATGGCTAAATGACGGGCATAAGAGGAACTATTTTTTTGTCCTCACTTGGCATTTAAACACATGACTTGTTCTAAAAATCCGTGAATGTACTGAGTTTACATTCCGCCACCTCGATATGCCAAATAGGACTTGAAGCTGCAGCTTAGGTCAATGTGCTGAGGCAGTATCAGCTTCAGCAAAGTTGAAATGCTATATCTAGTTTAGTTTGAGGCCTTTGGTAACTCTTTGACATGACTTTTCAACTGCATACTGGACTAAAAGCAGATAAGATGATATACCTCCGAGTTGTGATTAACATCCAATTCAATAACTCATACGTTAGCTGACAATATAATGTTTATAAATCTGGCTAGCATAATAATAGTAGTAATAATAATAATAATAATAATCACAGAACATGTTAACTTTACACCCTGTTTCGCCATTCTTGGAGGATGATCGAGTGGTCATTTAAAAATCGGAAAGAGGCTTAGGGTTACTGGCAAAACTTCCGGCACTATAGGTTAATCCAGAATTACGTCTCATGTCCTAATATGGCATTTCACTCGCGAGACTTGAGCAGTGATCCCTTACAGATACACTGCGATGAAAGCATACAACGCCCACAATCCAAAGCGGAAGCAAAGGCCTACAAACCAAATGGGTGCCCATGCGTGGAACCCATTTCCACTCGCTGACCTACAAACTACAGCCATCGCCATTGGTCAGCTCGACGCTCCTGGGCGGAGCCTAGTGTGACATTTCCCGATTCTTCGACGTAGTTTCCCGTGCATCTCCTGAAATATAAATGACATCCCGGGTGTATCCGGCGTAAGGAAAAGCGCAGGCTGCAGAGCACGAGACTGCAGTCGCTCCGCCCGCGCCATCGCACCTGCCCGCGCTGCATCCGCACCCGCGCCTCTCCAGCCCCGCAGCGCCGTCCATCATGCTGCGTCCGAGGTCCCTCAGCCCCAGCGCCGACCCCGCGCCCAGCTGGTCACCGCAGCCATCAGCACCCAGTCCTGCCAAGCGCCCCCGCCTCCACCAGGAGCCCGCGCGCCCTGAGCCCCTGGTTCAGCCTGAGCTGGAAGCGCCCGCCGGGCCCGCCACCAGCGCGCTTACCTCTGTGGTGTTCCTGGCCGCCGGCTGCGCCCTGCAGCTACCCGTGGATGGCGTCGACCTGCTGCTGGAGCCTGAGCCCACTACGGTCCTGCAAGTGTCGCTCCAAGGACACACCATCCTCCTGGTCCCCGAGGGACTCCTGACAGGACCCCAGCCTGAACAGCCTGGATTCGTGGCCACCAGCCCACAGGGAGCCGCTCCCCAGGACGTGCCCCAGGACCACCTCGTCGGCCTCCAGCAGGAAACCTGTGAGTACTTCTACCAAGAGGATGTCTGTGATGAGGATGCAGACTTGGACTTCCTGGCGTCCTGGGATAGGCCTCCAGATGGCCAGGCCGCTGGGAGACTTTCCTCCATCACAGGGGTGCCCAGTCCTTGGTCTCAGGAGCCTATCTCAGAGCCTTCCACTGGAGCAGAGAGATCCATCTGGGAATTGGACAACTGCCTGCTGGTTCTCTCCCCTGGCTCACCACTGCAGCCTCTGCCTCCATCTCCTTCCCTGAGTTCTCAAGAGCGGCTTCCGCCAAGCCCTCCATGCTCTCCCCGGGCCCTTTGCAAGGCCCGGAAGCGACTGGTTTATGAATGAACTGTCCGGCACAAATCCTTGACGGCTCCCTGCAAGAGAACCCCTTCCCAAGGCCATTATGTGCCTTTACAGAGCCCACAAGGTTAAGAAGGCACTCTTGGTTTTGAAGTGGGCAGAATGCAGAATATTGGATTTGTGATTGGCTGAAAGAAAGATCCTTCACGTTTTCTTTTGGATATTTAAGTCCAATTAAGTACTGGGACAGAATTTTATCATAAAGTATTGTCTTTTCTGTAAAAAGCTATTTGATAGTCTCTGTCCTGCTGAGGATGTTACTTTATAAAGTTTCTGACCTTAAAATAATGTTGGTTTCTGTTTTGGTTTTGGTTTTTGTATTTGACAAATACAAAGACTTTGTCAAAATGTTGGCTTAATAATTGAATAAAACTATAGTTTAAAAACTCGAGGACTAGAGTATCTTCATATATGAGCTTTGTTGAGCCCTGAGTCATCAATATACACATAGGTACATGATAAGAGAAGAAATAAGGGCTGGAGGGATGGCTCAGTGGTTAAGAGCACTGACTGCTCTTTCAGAGGTCCTGAGTTCAATTCCCAGCAACCTTGTGGTGGCTCACAACCATCTGTAGTAGGGTCTGATACCCTCTTCTGGTGTGTCTGAAGAGAGCAATAGTGATACATTTAAAAAAAAAAAGCTTAAAAAAGAGAGAAGAGGTGGCAGGCATGGGGAGGGGGGAGGCAACAGGGGTTTGTTTTTGTTTGTTTCTTTGTTTGTTTTTTGGAGGGGAAACTGGGAAAGGAGAAATTTACATGTAAATAAAGAAAATATCTAATAAAAAAAAGAGAGAGAAGAAATAAATCCAGGGTTCTGGCTAGAAGGTTTTTAAAAATAGATGCTTTTTAAGAGACTTGAGAAGAGATGGCTGAAAGGAGAAACAATTGGAGAGTTGCCTTAAGGTATCCATTGTTAAGTTTTTAGATTTGTTTTGTTTTGTTTTTTCTAGACAGGGTTTCTCTGTGTAGCCCTGGCTGTCCTGGATCTCACTCTATAGACCAGGCTGGCCTCGAATTCAGAAATCTGCCTGCCTCTGCCTCTGCCTCCCAAGTGCTGGGATTAAAGGCGTGTGCCACCACCTCCACCACCACCACCACCACCACGTGATTTTTTTGCTTTTTACATAGTGTTCCATGGTATCTTTTTCATCAGTCCATGTGGTGGCTTGGTTGTTGACATCTCTTACAACAACTAAGGACATTTCATCTCTACTATTCCATAGAATTTCCTTTAGACTGTAATTGCATTCTGATAGTTTTGCTTTGGCAAGTAGTTGCTTTAGAGAGTGGTTGGTTAGTTGGTTGGTTGGTTTAGGTTTTGATTTTTGTTTTTTGAGACAGGGTCTCTCTACAGAGCTGTGGCTCTCCTGAAACTCATCATGTAGGTAGATCAGGCCGGTCTCGAACTCACAGAGATCCATCTCCCTCTGTCTCCCAAGTGTTGGAATTAAAGACATGTGCTACCATGCTTGGCTTGTTCATATATTTTTGTTCATGTGTTTGCTGGGGTTTTTGGTTTTTTTTTTCTTTCTTTCTTTTTCTTTTTTTTTTTTTTTTTTTTTTTTTTTTTTTTTTTTTTTTTTTTTTTTTTTTTTTTTTGGTTTGTTTGTTTGCTTGTATTCAAATCACACCTAATATTAAAACTTGCTCTGTGTGTTTGTGTGTGTGTGTGTGTATGTGTGTGATTTGCCTATGTATATCTGTGTGTATATCTGTGTACTGTGTGAATATCTGAGTGCCTGTATAGGCCAAAAGAGGACACTGGATACCCTGGAATCAGAATTAGAACTATAGACAGTTTGAGCTGCAATCTGGATGCTGGGAATAAAACTAAGGTTCTCTAGAAGAGCAGCCAGTGTTCCTAACCACTGAACCATCTCCTGAATAGTCCCATATCTTAGAAGGGGATCAATCAACACCTATGAAGCAGATCTCAGCATAAAGCTATTTTTAGGAACATTGATAATTTACATTTTAGATTCTTCAAGTTTGTTGCTGGCTTCTTTCATTTCCTACTCTTGGTCTCCATCCTTTCATTCTATCTTCATGTGTCTTCACTTTAATTTTTTTTAAAAAAAAACACATTTATGTATTTGTTTTGTTTGTGTGTGCATGCTAGTGCCCTGCCACACATATGAAGGTCAAAGGAAAATTAGCATGAGTCAGTTCTCTCCTTCCATCCTGTGGGTTCCAAGAACTAAACTCAGTCTGTTCACAGACTGAGGTAAAGGGGTCTGGCCACAGGCCCCTTTACCCTTTGAGCCATCCCACTGGCCCCTCTTTTGTCTTCTTACTATGTTATGATTTTTGGTTTTATATAAATAAGGTTTCCTTGTATAGCCCAGGCTTGCCTTCTGCTTCAACTTCACAAGTGCTAAGATTATAGGTGTATTCCAGCACATCTGACCACCCTACCAAAAAAGTCTTGGCAATTCTTTAGTTCATGGCCTATGTGGTCTTAGTTTCTATTTGGAAATATTTCAGTTATACCTACAAACTTGTATTCTTTTAGCTGGGTTTATCTATATTCTCTCATTACTTTGAGATGGTATTTTTTTCCTGCTATTCACTAATGAAGATGAGAAGTCTCCCTGTACTTTCATGTCTTTGTAACTAATCTGCTCACTTTAGTTTCATATTGGTATGTTTAGTCACAGAAATCTGTCATCTTGGACTCAGTGAACTACAAATTCAGGTTAATTCCTTCTTAAAGTCTCAATTTCTAAAATGGCTCATTGAGTTCAGGAATAAGAATGTCCAGGTCTCTCTACAAAAAAGAAAATAAGAAGAAAAGAAATCACTCTTTTAGGCTTCTGAACCTCTCTACAATAGGAAAATGGTGGTCCTGTTTAATGAAGTTCTCCCCTGTGTCTCCTGCTGTTTGTATTTCCATTGCCTTAATGGCAATGTATTTTCTCTCCGCAATTAGCTTATCCTTCATCCTCCTCAAAATTCTGTTAGTTTTTCTTACATATTCACTGCACTAAAGCTCATTCACCAATGTTCACTTCAAAACTTCTAATTAAATGTTCGCTAAAATCAACTGGCTTTGGAGGCTGCAGGGATGGCTCAGGGGTTAAGAGCTTCTCTTCCAGGTCCACTCTTAGCACCTACATAGCATCCCACTATCTATAACTCCAGTTCCAAAGGATCCAATGCCCTTTTTGGACACTGGGCCTACATGTGGTGTAGTGACATGCATATAGTCAAAACAGCAACAACATACATACACACTCACACACACACATACACACTGTTTCAGGCACCACAAAAGGCCAATTTCCAATGTTCACACAACAGTGATGCTGGGATAGAATATCTGTATTCCTATCTCACATTAATCAATGATCAAGAAAATGTCCCCACACATTTGCACAAAGATCAGTCAGTTGGAGGAAGATCCTCAATTGAGGTTCCTCCTTGTGTCAAGCTGATAAAAACTAACCAGTTACAACAGCTAAGTTGACTTAGCTAATCTCTGGGAATCACTCTCAATCTCCAGAGGCAGTCTGCTCCCATTACTAATCAAGACATACAGAACCTGCTATATGTTCTAAACCAAGACAGGATGCTCAGTTCTAGAGCATCCAATGTGTTGGATCAAGACCTTTGTTCCAGTTACCTCCCAGGTCAATTCCCCCATCTCCCACTCATATTTCTATATGTAAATCTCCATATCAAAGTTTTCACACACCGATTGAAGATAGCTATTGCCAAGGGTCGTCACATAACAGAGTCACTAAGATGCATTCACAGTGTTAAATCATGCCACTTGTGTAGTCTGTTGCATGCAACAGCAACACAGAAGTTTTTCTGGAGGCTCTTACTGAGAAACAAATGGAAGGAACACATCTATCAATGTCTTAACCATTTGAGGAACTTGGGCACAGGGTAGTTATATGAGGTATAACTTTACCCGAGTTGGGGCTTTTACTTAAAAATCCAGCACTTCGAATGTTGAAGCAGAGTGGCCAATAATTCAAGGACAACCAAGGTAACATAGTAAGTTCAAGGACACAATCAGGTTACTTGGGTGGAAAGATAGTTACCAACTGTGCAATTGAATGTCTGCTTCTGGGACTGTAGATCTGACAAAAGAGGAGGAAACTGGTTACTTACTGATAAAAATCTAATATGGCATCCAAACAATCCCTCTGATAGTATTCAAATAGATGTTGCCTTCTAGAACTAAAGACAAAGGGAAACTGAATACCTGGCTGAAGATTTATTGTAGGAGTGGAAGAGTAGGGGGGAAGGTTCCATAAGAACTAGGGGCAGCTACAACAACAATTTCACGGCACCGATCAGACCCTTAAAGATTAGATGAAGACACTGGGCACATCTTAAAATCCCAGGCCTCTCTCGATTCTCTTTGCCTACAAAAATAGCCTGTTCCTCCCTGCTAAAGTTTGCCATTCTGCCTCTATGTTAAATTGACATTGACGCAGATGCCTCAGCTTGCCAAGGAAACACATGTTATACACTTTATCAAGAGCTACTCTTGCCTCTTCTCCATCACAAGTAACTACATCTAACACAATGTAACCCAATCAGAGAGATAGTGAGAGTGTAAGTAATGAAGGAAACTAAGTACATTACTAGAGCAGTAGGACTCGCCCAACATTAAACACCAAGAGGTAGGTGGAGGACAATGAGAAAGAGGTTATCTATTTAGAAGCATTCTTCCATGATACAGGACTTGGTGCATGGACCCTCTAAGACAGTGCTAACATTCTTAGATGCTGCTCTAGGAAGCCCTGGATATCCTTCCCTCAGTTAAGTAAAAACGTGAATATATAGACAGATAGCAGAAGAGATCCAAACATTAGAGGGACATAGTCAGGATTCTATGGACCTACCAAGGCTGTAATACATCAGTCATCATATCATACAGAGGAGCCTCCATGGAACCACAGACCAAACCAGTAAGCAGTGGACAGAACTCACGATTTCATCAAGAAGCTCAGAAGAGAGCTGGGCAGAGCTGGGCAGAGCTGGGCAGAGCTGGGCAGAGCTGGGCAGAGCTGGGTGCTGGTGGTGCACAATTCCAGCACCCGGGTGGGGGGGCAGAGACACGTGGAACTCTGTGAGTTTGAGGCCTGTCTGGTCTATAGCGCTAAGTTCCAGGATGGCCAGGGCTATACAGAGAAACCTGGTCTCGGGAAACAAACAAACAAACAAACCAAAAAAAAAAAAAAAAAAAAAAAAAAAAAAAAAAAAAAAAAAAAAAAAAAAAAAAAGCTCAGGTGATGGAAGCATGTGAAAGACTAACTTACAAACAGGTAACAGTAGATCATACATAGCAATACAACTCAAACCTCTCCAGCCACAGTTCCAGAAATTGAACCATTGTCTCTGCTATAAGTGACACCAAACTGATCATAATTTGGTCAATAGCTGCAGATTTCCTAAATATCCTCTCCCAATTACTGTACATGATCAATCAGAAAAGGCCATTCCCAAGAGGAGCACAAGTTATACCCATCATACAGGATATGCTGCTGCAAATCAATCCACTTCTAACTACCTCCGGGTACCAGATTCCCAGCAGACTTGCTGCCTTCTCCCTTTTCATGACAAACATTTCTTATTTTCTTTACCATCAGATGCAAGTGATGGGCTAATGTCTCCACAGCAGAACAGAAAGCCTCTGTGCTTTCTCACTGGGTAGATCTTCTTTAGTTTTTCCAACAGTCCTCATAGCCCAGTGTGGACCTCAAGCAGGTAGTCTGAACTCTTTGAGTTCTTTGCATATTTATTCTAGGGTTTTATTATCAGTTTGATCCGATTACCATCCTTGATGGAATCCTTCTCTTTCATCTTTTGCTCCCTCTCATGTTTCATTTTGTCGTGCTGTCTAAAAGTGTGTCCAAAGAAAGGAAAATGCCAGAATTTTGAACTTGCAGACCCTCCCTGTATGTCCATTGTCTGAGCCAGTCTCATAGTCTTGCAATTTAGCAGTTTGCACCATGTACACCATCCACATGGATCACCAAGTGGGTCACCAATAAAACCACATGAATTTCCTGCTTCCATTTCTGTTTTCCATTATGTTTGGATTCTACTCTATTGAGTGCCCTTCCTGGTATTCCAAAGGCAAACCCCCTGTCACTGTTCATTGAATCCCACTTATACTCCCTCCAAACGTCACAAGTCCTCTCTTGGGTCTTGACTCAGCAAAACACCTCATGAGCAGCTTTTGCCAAGCCCTCCCTGCTTTTCCCACTCTCCCCGGGTCCCTTGCAAAGCTCAGAAGCGACTGGTCTATGAATGAACTGTGCAAGTGAAAATATTCCTCTAGCTCTGCCTGTGATGCTCCTAAGATTTTAAAAGGGAGAAGCCAAGTTGTGTATAGACTTAGATGCTTAAGTGTATGTTAGTCTGGGTGTAATGGCCCACACCTGTGCCCCAGCAGTCCAGTTCAGTAGTGTCAGGATACCAAACATGGATCAGCAGTAGTGGCACGATTCAGCAGAAACAGCCAGGCCTCTGCACGATTTGGCAGGAGCAACCAGGACCAGCGAGAATGTCAAAAGTTCTCTGCTGGGTCTCTCTCAATGAACTGAAGATCAGCTTAGACATGAGACCAATGAAGAGTTGCACAGCTAGCTATGCCAACCCCCTGTCACTGTCCATTGAATCCCACTTATACTCCCTCCAAACGTCACAAGTCCTCTCATGGGTCTTGACTCAGCAAAACACCTCACGAGTCTTCAACCCACTTCACCTCTTTGATGGAGGAAAAGAACTGTACAGGAGTCAGATGGTCCAAATAATTCACACATTTCCCCCAATGTCTCAGTTTTTTACTCTATGCCTTGCTCCCTTGACAGAAAATATTCCTCTAGCTCTGCCTGTGATGCTCCTAAGATTTTAAAAGGGAGAAGCCAAGTTGCGTATAGACTTAGATGCTTAAGTGTATGTTAGTCTGGGTGTAATGGCCCACACCTGTGCCCCAAGTACTCAGGCAGCTGAGAGGAGGAGGGCTGCAAATTGGAGGCCTGCCTCTGCTACAGAGGGAGACATTATCTCAGAAAACTTTCTTTCTCTGTGTATTTCAAGACCAGAATAGGCACTGTCCTTTTACCTTTCTTTACCCAGGGAATGTGATGTCCCTAAGGAGTTCACTGGTACCCCCTCAAATTTTCCCAGTTCCCCGAACAAGGCTTAAAAGAGTCAAAATTCCTCTTGTGATGAGGTTGTCATGAGCAATCTAAATGATCTCCTACTCTGTTCAAGACAATAAGAAGCTGGCAGAGAGAATGTGATTTACTTAGTCCCAGTCCCTAAAAGAGACAATGAAGTTTCAAAAGATGCTACAATTCCTTCCAATCACAGTTCCACCCTAGTTATTATTTACAATGTAACAGGTTTCCTTGTAGTATTTTCAAGCATAGTAACTTGTGGTTGGTCCTCTCCCCCTCCCCCTCATCTCTCTGATACCCATCCTGGTTTAAAAGCTTCTAAGCACCCAAAGTGTTCCCTCTCCCATTTTCCTGTCACATGTGTTCTGTTACCTTCCCCGCCCTCTTTTTCTTATTTCTCCTCCCATGGGTCCCTTTCTTGTTCTGTGACCTCTATACAACTTACTTCCGCTAAATACGCATGTGAAATTACAAGCTAAGATCTCCATAGAAAAAAGAACGTGGACTACTTGTTTATAAGCCTAGCTTATCTCACTTAACATGAATACTTTGTCAATTTTGTAAATTTTCTTCAAATTTCATGACTTCACTTTTCTATATGACTGGATAAAATTCCACTGTGTGTAGGTGCCACAACTGCACTCTCCATTCATCAGTTAATGGGCCTTGCAATGGTTAGTATCAACTCTCGACTTGATGAGATCCAGAATCTTGATGGATTAGGAAAAAGGCACTTCTGAACATGCCTGTGGAGGACCACCTTGAGAATGTTAATTAAGTGGGAAGATGTGCCCACCATAGGTGATGCCATCTCTTAGGCTGAAATTCCTAAACTACCTGAAAAAAATGAGAAAGTAAGCTGGGACTAGCACATGGCTCTCTTCTTTCTGATTGGATGCAGTGTGATTGGCAGCTGCAAGTACCAGTGGCCTCACCATGCCCACCATGCTACAATACACCCTTGAACTGTGAGCTAGAACAAACTTTTTCTCCCTTAAACTGCTTTTATCAGGGTATTTGATCACAGCAACAGAAAAGTACAGACCACTGAATTTTTGTTGATTCCATTTTGTTTTGCAACATTTTGTTGATCCCATTCCCTTGCTGTTGTTAGGAATTGATCGGCAGTAAACATGGCTGTGCAAGTGTCTTACACCGTAGCCTATCATTTAGAGTACAGTGTAAAGAGAAAGAGCCAACCTTGAAATTGCTCTTTACACTGTCTTGACACTACAGAGAGGGAAGTTTTTTCAGTCCCATTGTAGGCCATACTCTAAATGATAGGCTACGGTGTAAGACACTTGCACAGCCATGTTTACTGCCGATCAATTCCTAACAACAGCAAGGGAATGGGATCAACAAAATGTTGCAAAACAAAATGGAATCAACAAAAATTCAGTGGTCTGTACTTTTCTGTTGCTGTGATCTTAAAGGGGAATGGACCTGAAGGTACAGCAGTGAAATGGAAACACATCCAGCCAGCAAGGATGTTAACTGGAAAAGAACTAATTGAAAGAGGGAGCAAAGGGACTGCAGACTGGCTCGGTGTAGATCAGTTGCCTGGAATGTGAAAGGCTGTAGGTTTGATCCCTAGTGCTAAATAAAAGAGGTAAAGAGAAGAGAGAGGGAGGAGAAAAAAGGAAAGAGAAGGTGGGGGAAACATTTGGAAGGCACACAAAGTACCAGTGAGCATCTCACAGGAGTTTATTAGACATACATAATGTCTTTAGGTTAAATTGCTACTACATGTTCTTTTTTTTTTTTTTTAATATTTATTTACTTATTATGTGTAAGTACACTGTAGCTGTCTTCAGACACCCCAGAAAAAGGGGTCAGATCTCATTGCGGTTGGTTGTGAGCCACCATGTGGTTGCTGGGATTTGAACTCATGACCTTCAGAAGAGCAGTCGGCACTCTTAACCGCTGAGCCATCTCTCCAGCCCACTACTACATGTTCTAATTATATTCCCACAGTAACTAAAACTAGATATTTAACTTTGAATTTCTTTTTGACATTCAGAGCTTTAGGTAGTTTGAGGATTGAAATGTATATTTAAAAAAAAATGCCTCAGTTAGGGATGGAGATTTACTTTAGCTATAGAACTCACCTAACCTACAATACAAAGGAAACTTGACAGATTGGGCCAACCCTGTGATCCCAACACTCTAGAGGTGGAGGCAGGATGATTAGAAGTTCAAGGCCAGTCTCCTCCACATACCCAGTCTGGTGAAATTCTGCTTCAAAAGCAAACAAACAAACGAACAAATAATAAATAGAAATAAAAATAGAATGTAGAACATATACATAGTATATTACAATTTTATTAATATTGTTTCAATTTTTAATGCTCAATGATACTATCTTCTTTCTTTCTTTTTGTTATTTTGTTGTTGTTTTGAGAAAGGGTCTTTCCAAATAGTCCTGGAACTAACTATTTCCACCAGGCTTACTTCACACTCACAGACATCCTCTTGCTTCTGCCTCTCAAGTGTTGGATTAAAGGTGTTTGGGCATTTGACACAACCACCTGGCTTTTTTTTTTTCTTTTTCATGTGCATCGGTGTTTTGCCTGCATGTATATGTGTGTGAGGAAGTTGGATCCCTTGGAACTGGAGTTTCAGAGGGTTCCAGCAGCCATGTGGGTGCTGGAAAGTGAATTCACGCCCTGTAGAAGAGCAGCCAGGGCTCTTAACCACAGAGCCATCTCTCTAGCTCTCTTTTTCTTTTCTTTTCTTTTCCTCTCCCTCTCCCTCTTCCTCTCTCGGTTTTTTGAGACAGGGTTTCTCTGTGTAGCCCCGGATGTCCTGGAAATCACTCTGTAGACAAGGCTGGCCTCGAACCCAGAAATCCACCTGCCTCTACCTCCCAAGTGCTGGGATTAAAGGCGTGCACCAGCACTGCCCAGCTCTCTCTCTCTTTTTAAAACATGACCTCGGGCTGGCGAGATTGCTAAAACTAGATATTTAACTTCGAATTTCTTTTTGACATTCAGAGCTTTAGGTATTTTTAGGATTGAAATGTATATATTAAAAAAAAAAAAAAAAAGAGCACTGACTGCTCTTCCGAAGGTTCTGAGTTCAAATCCCAGCAACCGCATGGTGGCTCACAACCACCCGTAATGAGATCTGACGCCCTCTTCTGGTAGGTCTGAAGACATCTACAGTGTACTTATTTATTTGTTTTTGATTTTGTTTTTTCGAGACAGGGTTTTTCTGTATAGCCCTGGCTGTCCTGGACCTCTCACTCTGTAGACCATGCTGGCCTCGAACTCAGAAATCCACCAGCCTCTGCCTCCCAAGTGCTGGGAATAAAGGTGTGCACCACCACTGCCTGGCCAGTGTTCTTATTTATAATAAATAAATCTTAAAAAAAAAAAAAAGACCTCACCCAACTCAGACTGACCTCTAGCTCTGTATGGAGACAAGGCAGGATGAGACGCCTGCTGGTATACCCCGCCCCCACCCCCACCCCAACTCCCCAGTGCTGTGATTACGGGTGAGCATACCCACAAGGGGCTAAGTTTTAATACAGACCTAAATCTTCAGAAAATGTCTACCTGAATGTTTCACTCTGGCGTCTTAAACGCAGGATTCTTAGAACTGGAGAAAGACCTGTGCATTTCACTATCCTTGGGGCAGGAGATCTGTTCCGGGTGAGGCTTAGAACCCATGCAGGAAGTATTGGGTTCGATCTACCGCGAGCTGTAAGTCGAGTCTAGGCTTTATACTCATGAAATTTGAGTGCTCAGAAAATTACTTCATCATCATTTATTCATTTTGGTTTTTTTTTAAGGGTTTGGTTACTTTTATTTTATGTGTATGGATTTTTACCTGCTCACATGTCTTTATACCATGTACTTGCTTGTTGCCAGTAGAGGAATCTTTCTAGACCATGAGTCTTTATTATTTAAAATGGTGTCCCACTACGTGACCCAAGCTAGACTGAAACTTGATTTACCTCCATTACCTCTCATAATGCTGGGATCACATGTTTGTCCTGTCAACGAAAGGACTCCTTGCTTTGGTGGATCTTTCGAATCCCTAAAACCGCTCGAAAACAGAAATTCTAAGATCTAAAGATCCGCCATCTTCAAATTCTATTCCTGTCAATCAAAAAACAAAACATGGAAGTTATTCTGCCCCCTATAGGCCAAAGAAGTGTTTCTCGAGTACGGCCTAGGCTATCGGAAAGCCTAGGATGCCACTCCTGGGTGGAGCCTCCGAAATGGAGGCAAAAGGGGCGGAGCTTAGCGTGACATTTCACGACTTCACTTTCCGGTGCGTCTGTTGAGGTGTGATTGACGTCCAGGGTGCATCCGGCGTGAGGAAAAGCGCAGGCTGCAGAGCACGAGACTGCAGTCGCTCCGCCCGCGCCGTCGCACCTGCCCGCGCTACATCCGCACCCGCGCCTCTCCAGCCCTGCAGAGTCGTCGTCCATCATGCTGCGCCCGAGGTCCCTCAGCCCCAGCGCCGACCCCGCGCCCAGCTGGTCACCGCAGCCATCAGCACCTAGCCCTGCCAAGCGCCCCCGCCTCCACCAGGAGCCCGCGCGCCCCGAGCCCCTGGCTCAGCCCGAGCTGGAAGCGCCCGCCGGGCCCGCCACCAGCGCGCTCACCTCCGTGGTGTTTGTGGCCGCCGGCTGCTCCCTGCAGCTGCGCCTGGATGGCGTCGACCTGCTGCTGGAGCCTGAGCCCACTTCGGTCCTCCAAGTGTTGCTCCAAGGACACACCATCCTCCTGGTCCCCGAGGGATTCCTGACAGGACTCCAGCCTGAACAGCCTGGATTCGTGGCCACCAGCCAGCAGGGAGCCGCTCCCCAGGACGTGCCCCAGGACCACCTCGTCAGCCTCCAGCAGGAAACCTGTGAGTACTTCTACCAAGAGGATGTCTGTGATGAGGATGCAGACTTGGACTTCCTGGCGTCCTGGGAAAGGCCTCCAGATGGCCAGGCCGCTGGGAGACTTTCCTCCATCACAGGGGTGCCCAGTCCTTGGTCTCAGGAGCCTGTCTCAGAGTCTTCCACTGGAGCAGAGAGATCCATCTGGGAATTGGACAGCTACCTGCTGGGACCCTTCCCTGGCTCACCACTGCAGCCTCTGCCTCTATCTCCTTCCCTAAGTCCCCAAGAGCAGGTTTTGCCAAGCCCTCCCTGCTTTTCCCGCTCTCCCCGGGCCCCTTGCAAAGCCCGGAAGCGACTGGTCTATGAATGAACTGTCCTGCACAAATCCTTGATGGCTCCCTGCAAGAGAACCCCTTCCCAAGGCCATTATGTGCCTTTACAGAGCCCACAAGGTTAAGATGGCACTCTTGGTTTTGAAGTGGGCAGAATGCAGAATATTGGATCCGTGGTCGGCTAGAAGAAAGTCTGAATGAAAAATCTCAGCCACCTAAACATGCTGTTTGAAGATCGCCTACTTTTGGACTTTGAATTGACTGCATATGGTGTTTTCTATACAGAAATCGCTCTTAAGTAATTGTAGTTCCCAAATGGTGCCTCAAATTTCAGCCCCAACAAGTTTCCTTAAAACTCCACCCTACCATGCACCGCTCTGAGATTAATTAGCTATATTCATTTGCAGCGTTTAGGCCCGAATGTCTCCTACTTTGTGCCTGTCCTTTTCCTTGGACCTTTCCCTTGTCAAGGCTCTAACTCACTTGAGCTGACTCTAGTTGATAGTTTTACTACACGAATTTTGGGTTTGGTTTGGGTTTTTTGTTTGTTTGTTTGTTTGGTTTGGTTTTATAAAGTGCTATCCTTTATTTTTCTATTATTTGTTAAGTGAGGAAATAACTTATATTTTCAACATTTTATGGTTTGGGAGCTTGTTTTTGTTTTGGATCTTGATGGTCGAGATCATAGTTAGTTGGCTGAGTTTGTTTTCTTTTGTTTTGCTGGGGGCACGGGTGTTCCAGAAGACCCAAGTATTTTCTTAGTTTAAGTATTTCATTTCTTTTAATGTTCTGTTTATTTTTATTTCATGTGTGAGAGTTTCTGCTTGCAGGTGTGTATGTTGCTCCCATCTGTGTTTGGTGCCAAAAGAATGTCAGATTCTGCATAGAGATCTGTGATCCTCCATGTTGGTGCTGGGAACCAAACTAGAGGGGAAAATATAAGTGCTTTTAATTGCTGAGCCATCTCTCTAGCCTTCTGGAAATATCCTTAACTTATCATATTCTGAAGAATTTTATACTTCTCGGGCTATGGTAAGTATAAGATTATATTTGTATAGGAATAATTACAAGACCTTGAATTTATTTTGTTTATTATTACTAATGTATAAAATAGTTTATATTTTATCTGACATCCAACAAAATATTAATTTCTTTAATAATCTCTGGCTGGGTTCTTCCGTAATCATTGACACTTCTAATGAGGAAATTGGCACAGACCAATTCTGAGAAGCTAACTTGTCCTTAATGATCTGCATTAGATATGTCCAGGCAGGGCAGCATGCTTGAGAGGGTCAGCCCTGTCCTAAGAGATCTGTTTATCCATGGTTGGCCAGTAGTCCTTTTCCTGTTTAAGAAGTTACTTGTTAATGTTTCTTATCATAAAAGGGGGTTTCTGTGTTGGTTTGGTTGCATAACTAAAAAGACTTCACCAAACTAATTAAAATATTTGACTTGGGCTGCAGAGATGGCTCAGCAGTTTAGAGCAGTTAAGAGGCTCAGCAGCTGCTCTTCCAGAGGTCCTGAGTTCAGTTCCCAGCAACCACATGGTAGCTCACAACCATCTGTAATAGGATCCGATGCCTTCTTCTGCCACAAAGGTGAACATGCAGATAGAGCACTCATATACATAAAATAAATAAATCTTTTTTAAATTTTTGACTTAATAAATGAACTAACATTTTTCTTTTTTTTTAAAAGATTTATTTTATTTATTTTATGTGTATAAGTACACTATAGCTGTACAGATGGCCTTGAGCCATCATGTGTGTGGCTGCTGGGAATTGAACTCAGGACCTCTGCTAGCCCCGCTCGCTCCGGCCTGCTTGCTCCGGTGTAATTCACTGTAGCTGTCTTCAGATGCACCAGAAGAGGGCGTCAGATCTTATTACGGGTGGTTGTGAGCCACCATGTGGTTGCTGGGATCTGAACTCAGGACCTTTGGAAGAGCAGTCAGTGCTCTTACCCGCTGAGCCATCTCGCCAGCCCATGAACTAACATTTTAAACTTAATTCTTGAGAGCCGCGTGGTAACTTGAGCCATTGGGGTTAGTACAAAACTAGGAAGATATAACAAATAAGAGTGGGGCTGGGGCTTTAGGCCTTCGTGAATTTTACAAGGTCTTTTGGAGAGTAGGAAGCAGATGGGTGGGAGGAGAAAATGAGTGAAGACGCAGTTTGAGGCTTTAAATGTTAAATTTTACATGCATTTTCTATGTGCATGGCTTTCTGTGATGTCCTTTTTTCTGGGTTTTTGTTTGTTTGTTTTAGATTTTTTTAAAAAATATTTATTTATTTTATGTATATGAGTACACTGTTGCTGTCTTCAGACATACCAGAAGAGGGCCTCAGATCCCATTACAGATGGTTGTGAGCCACCATGTGGTTGCTGGGAATTGAACTCAGGACCTCTGGAAGAGCAGTCAGTGCTCTTAACCCCTGAGCCACGTCTCTAGCCCTAGGTTTTTATTTTTATTTTATGTATGTGAGTGTTTGCCTGAAGTATGTTTATACATCACATGTGTGCAGTGTCTGTGGAGGCCAAAAGATGATATTGGATCCCCTAAAACTATGGATGGTTGTAAGCCACCATGTGTGTGGCGGAAATTGAACAGAGTCCTCTGGAAAAACAGCCAGTGCTCTTAACTGCTGAGCCATCTCTCCAGAACCTGTGTTCTTTTTTTCCCTGTAGTGACTTTCAGTGGCTGGACTAAGGTTCTTAACATCCCTGCTATTCCAAAGGATTTTTCTGTAATTCCAGACGAGGCTGTTCTACCCTGTAGTGTTTTTGTAGGGAGGGGCCATGTATTGTTTAGGGTTGGTTTTTCTTTACTTATTTGCTGTTTGGATTTTATGCACATCACTCCATCATTCCTAATGTTTAAATGTCTATTTTTGACAGGTTTATGTAAGATGTTTTTATAATGAAATAAATTGTTACTGCTAAAGCTAAAAATCAACACGAATCTAGCCTCTTTTTTTTCCTTTTGAATATTAATATTTATTACTTAAATCTGGACATGCTTTGCCAGTTTCTCTCCTGCCTTTCATCCTTGCTCCCCATCCTGTCTGTCCTTGGTGGCTTCTTACTATAATACAATTGTCTTTTTCTTTTATGTTCTTTTGGTAGGGTTTCCCCATCCAGGCTTGCTTTAAGCTTACAGTCCTCCTGCATTAGCTTCACGAGTATTTCTATTATCACCAGCTTTACCTATCACCTGGAGCCCACAGTACTTTTTAAGGAATCTTTCCTCTGTGACCTCTGTGGTGTGATCCGTCCTAAGTTCATGTCTGGAAATGTCTCAGTTACATCTACACCTGTGTGCGGCTTTAGCTAGGGTTATCATTGTGAAATAACCTCTGCACCTCTCACTTCAGTCCAAGTGCTATTTTCCATACTGTTCATTGCTGCAGATGAGAAGCCTGCTCCCAAGATGCACAGCCATTTATTTGTAGTGAATGAGATTGGACATTTTGGTACCTTTATTGCCTTTGACCACCCTATACCTTCAAGTTGGTATGTTTAATCACAGGAAATATATGTTATATCCTGCTGAATTAAGGTATAATTAATTAAATTAACATAATATTTTCTCAAAATTTCAGTTTTAAACATGAGTCGTTGGGCTTGGTATATAACTCAGTCGTAAAAAGTGTTCTCCTAGCACATATAAGGTTGACTCAATCCACAGAAAATATCATTTTAAAAAAAGAGTCGTTTTCTCTTGAATCTTTGAATTCCTCCTCAGTCTCTGTAACATCTGTCAGGAAAATGCCGAGCCTACATCATCAGTGCTTTCTTTATGTCTACTGGATTCTTTCTGAGCAAAAACATTTGGGCTTAAAGGGAGATTAGCTTTCGCCTCCATATGTGAATTTTACATTTATCCCCTCCTGGTTTCCAAAGATCCAAATACAAGTAAGAACCAAACTGTAGGGAATGCATTCTGTCTGACACTCAGGCCATACTTCTAGTATTCAAACTTCACAAGTGGTCCATTTCCAGGATGGATATAACAGGGATGCTGGGATGCAGTGCCCATATATATGCCTGTCCTCTTTGATGCATGGGAGAATTAACAACTAAACAATCTTAGCTGCTCTCCAGGAATTGTTCTCAGGGTTCTGTGGTTACTCTGTTCCAATTATTATTCAAGTAAAGTATGTGTCAACTTAGTGTTTGTATTTTTTTCATACAACACATTTTGATCATATCCTTTCCCCTCCACAAGCTCCATATTTCTGGGACTAACTATATAAACACAATGTGCCCAGTCTTTTTAGTGTTACTTGTATGTGTATGACTTCACTTGGTACTGGATAACTAGTTAGGGGGCTCATCCACAGAGAAGACTTTTCTCTCACTCCCAGCATTCCTTAGTTGATATAACTTTTGCCTAAGGATGGGAGTCCTCATGAGGTACCCCCATTCCATGTTAGCATACCCATTGGCAGCATGCTTCTTCTGCTCTTATTTAGGCAGCCATGTTGAGGTATCACAGCTTCCCTGCGATTGCTAGGAGACTCCATCTCACAGCAGGTTTCCTGGTCCTCTGACTGTTACAATCTTTCCACCTCCGGCTGGGTTCCCAGAGCTGTAGGCACAGGAGCTGGGTGGTTTGTAAATGTATCAGTTTTGGGGCATGTCAGGATCATTCCTTCTCTGCTTTTTGTGTGGTGTTGTTTTTCTGTAACAATCTCCATACATTGCCAAGAGAAGTTTCTTTGCTGAATGGCTGCGCTTCTTATCTGTGAGTATAAGGGTAAATATTTAAAGCTGGGCAGTGGTGGCACATACCTTTAATCCCAGCATTTAGGAGGCAGAGGCAGGTGGATTTCTGAGTTCGAGGCCAGGCTGGTCTACAGAGTGAGTTCCAGGTCAGCCAGGGCTACACAGAGAAACCCTGTCTCCAAGGGGGAGGAGGAGGGGGAAGGGTAAATATTTAGAATACAGTTAGGAATTGCACTGGTTTAGTGTAGTGGAGGCAGTAGCTTCTCTAAGAGTCATGACCTTACTACCCTCACCCTATCATACCTCCTTTCAGTTCTCTTTGCCCTGCCTTTCCCCAACAGTTCTTCCAGGGATCTAACTACCACCATGCCAATAGCCTCTAAAGATGCCTAGACCCCATAGGGTTTGGGCATTTAGGAAACTGTGGAATTTAAACTTATAACCTAAAATAAACTACATTAAAAACTAAATTTCTTCTAACCATCCAACAAGACCAATCAATATTCATAGACTTTCCTTAGCTTACACTGGCCTTAGAGTTGACAGCCTAACACCAGTCTAATAAACTTTGTGCCAACGGCCTCCCACCTGTTGGGATTATAGTTGTGAGCTACTATAATTGGCTAAGAATTCATAGTTCTTTGGGTACAAATGATCTGTCTCATGCACATCTTGGTCAGAATATCCTAAATCTTGAATAGCAGAAGTTGACTGAATCAGCCCAGAAGAATACCTACAGATAGCTATAGACCAACCCCAGCACCAAGCATAGGAAACCTCCCTTCACATTGTTGATGAGGGGAATGGAGGAAACTCTCAGAAATAACATAGGCTATTGCTACTACCCTGGGTTACCTTCCAGAACTTCAAGGTGAGACGCGATTGCTAAGAAAATGTCCACACACTTTTTAGACGTGGGAATGGAGCTGGAACTAACCTGTGGAAGCCTTCTCCTTAAGGGCTGAGCTTTCATAGCCTTCAAAAGTGCCATGCAAGCTGCCAACGGAGAAAAGCAATCAGCAGTTCTAAGCAGCTGTAGAGCCTGTGAGCCGTAACAGAGACCAACATGGCAAGGTAGCACCAGTGGGTATAACGGATTTGTATCTTGGGAGCAATCAACAGCGGTCTCATTGCACTTCAAACCTGCTCGGTGTGAGGAAATTCATGCCCAGTACTGTAAGCCTCGCTGACTAACCGCAGCTAATGGGCCCGAGAAGACAACCCAGAGGACAGCCACCTTCCTCTAGCAGAACAACTTCTGGCTGCATTCCACATATGTACCCTCTATCCACAGATACAGGTAGCTTTCCACCCTTATCAAAGAAGCATCTTGCAGCAAAGATACACAGCACAAGTCCTACAACAAAAGCTCAGGGAACACCGTGGAAGAGGGTACAGGAAGAGTCGAAGAGCCAGGTGGGTTTGGTGATGCATACCTTTCATCCCAGCACTTGGGATTCAGAGGTAGAGGGATCTCTGTGGCTGCCATGGCTCTGTGGATGCTGAGGTCAGCCAGAATGATCTATATAATGAGTTTCAGGCCAGCCAGTAATACATGGTGAAACACTGCCTAGCCATAAATAAATAAATAAATAAATAAATAAATAAATAAATAAATAAATAAATAGTGCAAGCCAGAGAACTGGGTCATCTACTACAAGATAGTGTCTTCTATATATGACAAGAACGCTACACCCATGAAGTCTCAAAAAATATGGTCACCTAAAGAAGGCCCGCACAGCAAAAACACCAGTTGCCATGCCAATGTGGAGGAGGGATGAAAGGGATGAGGAACTGTAGGCAGTAACTGGCTGCTGAGAGAGAATCAGTCTTCAGAGATGAGTCCTATAGGTAGTTTATCTAAACCTGAGGGATCAGCCCTAAACAAATAAGCATCGAAGCAACACTGAATAGAATCAGCAGACTGCATTTATATATACATATATAGATACATATGTAGCAATTAAAGAAGAGGTCATAAATTTGAGAAAGACACAAGGGAGAAAAATGGCTAGAAATGATGCAAAAAAAGCACTCACATATGAATTCATACACACACCAATAATAATACAGATTTTTAGAGAGGGGGGCTGAAGAGACGCCTCAGCCATGAAGAGTACTTGCTGACAGTCCGCAAGACTCAAGTTTGATTCCCAACACCCTCACCTTGGCTCACAACCATCGGTAGCTCCAGTTGCAGGGGATCTAGTGCCCTCTTCTGGCCTCCATGAGCAGAACATGCAAGTGGTACAAGAAAGCCTGGCTGCATTCAACTCTAGGAAAAACATAAATCCACTTGTGGTATACGGCTACGATCCCAGTACTTGGGAGTCAGAGACAGAAGATTAAAAGTTCAAAGTCACGGTCTTCTAAATAAGAAGTCTGGGATGCATAGCATACAAAAGACTCTTTCTCCCTCCCCACCCCCCAAAACGGGCATTTTTAGTTTTGATTTTTCTTTTTAATTTTTTATTACATTTATTTTACTATGTGAATGCGTGTGCCACAGAGTGTCACCATGTAAGAATGAGATCAAACTCAGTTCATCAGGCTAGGCGGTGAGAGTTCTGTTGAGCCCTCTCTGGACCAAACTTGTTTTGTTTTATTTTGTATTTGTGCCCACGTATCACTCTGCAACTCATCTTTGCACAGATTTCCTTTACCTCGGCCTCCAGAACCAGGGATTTACGGGCGGGACAAAGATGACTTCAGGTGTAAGTACTTCACATCTTACATCCGCCCTGGCTACCTAGTAACCTATTCTCTGAATGGCACTAAAGCAATTTCACGTGGCATTTAACTAAGTATGGTTTGGTGGGGTGGGAGCAAGTTTCTCAGTGATTTTTAGAATGCCCGAAACCATAGAAGTTCTAATCTTGAGCCATCTTGAGATTCTATTCCGGGTGAGACAAACTGCGCAACAAGTTCTGCCTCCAATAGGTCAAAAAATGTATTTCCCAACTACAGCCAAGTCTATTGGCCAGCCTGACACCTCTGGGCGGAGCCTCCAGGCCTCAGGCTTCCAAAGGTGCAGCCTAGCCTGACCTTTTCCGTCGGAACTTGGGTTCCGGTTCATCTTTTGAAAGTTGATTGGCATCTAGCAAGTGACCCACCTTTCGTGCGCAATATCCACTGCGCCAAGCGCCGGGCTGCAGAGCACGAGACTGCAGCCGCTCCGCCCGCGCCGTCGCACACCTGCCCGCGCTGCACCCCGCACCCGCGCCTCTCCAGCCCCGCAGCTCCGTCCATCATGCTGCGCCCGAGGCCCCACAGCCCCAGCGCTGACCCCGCGCCCAGCCCTGCCAAGCGCCGCCGCCTCCACCAGGAGCCCGCGCGCCCCGAGCCCCTGGCTCAGCCCGAGCTGGAAGCGCCCGCCGGGCCCGCCACCAGCGCGCTCACCTCCGTGGTGTTCCTGGCCGCTGGCTGCGCCCTGCAGCTGTGCCTGGATGGCGTCGACCTGCTGCTGGAGCCTGAGCCCACTTCGGTCCTGCAAGTGTCGCTCCAAGGACACACCATCCTCCTGGTCCCCGAGGGACTCCAAGCCTCCACCTATTTTGGACAGCCTGGATTCGTGGCCACCAGCCCGCAGGGAGTCGCTCCTCAGGACGTACCCCAGGAAACCTGTGAGTACTTCTACCAAGAGGATGTCTGTGATGAGGGTGCAGACTTGGACTTCCTGGCGTCCTGGGCTAGGCCTCCAGATGGCCAGGCCGCCGGGAGCCTTTCCTCCATCACAGGGGTGCCCAGTCCTTGGTCTCAGGAGCCTGTCCCAGAGTCTTCCACTGGAGCGGAGCGATATTCTTTGAGGTTCATCTGGGAATTGGACAACTACCTGCTGGGACCCTCCCCTGGCTCAACATTGCAACCTCTACCTCCATCTCCTCCCTGGAGTCCCCAAGAGCAGCTTCCGCCACACACCCCCTGCTTTTCCCGCTCTCCCCGGACCCCTTGCAAGGCCCGGAAGCGACTGGTCTATGAATGAACTGCCCTGCACAAATCCTTAAGGGGCTTCTCTACCCCTAGTTGCAAGGCACTTAGTCGCCTGTGATCAGAATAAAACTCTTGCTGACCCAAAGGACTCTTTCCGAGGCCCTAAAGCTTCCTAGAAATCCAAGTGGTAAAATCCCCAGCACTCTCTGTTTCTTCTCTAACCAAGAAGTTAATAGGTGTCGTGTCTTAAGCTCATGGTGTCCTTTAATGTTCCCCATGAATTTTTGAGGATTTGGACACAACGTATCTACCTCTTTGTTGTTTCGAGCTGCTCTCCTGGAAAACTACCCAACGCCATGATGAACTATAACGGTTACCTTACTTGAACGTACCGGGTTCAAAGCCATCTCCAAAGCTTCTGGAATAGTCTGCCATTCCAGTTCCTTCATTATAAATGAGATTTATGGTGAATTTTGCCAGCTGTTTTCAGCATGCACTGGCATTTGCATTTGTTTTCTTTGTTTTTTTTTTTGTTTTTTGTTTTTTTTGTTTGTTTGTTTGTTTTTGTTTTTTTTTATCTTTGTTTTGCTTGTGTTTAGTCAGGTTCTCATTAGAAATCTATGGCTTTCTTAGAACTAACTATGCAGTAGAGGCTGGCCTTGAACTCACAGGGACCTCTACCTCCCAAGTGCTGGAATCTAAGGCTTGTGCCACTCTGCCAGGCTTGGGTTTCTTTTTATAGTATGTTCACATCAAGATTTCACCTAAACTGGTGGAAAATGTATACATTACTATTATTCCACATTATTTTTTTGTTTTAAATTCTGAACCGATTTTTTTCTCCTGCAAACCCAATTTGTAATGTTTTGTATGAAATTGTCATATTTATCTTGTTTTATAAAATAAAATAAAATAAAATAAACACCACTGGTAAAGGTGAGTCAAACGTCATCATAGCTGTTCAGATTTTAGCTGCTCAGTTACCAGCCTACTTTACCAAATCCCCTCTTTGTTCTTAGGCCAACCTCTGTCTGTTTGTTTGTTTATGTATTTATTTATTTATTGGTTTTTTTTGAGACAGGGTTTCTCTGTATAGCCCTGGCTGTCCTAGAACTCACTCTGTAGACCAGGCTGGCCTCAAAAGAACTCAGAAATCTACCTGCCTCTGCCTCCCAAGTGCCTTTAATTTCTTTTTGCATTAATATAGATTTAACCTAGGGTCTCACACATACTGGGCAAGCCCTGAAATACAAGTCCGTCCCTAGCTCTCTCCTTACTCTTTATTTTGAGACAGGGTCTCACTAAACTGCCCAGGCTAGCTTTAGAGTTATTGTGTAGCCCAGACTCCTTGAAAATGAAGTAGTCCTCCACGTGAGCCACCCTAGGAGCTGAGGTTACTGGTCAGAGTGTAGCTCTCACATACAGCTTTTTTTTAATTGTTTAATTTATCACTGATGTATATTTGAGTGAGTGTTTGAGATTTGTGTGTGAGCACAGGACCATGCGTGCCTTGGAATGTCTGCCACAACACACCTGTGACAATCACAGGACAACTTGGGAGTCAGTTCTTTCCCTCTACCAGTGACTCCGGGAATCGATTCGGGTTGTAGGGCTTGTAGAGTGAGTACTTCTACCCGATGACCCCAGCCCACCAGCCCCAGAAATATGCTTTAACAGTTCTAATCTCCATTATGTCTGCCCCGCCTTGGTTCTGTAAGCCTGAACATCCTTAGGACTTTATGCTTGAAAATGTTTCATTCCATACTCATTTTATTTTAACCTGAAATAGGAATGGCTGAATGGAAATCAATAGACAATAAACCACTGTATAATTCTTAAATGTACAGTGGACTCCAACACAATGCTGCATTCCAGGTACTGGTGGAAGAAGAAAACAAAAACTGGCTGGGAACCCAGAAATTTAAATAAAAGTGGACTGAATGGAGGGTCAGCAGTATCCAGACCAAAAACAAATAAATAAAAATCATTTTCACCACCGGGGCCTTTCTTTCCCTGCAGGCTTCCCTGCAGCTTCTGGCACTTTCTTCTCCCCTTTCGTTTGTTTCTGTCTGAAACTTCATCCATCTTGTTAGCATGTCCCTTGGACTGTCTTGAGGTGTCTAGCCACTGTCATGGAGGATGAGGTGTCTCTTCCCCAGCTCTCTCCCCACACCTCCCTGCCCAGCCCTTGAGGCTACATGTAGTTACTCTAGAATAATATTTGACTACTTTAAATTTATTAATCCAGTGTTTCACCATCTTTTTGTCTAAATGGTTGTGGGACCAACCAATCAAAATATCACTGTTTTATATGTGGGGGTGTTGCACATCTTAGCTTTCAGGGTTTGAAGTGTTTTATTCTTGGCCTGTTTTTGTTTTGTGACAGGTTCTGTGTAGCCCAGGCTGGTCCTGTAGTCCTCATCCTCCTGCTTCAGCCTTCCAAGTCCCAGGATTACAGGTGCGTAAAATCTGAAAAAGCCACATCTGCCTTCATTTTACTTCAAATATTTGTGGTTTTTTTTAATGTCACATAGTTTGATTGTAATATGCCTACAAGGATATTATTTCTATTTGGTTTAGCTGAACGTAGTTGACTGTGTTTATTGAAAATTATCTCGCCGGGCAGTGGTGGTGCATGCCTTTTTAATCCCAGCACTTGGGAGGCAGAGGCAGGTAGATTTCTGAGTACAAAGCTACCCTGGTCTACAGAGTGAGTGCCAGGACAGCCAAGGCTATATGGAGAAACCCTGTCTCGAAGGAAAAAAAAATTATCTCTTACCTGAAATCCTACAAAAAAAGACTCAGTCTCTGGTATCTCATCTGCCCTCACGTTGAAAATCCAACCAGATCTCTGACTACAGTGTTTGGTTTACCTCTTAGGACTCATTGGATCAGTTACCTTTCCGTTACTGTGATAAAATACCGTGACCCAAAGCAATATAAGGGAGAAAGAATTTATTTTAACTTGACTTTAACATCCACAACTGCGAAGCAGAGAAAGCATAAAAATCCTCAAAGCCACCCCCAGTGACTCCCTCCAGGGAGATCCTACTTCCAAAAGTTCCAGAACCTCCTCAAATAGTGCCAGCCACTGGGAAGCAAATGTGCAGATTCGCGAACATATAAGGGACATTTCTTATCCAAGTAACCGTACTCATATCTTAACACTATAAGATGTAGTTGTGACATAATCAATTCCTTCCAGAATTCTATTAATAGTGCTTCTGTGACAAAAATTCTCATTTCAAGACTGTCTTCATTTTCCAGGATATTTGCTTCTTTATTTTAAAACCACCCCTTACGTAGCCAGGCAATCCAGGCACATGCTGTTCATCCCAACACTCAGAGGAGGCAGAGGCAGGTGGATTTCTGAGTTCAAGGCCAGGCAGGTCTACAGAACGAATTCCAGCACAGCCAGGAATACACAGAGAAACCCTGTCTTTTTGTTTTTTGTTTTTGTTTTTGTTTTTTGTTTTTTGAGACAGGGTTTCTCTGTATAGCCCTGGCTGTCCTGGAACTCACTCTGTAGACCAGGCTGGCCTCGAACTCAGAAATCTGCCTGCCTCTGCCTCCCAAGTGCTGGGATTAAAGGCGTGTGCCACCATCGCCCAGTGAGAAACCCTGTCTTTAAAAAAAAAAAAAAAATCAAAACAAAACAGAAGTACTTTCCCTTAAAGTCACAGGCTTGGGTTTGTTTGTGGATGTTAATTTAATACATCTTACCTTTTTATAAATGTATTTATTCTTTATTGTGTTGGGTTACCTCATTCCTTTGAAGAGTGTTTGTTTGTGTTTTGTTTGGGGTTTTTTGTCTGGTTGGTTTGGTTGGTTTTTTGGTTTTGGTGGATTTTTTTGTTTTTTTGTTTTTTGTTTTGGGTGTTTTGATTATTTGTGTTTTGGGATTTTTCTTGTTTCTTTGGGTTGGGTTGGGGTTTTTTTTTTTGGGTTTGGGAGTTTTTGTTTTGGGGGGTTGATTTTGTTTGATTTGGTTTGTTTTTTGGGATTGGGTCTTTTGTTTTGTTTTGTTGTTTGGTTTGGTTTGGTTTGGTGGATACATCGTGAGTAGGAATTCATCTTTTTCCTCCTACATTTGTAATTCTTGCACATATACAGCTCCCTGACACATATAGAAAACTCTCCCTTTGGAAGGTTTGCAGCTTGTCCCTCTAAAAGAATACAGATCTATCTCTGAAGCAGTTCCACAGTTGCTCAGCCACAGTTTAACACTTGGTAAATGTTCAGCTCGTCATAGGAATGGGAATCTCAATCACCACATCTTTTATTCTCAGTACAACAAATACCTTCAAATGTCAGCCAGTCAGCCGACCACTGGGTTTACTTTCCCTTTCTGGTCCCTAACTGGGGTAGATGTTGGGTATCAGAGCTAACCATGCTGTTAGCCAGTTGGGAACTTTACATGCTACAATACCAACCTGCCAGGCAAAGTATGCCCTCTAGAGTAATAGTGCTTAGAAGGCTATGGGGGTAAACAGCTGATTTCATATTGCCTTTCAGACTTTTTTTCACAAAAGGGCATTCATGCATTGAGTACATGTAAATTTGATCAAAATCAATGGCTTGGAAGTCAAAGGTCCTGAAGTAGAACCTAATACTGCTGTATTGGTAATTCGGCACGTTGTCATATGTATTTGTACATATGTATTTATACATGTGTATTTCAACATACAGACTAGTGCTACTAGTGCCTTGGCCAGGGAAGCTTCTCTCTGTTATGGTTAGCAGTTAATACAAAAGCCCACAAATGTTAAAAGTGATAAGAGTAAGTGGCTACTGAGTGTTTAGCCCTAATGGCACATCTGTATCAGCTGCTCCCCCAACACATACCGTGATAAAAGCCTAGAGAACATTACAGAAGAGATGGTGGGAAGACAATAAAAAACTAGAGGAGGAGGAGGAGTGTTATAAAATGCTGAGTTAATAGATCTGATGTGGCCACTGCACTCATGAACTCATCGTACCTATTGCTACCTGCACAAGGTCAAGCCAATGAGATCGGTTTCCATAACATCAGGCAGCATCAAATGAACTCCGTGGGTTATAGAAGGAAGGGGAAGGCCAGGATGAGAAGGCATAAAATAGGAAAGGGGACATGTTAGAGGTGCTGGGAATAAGAAGGAAGAGTGGGAGGTGGATGTGGGCAAGATACATTGTTTATATGTGTGAAATTGTCAATGAATAACTAAACGACACTGTTAAAATGAATAACAAAATAAGATGAACTCTGGCATATTGTGTTGTGGTTGCATGAAAAGCTTTGGGGAGGAGGGTTAACATAGTCTGAGCCCATGGGAGGCTTAACTACAGGCGAAGTAGTCTTCTCTGGGGAGAATACACTATACCCAGGACTAACTTTCTTGCTGGGGACAGCAGTCCAGAGACTTTAAACTCTTAATCAAAAGTCAAAGACCACATAAGAAAGCACTAGAAGAGAAAAATAGGAGAGAGGAGAAGCAGTCCTTCAGGTGGTAGAGAAAGCATCCATTATAAACATGGGTGATAGATGTGATTTGGTGGAGGCCAGAAAAGAGAAAAACATAAACCATGGGCATGCCAAACCTCTATGAAGTGTCTAATCATTTAATGCATAAACACTGAAATACAACAGTAATGAAGACATTTAACAACGAATTAGGGGAAAGTTAAAAATGGAAATACTGCAGACCCGGGGAAATCACTCATAAACTTACAACCTATGAGATAAGTCAGAAATATGAAATTGAGCTAGGGCCAAGGGAGAGCAAGAGCTGTTGCAGCGGGTGCTTATGGGCAGTGAGGGTGGGCACCGAGAGGGTGGAGGGACAGCATATCACAGAGAGAAGGAAGGAGAATTCTCAGATGTGATGATAAAAACAATCGTAGAGGCTGAAAAGTCAACCAGGTTGGCAGAGTGTACTCCTGGCATGCACAAAGTTCTGGGTCCAATTGCCAGCACAGTGTAAACCACATGAAGTGCTTCATGCCTGTAATCCCAGTACTTGGGAGGTTGGGAAAGGAAATTCAGAAGCTCAGGGCATCCTCTGATACAGGTCGAGATCAAGACCAGGCTAGGGGAGCTGGTGAGATGGCTCAGCAGGTAAGAGCACTGACTGCTCTTCCGAAGGTCCTGAGTTCAAATCCCAGTAACCACAATGTGGCTCATAACCATCTGTGATGAGGTCTGACGCCCTCTTCTGGTACATCTGAAGTCAGCTACAGTGTACTTATGTATAATAATAAATAAATGTGTGGGGGGGGAAGACCAGGCTAGGATATAGGAGAGTATCACGCACACACACACACACACAGAAAGAAAGAGAGAGAGAGAGAGAGAGAGAGAGAGAGAGAGAGAGAGAGAGAGAGAGAAATAATGATGATAATAGTACTCAGTGGCCCATATCTATTAAGCTCCATCTGTACACATTTCCAAACTCTAGCATTTAGTCGAGAACAGATAAGTTAAAAATCACCATGCCAGCCTGGTCTACAGAGTGAGTTCCAGGACAGCCAGGGATATTCAGAGAAACCCTGTCTTGAAAAACCAGAAAAAAGAAAAAAAGAAAAAAAAATCACCACGTTCACCAATGACAGCAGCTCTTCTGAGAGGTGATGCAGGCTCAGAGGAAGCATTGGAAGCCGAGTAGTGTGAGGTTACATTTTTTGTTTGATTGTTTGTTTTAAAACAGGGTTTCTCTGTGTAGCCTTGGCTGTCCTAGAACTCACTCTGTAGAGCAGGCTGGCCTCGAACTCAGAAATCTGCCTGCCTCTGTCTCCCAAGTGCTGGGATTAAAGGTGTGCACCACCATTGCCCGGCAAGTCTGAAGATTTTAATCTAGGAAAAGAAGAGTGATCAGATTCCTACCAGGAACAGGGATAAAAGGATGATGAGATTAGTAATGCTTAGGATCCTTCAGAAGACAGAGGTAAGTAAGCAGTCCTCAGGGCTACACAGAGATTGTATATCCATTGTTCTGATTAGACTGCCCTCCATGAGGAGACACAGTGTAGAGGAGGACAAACAGGCACACGTTTAGGCTGACAGTATTGTAAATCAACATCACACCAAAGACTAAGGGAAAGTAAATATGCACAGAAAAAGTACATTTGATCTCAATTAGAAAAAGAGAGAGAGAGAGAGAGAGAGAGAGAGAGAGAGAGAGAGAGAGAGAGAGAGAGAGAGAGAAAAGAAAATTTACAGAAAAAGAAGATAACTACAAAGGATCAGGAATCCACTAGGAAACTACCATTAGACTCATGAGAAGTGGGTGGGTTATTGTTGCTCCACATTCTTTTATACTTTTAATTTAACAAAAAAAAATTTCTCCTGTAAAACAAACTTGTATGAAATGTTCAGTCACTATAGAATTTGCCTCATTGGATATGGAAATAAAATATTACTTGTAAAGTTTAAGCCTATGCAATAATTTTGTTTTCTGAAAGATGTAACATTAAGACACCTTGGGGAACAGCTTACAGGTGCACATGATCACAACATGAAAATAACCCAGAAGCAGCAGGGTCTGTCAGCTGATGCTGAAGCAGACACTTGAGAAGCTAACATGATATACCGGCTGAAGGAATGGGTTGGGCCTGGCAGTGGTGGCACGTGCCCTTGTTCTCAAACCTTGGGAAGCAGAGGCAGGCAGATCTCTGAGTTCAAAACCAGCCTGGAGTAAAGGTTTAGTTCCAGAACAACCAAGGCTCCACACAAAGAAATGCTGTCTTGAAACAGATAAATAAATAAAGAGAAGGGAAGAATGTAAAGTCAGTTGTGTTGGATGGTGTTTAGCTAAGTCAGACTGGTGAAGGGACTTTTCCCTGACTCGGACAGAGGAGAAAGGATGTTCTGCTAAAGCAAGCAGGGGAAAGAACATGTGATGAAGGATTCTTCATTAATTATATGCATGTATTGGTCTGCCTTACACTGGATAGTTGAGGTCAATTAGTCGGAACTCCACAGAGAGAAACACATCAAAAAACATCTGGTGGTAAGCTGCAGTCTCTTGCCACTTCCACAGACTTGGGCTGATTGGCAGAGTGATGTCAGCTGAGAGAGACTGACCTGCTGAGGCAAGACACAGGCTAAGGCAGGGCAAGACTTGTGCTTAAGACAAAACCTGTGGAGGACACCTAATGTTTGGAGGGAGTGTAATCAGGACTGGTTAGACAGGGAAAGAGGCTGAGCTTGGCTTTCTTGCATAGCAAAACACTTGTTGGTCTCCCCTCTTCCCTGATCTTTGCTCTGTCTTGAGAGGCACAGCTCCTGATATAGCTGCTGATCAAACCCCTCCTGCTTGGCTGTTCCTGCTAGGTCGTCCCACCTGCTGCTATCTGGTCTCTACTAAACTGGACGAAGGGTATATCCGAGAAGTGTTTGCCAGTAGATCAATCTTCCGCTGCCGACCTGTGAACTCAACTGCCAATTTCTAGACAACACAGATAGCAGTAGCTCCAAAGAACCATTTCAAAGCAGGTCCTCTTCCCCAGTATCCTTCCTTGTCCACTACCTCTGGTGGATAGTTGCTAAAAGAGAGGTTAAAGTATTTAAGAACCATCATTAAAATAGGCTTTGGAATAAATAAGGTTAGAGCAAGAGAGAGAATTGCTATTTCTCTTTCCCTTCTCCCTCTT
Organism: Mastomys coucha; assembly: GCF_008632895.1. NCBI lineage: Eukaryota > Metazoa > Chordata > Mammalia > Rodentia > Muridae > Mastomys > Mastomys coucha. Next base: position 92,420,018 of record NW_022196906.1, read on the forward strand.
CTTTTACAAAATTCACACTAACCACCTAATAATCCTACTATAGGGAAACACAGCAAAAGTAAGAGACTACATTATGTTGTATATGATTGCACTTAGTAGGAAAGATTAAATTTTTCAATAAAGTGTGATAGGACAATTGATTAAGAAGTTAAAACAAAGTCTCAGCTAAGAGCAACTTCAAGGCCATCCTGGACTCCAGAGGACCCTGGAAAAGGGGAGGGGAGGAAAAACAAACACAGGGGACACCATGTATGCCAGCGGATGGGTAAGTGCTCAGACACCCCACTCACCAAAGAGCAGTAAGAAGGGGCCTTCCTGAAG
>NW_022196906.1:92420779-92427604 GCF_008632895.1 Mastomys coucha
AGCAGCTATCTCCTCTGAACTGGTGCTGCATCCCCCGGGCCCAAGCACTCTGTGCCCGGGGGAATGCGGGTGCATGAATCTGAGTCCTAGCCCATGTAAGTTCTAGTGCTAGTCCTGCATGTGAGTCTAAGTCTTTCTTCCCCCAGTCCTAGTGCTAGACTGACATCACTTAGGCAAAACGACCCCCACACACCCAGGTCAGCAGGGTCTGGTAGCTAGGTGTGAAGCAGGAGGAAGAGGGGTGGAGCCCTCTCTGTTGAGGTATTCTTATGCTAATTCTCTGGTTCTTGCTGGAGGCAGAAGGAGGAGAATCTTGACCTAACACTTTCAGCTAATGTCTTAGAGTGAGAGAAACCTTTCAATTACTCTCTAGTACTTAAAACATTAAACTAGGATAGTTGGAAACATTGGTGAAGGTCAGAAAGCAATGTCCGAATTTTCTCTTGCTAGCTGTAAGAAAATGATATCTTGGTGAGTTCCTAGCACACTAGTACGAGGACATATCTGGGCCACCTCTGAGTTTGGGGTGCCAGGCGACAATGCGGAGGCAGGAGACTGACTTTCCTTGAAGTTTACGCCTCAGATACCGCCTTCACGCAAAGTGTGTGTGGCAGTGGATCCATGCTGCACCTCTGTAGCTCAGGGACCCTTTCAGAGAAGCTCTAGTGACCCCTGGCAGTGTCTCTTGACTAGGGCCTAATCTCCAGGCTAAAGTTCGTGGAGCTGCAGAGGTGGACCTGTTTTATGGAAAGCATGAAGTTTGAGCCAAACATGTTTTTGTACCCAATGGACATCCTTGAAATCATGTAATAATTAGCAATTGTGAGCTTCTGTAATAACTTTTGTCAATAGATGAACCAAACATAACTTGAAAGGGGTTTGTCCTTTCCGGCATGGGGAATTCTCTACTTTATAAAGGATGATTGAAGAAGAGTCACACAGGCACCATCATGCTTAGTTGGAAAAGTCTCAGTCCATCCTGAAAAGGTATCTATAAAGATAGCAGATATTTGTATCTGTGAAGTCCATTTCCTGATAGACTCCTGGCTTGGTGATCCAGGGTTCTTCTCATTGGCAACCACATTAGTCAATTGATAGCCCTTACATTTTTTAACAATTTCAACTTTTTTCAAATTGGTATCTCTAATTCTGATATGGGACTGGCAGGATAAGTCCTTTGTTCTCTATGTGTGAAGAACAATGCATCTTTTTCAGTATGCTTATTCCCATTTTCTCTGGTACAATTAGTTTGCAGTCAGCTGTCCTCTGTCATCTCTTATAACACTGAAATACAGGCAGGTTTTTGGCTCAGATCATATCTTCTGTCTGATCAGAGAGTGTGGGATCTCCTGGGTCTAGGGCAATCAGGGACACAAGGGGCCCAATTTTTAAGGACACCCATTTGGATATCTTGTTGCCCTCTGGGATGAAGTTTAGACCTTCCTTTTGGCATCAGAAGGCCTCTCTCCCTATAAATAGCCTCATGGATATGAGCAGTAGCAAAGGCACACTATCTGTGTCTATTGTCTTTTCTCACTCAGCTCTAACACCTTGGTCAGAGCTGCCAATTCAGCTTTCTGAACTGACATTCCATCCAGGAGTGGCTCTGCTCATACAATCTCAGTGTTTGTGAACACTGCTGCCCCAGCAGCAAGAAGTACACATAATTATGTCTTAGGCGTTCTCCCCAAGAACAGGCATATTGTATAATATACCATATCTTGAACATTCTGGACAGATTCTCTGGGCTTGTCTGTTTTATCAATAGCAACTATTTACCAGTTGAAAAGTGGGATCCAATAATATTCATCTGACCAGTTTTCTCTTAAAGCCATTTTCATAATGACAATAATGATGGGACTCAATTATATTTTTTATTTCAGTCACTTCTGATAATAAAAAAATTAAAGAAATAAAAATATCCAACACCCCCCCCCCAAATGACCCTTTCAATACCCTGGACCAATTTCAAATCAAAGGACCCTTCTGAGGGCAAGTTAGTATTGAACGTGGGCCTGCAGAATGTGGTTAGCTTGCCTTTTTAAATAATGTCCAAGAGATTCTCCCCCACTTCAATTAACATACTTAAAATGACTGAGAAACAATTCTAAAGGGGTTGAAGGTGTCTGTCCCATGTTAATGAGTCTGTCAAAGTCACTTTGTAACAACAACAACAATACAAATATAAGACAGAGCAACACAAACGTAAACTTCCCTCTCTGCTGAGCACGGACAAGAAAAAAAAAAAAAACAGAATACTCATGAAAAAGACATTTTTATAACAGCCAAAACAGAAATTCAACCTTCTCTCTCTATCAGGTAGAAATGAGAAATAACCAGAAAGTAGTACACACCCACAAGAAAAGAACCAAATTGGTGGTTGTATCTCAGCTCCCCTGATACTAGGCCCATCCCAGACTGAAAATAAGGATATATCCTGGCCCCAAATAGTCACAGCTCCTAGAAACGTCTGTCCTAACCAAAAGCCGGCCAGAGAAACAAATTCCAGGCCTTGTTCCTAGAAGGATGGCATCACTTAGAATCAGTGAATAGAAAAAGGCACAACCAGAAACAAAAACTAACCAAAGCAGAAAAACATACAGCCTGTAGTAACAAGAACCAACCAGAAGGTGGCACGCACAGAAGTCGATGTGGTATCACTCAGAAACTGTGTACAGAGACAACCAGCAATTAAAACCAAAACCAGAAAAAGATACAGGAAGCAGTAACAAGAACCAACCAGAAGGTGGTGTTCACACACACATGACAACCTTCAGTAATGCACAAATGTTTACTAAGACCTAGAAAAATCACCATGGCAATGTAAATCATTTATTTTTACACAAGTTTTCATTATGCTTTGTAGATCTCACAAAAGTTTCTAACATTCAGATGAATTAGCTGCCACACAAATCACAAGCTTTTGCACCACTGTGCAAGTACTCACCTGCTCAGACCACATAGAAAATTTCTGACACTCAAATTCCTCAGCAGGGCTCAAACTTAGAAGAATTACCATGGCAACTGAAGCCACCACGTCTCACACAAATAAATCATCTCAGCATGGTTGGAAGAGTTTCCACATTTACCTCTACACAAGCTTGCTTCCATTCTGCTCTGCAGTTCTCACACAGAAAGCTCAGAACAATTCAGTGCTCAGACAGTCAAGAAGCAGGAGGTTTAATACAATGTTACAAACATAAAAACAGAAATACCTATACTAGTTTTGCTGGTTTCAGGATCTCCAGATTGATACTCCCATGAATCATGAGGAATTTCCAGACAACACACTAAAATGTAGTGACAGGGAAATGTTAGTGATCCCAACAAAACAACAGACAAAAGCCAGTCTGATGCAACTCACAGCAAGGTATTTATTATATTTGAGGTAGCTATGGCCACCCCAATGCACCACCATAACGGAGGGTGGTTTTGGTGGGGAGGGACTGTATATCTGTCTGGGCAAGGTTTTATAGTAAGCAGCAAGCCAAGAATACATGTGCAAGCATTTAATTGGAAAGCTACTGTGGCCTTTAAGATAATTGGCTGATGGTGGGAGTCACATCATAAACTTAATTTCTACTACCCTCTCCATTGGTGGTCAATAGGAGTAGGTTTGTAACCTTGTGGTACAGGTTTTTTGGTGGAGTAACCTTGAGACATTGGTCTTGTTAAGGATATGACTGAAGCTAGGCTCAGGTTTTGTTCTGGCGAACTTGGAAACTAATGCTAGGTACCAGCATGTTAGTTTACTTGAGTTCAAACTGAGGTCAGGTTCTATAAAATGGAGTCTGAACTTAAAAGATTTGGCCTCTCATCAGAAGAATGGTTCTCCATCTGTAGCCCTCAACCCTCTGAGGTTTTGTATGACTCTTGCCATGTGATCTCCTATCAAATATCCTGCATATCAGATATTTACATTACTATAATAACCGTAGAAAAGTTACATTATGAAGTAGCAATGAAAATTCTTTTATGTCTGGGGAGGGAGGGAGTCACCAGAACATGAGGACCTGTATTAATGGGGCAAAGCATTAGGAAGGTTGAGAACCCCTGCCTTAAAAGGACTTACTTAGTTTACAGCATTCACGTGACTCTTAGCCAGCTGTGACTCCAAGTCCATACCATATGACCACCTCTTCTCTACAAGCTCTTGCATGCCTACAGGGCATATGAGCTAACAAAGGCATACTAACAGGTACATAAACAAATAAATATATGGGTTTTCTTAAAGAATGAGGAAAGTGAGAAGTTAAAAATGTTTGACACAGACAGTGAATGATGGCTATTGTTGCTTATCAGTTTGTCTGCATGTGGCATTGACAAACACTCAAGGGTGTAGAACACCTGTGAGGTATTTTTCATGAATGAATCATTTGAAGTGGGAAAACCCACCCTTAATCCAGTTCTTTGGGGGATGAAATATCTTGGCACAAGTAATTCAGCCCTTGGTAGCTGAAGGGAAGTCACCGGATGTTCCAGGTTATCCTCAGCTATACTACATATTTTAAACCAATTGGGTAGGTTACATGACATACTTTCTAAAAAAAAAGAAATACTAAAAGTATTTTTCAAAATCCTAAAAGTAGAGTAGAACATAATTAGGAAAATGAATAGAGCCAGAAAGAGGACAGGGCAATGGGGCATGAGGAATACCAAAGTCTATCTTACACATGTCAGAGAATGTCATCACAAAAGTGAAGGAGAAGAGAGCAAATGTAAGGGAGGCCTTTGGGAGACATTTTCCAAAAGCTTTACACAGCAGGGAAGAAAGGACCATTACAAGAATGTCTTCCTGTCACTGAACAAATTCACCAATGCATGTCAGAATATTCTTGTAGTAATTGCATTGATCTAACATTTAAATGGTTAGAAAACTTAATGAAGATGCAAATGAAGAAGTGTGGTACACCCACACATCAGAGCTCAGGGCTACATAGCAAGTAAACAAGATGCCAGACTGACTTAGCCAAGTCCTCTAAAATATAGTCAATAAATAAATAAATAAATAGTAGACATAGCAAAAGAAGAGACTGGGCTGTGTCCCTGAGCTGTAGTGTTTGTCTAGTATACCTAAGGATGAGCTCTAACATGGGACTGAAGAGAGAGAGGAGAGGGAACATAAAAATCAGTTGCAAGTCTCAGACACACATAAATATAACAAATGCTGAAAAATGACAGAAAACAAGCAGATCTGAGATTATCATTTTCAAAACAAAGGGTTTAATTCTGAAAATTTTTCTTACTTGTGATGGATTGTGTGGATGAACTAATTTTAACAGACATAATTCCAGCAGTCCAGACGAGTGTTTATTTCACTGTGTATGCAGACAGGCCTAGATGAAACCATGTAGCAGGCTGGCCTTGAACTCATAATCTTGCTGTTATTGTCTCTCAACCTCTGGGGTTGTGGATGTCCTAAAGTATTCACAGGAATACTTCTGTTATCTGTTTCTGGGGATCAAATCCATTGGCATCCAGCATGCTAAGCAAATATTCAATCACCCATTTATTTGTTCAGATCAATAATGTACTTTAGTTTAACACAGATTTGAGGTCAATTTTCTTTTCATTTTTTGTTTGTTTGTTTGTTTGTTTGTTTGTTTGAATTTTCGAGACAGGGTTTCTCTCTGTAGTCCTGGCTGTCCTGGAATTCACTCTGTAGACCAGTGCTGGCCTCGAACTCAGAAATCCGCCAGCCTCTGCCGCCCCGGTGCTGGGATTAAAGGCATGCACCACCACCGCCCGGCTGAGGTCAATTTTCTAATGGGAAAATAGTCATATAAAAATATCTTAGTTACTGGCTTTATGTACCAGGCTTGACCTCAAAGGAACAATTGAACTTTCACTTTGATAATTTCCAATTTATTTTATGAAAGAAGAAAATTTCTCAGTGGGGATGGGACAAAGAGTTCAAGAAAACGTGGCTGGGAGTGGGAAAAGAATGTTCCTCTGTGTGACACCACAAATAAAGGGATTGAAAGCAATAAGAATATACAAGGACTGATTTCCTTCTTTTGAACATGAAAAAGTCCAGCACTCCTTCCTGGTGCCATCACCTCTACCCCTCCCCTCTCCAACTGTTCCTGGTCACTAGGAACAGTCACTACTTCAGTTATGAAGTAGCAATGAAAATACTTTGAGATGTTAGTGGTGGGGTACGCCTTTAATCCCAGCACTTCGGAGGCAGAGGCAGGCAGATTTGTGAGTTCAAGGCCAGCCGGGTCTACAGAGTGATTTCCACCACAGCCAGAGCTACACAGAGTAACTCTATCTTGAAAAAAAAACAAATCAAGAAAGACAATAAAATACTTTGAAGCTGGGGACACCACAACAGGAGGCACTGCATTAAAGGGTCACAGCATTAAGAAGGTTGAGAACCACTGCCTTGAAAGGAATTACTAAGTTTGCAGCATTCACATGACTCTTAGCCACCTAGGACACCAATTCTAGACACTGATGCTCTCTTCGCTTCAAGCTCTTGAATGCTTTCAGGGCATATGAACTGACAGAGGCATACTAACAGGCACATAAACAAATAAATACATGTTTATTCAAGGAGAATGAGAAAATTTGAAATGAAAATTTTTCACACAGTGAGTGCCTGGTGGTTGTTGTTGGTTATTGTTGTTTGTGTCCATCTGAGATTGACAAACTCTGATGAGGGCTGCTACACCTGTGAGGGATTTTTCTTGACTGAATCATTTGAAGTGACAAGGCCCACCCTAAATCCAGTTCTTTGAAGGTGGAATAAAAGTCTTTTCACATGTATGCTAGCCCTTGTAAGGTGGAGAGAAATCACCCAGAAGTTCACTGTTAGCCCCA
>NW_022196906.1:92429864-92433961 GCF_008632895.1 Mastomys coucha
CAGTGCTTTCTTATGCACACTCAAGACTGAAGACAAAGTCAGCAAGAAGAGGGGAGACACTACATCACGTCTTGGAAGTCTGAAAACAAAGACAAAACTCTGCCTTTGAAAATCTGAAGATGAATTGACAAACTTCAGGCTTCATCTCAAAATCTTCAATTTTCACCTCATGTGCATTGCCACTTCCAGGTAAGAAGCCTGTGAGCCTCTCCTCCTTCCCAGAAACAAGAAAGCACTGGGCTTCCTGCCACCGTCCATCCATGACTGAATGAAGATTGTGCATGTATGTTCAAGCTGCTCTCTGCAGAAGCTGACAAATAACATAGTAGGAGGCGATGGTTCCAGCCCTGAATGGATGATGCACCTTTGACTCTTTTCAGCCATCCCTTCACCTGCTGGTGTGGTCTTCCCTTGTTAGTCTCCTGTGAGGGAGACTTGGTGAGGATTGTCACCAGCTGTTTCAGCATGCAATGGATTGTCCTTTCTTTTGGACTGAAGTTCTCACAGTGACTTTTGCATTAGACTCATGGATAGAGTTTGCGTTACTATTCTTCCAACTTGTTTTATACTTTTAATATGTGTCTTCCTCCTGTAAGCCTGTATGACATGTTCAGAACTATAGAATCTGCCTCATCATGTATGGAAATAAAATAGTCCTTGTAAAGTTTAAGGCTGTGTGATAATTTTGTTTTCTTAAAGCTTTTATCTTTAAGACACAAAGGGGAAGAGCTTGTAGGTGCATGTAATCAAAACATGGAAATAACACAGAAGCACCAGTGTCTATCAGCTGATGTTGAAGCAGACATGAGAGAGGGGCAGAAAGAGTGGGTTGTGGCTGGCAGTGGTGCATACCTGTTTGATCCCAGCACTTGGGAAGCAAAGGCAGGCAGGTCTTAGAGTTCAAAGACAGTCTGAACTACATATGTACTTGAACAACCAAAGCCTTGCTCTAAAAAAATCCTATCTTGTAATTAAAAACCAAAAAACCTAAAGTGGAAAGGAGAGACTAAAGTGTTCTTCGTGCAGTCCCTTTGGTTGGCTAGGCTTTGCTAAGTCAGCCTGGTGAAGAACTTTTCCCTGAATCAGTCAGAGGAGAGAGGACCTGCTGCTAAGGCAAGCAGGAGGAAGGATAGATGTGATGAAGGATTCTCAAACTACAGCATGGAGTGGTCTGCCTTACATTATAGAGTTGAGCTCTATGAGTTGAGATACCACAGACAGAAATGCACCAACAGATTTCTGGTATTGTGCAGCAGTTTCTTCTCACATCCACAGACCCGGGCTTATTGATTGGCACAGTGTGGTCAGCTGAGGCAGGTTTACCTGCTGAGGCAAAAAGCATGCTGAGCCAAGGCAAGAATTGGGACCCACAGAGGACATGTGATGGTTGAAGGGCTTGTAAAAAGGACTGGTCAGACAATGAAAGAGCCTGAACATGGCTTGCTTGCATAGCCAATCACCTATTGGCCTCTCCTCTTCCCGGACCTATGCTATGCCATGAGCCGCACAGCTTCTGATATCCCTGGTGGTCAGAATCCCTTCTGCCAAGATGTTCCTGCTAACCCCTGACACTTGATGTTATCCTGTATCTACCAACAGGGACTGAGGGTAAGTGTACCTGAGAATGTTGGCTGATTGATGCAGCTACTGCTGCTGCTGCCCTGTGGATCAAACTGCCACTGGCCACCTGTGAACTCAACTGCCAATTTCCAGACAAAAAAGATGACAGCTGCTTCTAAGAACCATTTCTAAGCAGGTCCACTTCTACAATATCCTGGTTTTTTCCACTCAGTCTGGTGGGTGGTGGGCCAAAAGGGAGAACCACCACTGAAACAGAAATGAAAATAAGTAATGTTAGAGTAAAACACACAGAGAGAAAGAGTAAGAGAGAAGAATCAACTTCTCTTTTCCTTTTCCTTCATCTCCCTCTTCATTAACAAAATTCACACCCATCTCATAATTCATAATGATGGCTCAGGAGCTAAGAGCATGCACTGATCTTCCAGACACCCTGAGTTCAATTCCCAACAACCACATTGTGGTTGAAAACCTTTTGGAATGCAATCCAATAGCCTGTTCTGCTGGGTCTTAAGACAGGTATTGTGTACAGATATAAATAAAAATAGATAAATCTTTTTAAAAAAAATAAAAAAAGAAAAAGAGACTTCAGGGACGTGGGAAGGCAGAGGCAGTCAGATCTCTTTGAGTCCTGCCTGATGCACACATCAAATTCCATGACAGAGAGGGCTACACAGAGAAACACTGTCTCACAAAAAAAAAAAAAAAAAAAAAAAAAAAAAAAAAAAAAAAAAAAAAAAAAACAGAAAAGATTCTGAAGAAAGAAATGTGGGCCATGCAGGCTGGCAAGGGATATTTGTTCCTAGCACTTGAGAGAAGAAAGGAGCAATTTCTGTGTGTCTGGACTTCCTTTCCAAAAAATATCAACAGTTGCCATTCTGACTTGTAAAATGACTGTTCCAAACCACACTTGGCACTTCCAAGGACACTCATAATTTCTTGAAAATTATACAACAATATAGATGAGGGTAGAAAAGGAGCTTAAGAGAAAGAGAGAGAAGAAAACATCCACTCATTGATAATACCTTATGATTGGGGGATGGCATTGCAGGCTCTAATCCCAGCACTCACAGAGGCAGATATAAAGAGCAGGTTGGAAGTTCAAGGCCATTGAGTCTGAATAGTAAGTTCAAAGCTGGCCAGAGCAACTTAATGAGACCATGTTTGTTTGTTTTAAATGAAAAAAATCTATGGTCTCCTCTTAAGAACTACTAAAAGAAGGTTTAGATATTCTCTCCACCAAATGGTTTGAATGTGAAGTTAAAAGCAGACTCATTAGCTGTGTAAGAGATCCCCAGACCTTAGCACAACTGATTGCATGATGAAAGTACCACCATTCAGGTGTTAAAAGTCAACAAGTACATAGAAACCCAGCCAAAACAACGACCTAATCCATCTTATTCTAGTGATTGTTCCTGGAAAGTCCCTAAAGTAGGTTTTGAGCATCTAGATCTTTTGGGTTCACCCTCCATCTTACAGAACCTGCCCTAAGAGGCCCCAGCCTAGCACCAGTTTCCAGGCAGCCTCCCAACAAGACTTGTGGCTAGGATCCGAATCTAAGTTACCCTCCAAGAAAACCTGTCTATCTCCAGTTTCCAGGTTACTCCTCAACAATCCTACACTTTCAAGTTACTAGCCTGCCTCTCAAACTTCACTTCCTAACAACCAGCAATCATGAGGAAAACGGAAGTTAAGTTTAGGGTTTGGTTCCCATCAACAGCCAATTACATTGAAGGCCATAGTTGCCCACAATCACATGTGTACCAGGCTAGATACCCCCTTCTTGCTCTATAAATGTTTGCCTGAAACTGGGCTCACGGCAGTCCCCTCCCATTCTGCTGCACCAGACATGGTGTTGTGCACCCAGCTCCATCTAGAATAAAGAGACTCTAAAGAGAGCAGATTTGGAATGGGCTCCTTTGGAGAATTTTGGAGATTCATGAATATATCCTGGCACAACCTTTGTAGCTTCTGCAGTTCAGCTTTTGGCTAAAAGTTGTTGTCAACAGAAATATGTCAAAGCAAGATGGATCTTTAATGATTGAAAGTTTACCATGAGAAATGCTTGGGGCTATCCTCTGATCCTGAGTATGCAGGGTAGTCTTGTTCTGGATAAGAAAGACCTTATAGTGCCTAACTCCGTGTGTGGGCAGGCTTCTTTCGAAAATGCCAGACAAGAGCTTTATTTAATCATTCGTGAATTATACATCACAGCAATACCTTGTACTCTCTGTATTAATGAATACATGCAATCACTAGTTACAACTGCTTAATGAACTCATCAGGACAATTAGGATGTGAGAGAGAGCAGAGCTTTTAAGGGCACAGACTGCTCTGCAAGAACTGCCTGCTACCCTAGCTCCAGAGGATCCAGAGCCCTCTTCAGGCCTCCAGGTGCATTCCCTTACAAGCACAGACCACAAACACAAACACACCAGTGCAGCTAGTGCCCCCTGAACTCTGGCTTCTCTCCTCTCAAAACATTAAAATAAAAGGCAGCCAATTTTAATTGAATGTCA
>NW_022196906.1:92462444-92467749 GCF_008632895.1 Mastomys coucha
TCCAGCATAGGGATAAATCTGAAGTGGACTGGTTCAGGGGGCACCTACCTAGAATTTCATGGTAAGACACCTCCTTCCATCAAAATTTTAGCTAAATGATTTTATTTTTTCACATGGCCTAGGAGGACAGGGACAATTTTTGGTCACAGAGTATCCAGTGACAGCCCCGGGGCTGGCACATACACTTGGGAAATATTTATCAATGCAGGCATGGATGAATGATAACAGAGATGACATTCTGGAAGCCCGCCAGAGGCCAAGGACTCCTTTCAGGGCCCCTTGGAGTCAACTGGCTGAGATCAGGTGATCTGGTCCCGATTGTCTCTTTTCTTCCACATTGATTTTGTAATTGGCTCCTGATCTAACTTATACTTCAAGTAACAGTGACTCTCAGTGAGCCTCTCTCTGGCTTTAGAGCCAAGCTGGGATTTGGAAAAAAAAAAATCTGTGGCTAAGTGATCAGGGAGCTGCCCATGGCTCATTAGCCACCTCAGAAACCTAAATGAGCTGAAATCTGCCTCCAGTTCACACATGGAGCCAAAACATCCCAGGCCTGGTTTTACTTTCCCTCCTAAGCCTGTACACTCTCCCAATTGGGGGTCTTTCTGAAATCCTAGACGTCTGCCCCCAAGTGGAATGTTCCATACAGAGCCTGAAGTGGGATTATGGTAGGAATAAATAAAAGATTAGCTTCCGAGATTCAGGACTAAATAAAGGATTGGGTTCTTGGTGGTTGGGAGATAAAAAGAAATTTGAGGGTTTGTTCACGGATGAACCCGTTCAGAAGCAGGCTGGGGCAGTGGTGGCATCAGAAGCTCAGCTTTTCCTGGGTCACTCCAAGCCGCACTCCCTGCCCACCCCAGCCATCTGGTTTCACTTGTGAGAAAGGAGACACAGGCTAAGGCAGCAAGGAGCCCGAAAGCAGTCTGGATGGAGTGTGGGACAGGCAGGCGGGGTAGTGACTGCAGGAGGCCCTTCCACGAGTGACATCCAGGTAACCCTTTCACTTCACACGAACACCCTCCAGAACATCTGCAGCCACCTAAGACCAAGCAAAAGCAGTCATGTGACTCGGGCTAGGCTGACTCTAACCCAAGTTCAATAGTGTCCTGCTTGTCCTAGGTCCTGGTAGACTTGTAGCTTAGAAGAGTCTCTGATGCTGATGCAGTGGAGTACCTGGATGAGGGCAGGGAGTGCCATAGAAGAACTCAGGGAGAAAAAGAACCCCGAGATACCCTCACTGGCTATGGGAGAAAGGTCATATGGCCATCTGATGAGTCTGTGTTCAGTGTTGAGAGACCAGAGGAACGGCGGGCTGTGCCCACCAAGCCCTGTTTCCAAAAGCAGAGAGTTGGGTCCTTGTGATAGGAGCCATCTCTACACAAACTGCATTACCACACAGTGGAGTACGAGGTTGAGAGACTTCCACTTCTAACACATGAGGCTTTGCAAAGATCTTTATGTTCGTTGAATGGAAAGAGGGGAGAAAAAAAAAAGCCCAAACATTACTTTTGCTTTTTATTTTCTACTTCTTGTTTTAGGAGCCATAGAGATAAGCAAATCACACACACACACAAACACACACACACACCAGTTTCATATTTATCACTTCTTCTCAAGAAATATGATTTAGGCTCAACTTGGGGAGAATTACGTAAGAGCCTCACAAGACAGCTGAGGACGAGTTGCACAGACAGCTTAAGACGATAGCATGCCCTAACCTTTCTGAGCCTGCCATCCAGCCCAGAATGTAAGGGTCAAGAGCATCTGTCAGCTGGGGACCTGCGACTCAGGTAGCCAGCAGGGTGTGGAAATCAGGCTCAGCCACCCTTCTCTGTACCTCCCTCCCTGGTGCAAAGGTACTCAGAACTCCGAAGCCCTGCCTGATCCTGACTCCTGGAAAGCCCTGCCTGATCCTGACTCCTGGGAAGCCCTGCCTGATCCTGACTCCTGGGAAGCCCTGCCTGATCCGAAAGGGAGGCCCCAGGGGTGTTAATTTCCACCTAATCCTGAGCCCATGCTTCCCACAGAGTAGATAACCGACAGCCTGCAACAGGATTCCCAGGATGGTCTGTAGATACCCGGCCCCCACCTCAGCCATCTGGTTGATCTCCTTAGCGCCTTGGAGTATACACGCTGAAAAGACTCCAGTCACTTACTAATATTCCGTAAGGACTGAGTACCACTTCTCCAGACATTCTGCACAGGTTTTAGTTCCTTCTGTTTCTGCAGATTTAAACCTTCTACTACTACTGGGCTGCTCTGGGCCAGGCTCTATTCTAAATGCAGAGGGTGCAGCTGTGATGAGAACCCACGCCCCGCCTACAAGAAAGCCACAGTGATCTCAGATCTCAGTCGCACGGCAACGCTGAGAAAGAAAGTACGGGTTGAAACTCCCATTCTATGAATTAAAAACTCAAGCTTAGCGAATGGAAGCCACTCGTTCAAGGTCACGGAACTGCTAGATACACCTGTGGCTGGGATCAGACCTAAGCTCCCCGGCCTGCCCTCAGAGCACCACCGGGGCTGGTAATAGAGCCACAGTGGCCGAGCTAAAAAGGGTTGTTAGACAGCAAATAGCTCCAGAAATATCCAAGGGGATAACTGTCATTTCAACTCCAAGCAGTTGACAGTGATTGCCTCCATGTGTGAGGGGGGACTCTGTGCCACATTCAGGATCACGGACGAAGATGCTGCAATTGATTAATCATGGTCTACGGTGGATGTAAAACCAGGAAGCGGCTGCATATGCACCACACATGCACACTAGCCCTGTGTGTGGACAGCTCTCCAGTCTCGCTGAAGAGGAAACTGAGGACGAGGGGTAAGGCCTCCTAAATTCTAGTGCAAGGCTCTTACACTAGAGAGCACTACCTTTTCTGTGCAGCCTAGCTGATTAAACAAAGAAATGAACCACCAGGATCAAGGAACTTCCAATGTTAACACAAAAGGTTTTGGGGGAGGTTGTGGCAGGGTTGGGGGGAGCTGAAAGGAGGAAGAAGAGGCTTAAAAGAGAGTAGCTAGAAAGGTGATCCCTCTTATTTCCTCCCTTCCAAACCAAAAGGGAGACCCACACTCTGAGCCTTCCCCTGTCTCAGGCACTGTTCTAGGTATACTCATTTGATCCTTTCCACTACCCGGTGAGGCTGCTCCACTCTGCAGATAAGAAGACAGGGTTGGAGGTGTGTAGTGACTGAGTGTAGCTGAGCTGGGCTCCCAGGTCTGTGGTTCCATAGCTTGTCCTCCAGGGCTGTACAGGGGCCAGTAGGGGGTGGTAGAACACGGGCTTTAAAGTCCAACTTTAAAGACCTTATTTTTTAATTCCAACTCTACCAAAAAAAAAAAAAAATGGCTTCAAGCTTTTGAGCTTTCATATTCCCCATGCCTTGGTTTCTTCACCTATAAATGGGGGAAACAGGCCAGGTGTGGAGGCACACACCTTCAATCCAAGCACTTGGGAGACAGAAACAGGAGGATGTTCGTGAGTTCAAGGCCAGCCTGGTGTACATATCAAGTTCTAAGCTAGCTAAGGCTACGTAGTGAGAGCTTGTTAAAAGAGAGAAGGGGGTGATAAAGAGCTTGGCATAACTTAGTAGGTTGCTGTCAGGTTTAAATGGAGTCATATATGGAAAGTGTTCAACCACATACATAAGCAGTAGCCCTCACTCACTGCCTCAGACACATCACCCAGTCACCCTGTGACTCCTGCTGGCCTGAATGACCTGTGTGGAGGAGCACACAGGAGCACTACTCTGGAGTTGCCTGGCCCATTCTTTTTTCCCTTCAGAGGAGGTTAAGACCCAAAGCCCCATATGTCAAAACAAGTGTGTGCTGTGTAAGACACCAAGGAGGAATGGCTTCAGACATCAGGACTGGCAGGCAACTGGCCTGAGAACACCTAAGGAAGCCTAGGACACCAAATCGGCTGGGCTCCCTTGAGGCCCCACATGGCTTCTCTGTCAGCCTGTATCTCCTTAGTCAAGCTCACACCAGGCACAGGCCTGGCTGGGCACAGCAAGCCTTCAGAACAGGATGCTGCCTCCGCTCTACTGACCTCATTAGGAGTTATCTGTGATTGGAGTTTTAGCCCAAGAATAAGCAAGGTTTCTTGTCCTACCTGCTCTTCTGATGGCCAAGAACAATCGACAAGCCCCCATGCATCTTGGATGGAGTCCCAAAGAAAGTGGATATGGTGGTGTACAAAACTGCAGACACTCGGGAGGCTGAGACAGGCAGATTATGAGTTCCAAGCCCTTTGAGGCAATTTAACAATTCTCTGCCTCAGAAGAAACAAAAACCAGGGAGCAATAGAGAGCTCACCTAGCTAGTATGGTAAGGTCCCAGGTTTGACCCCCTAGTTTAAAAAAAAAAAAATATATATATATATATATATATGTATATATATATGTTATTTGTTTAAGCATATGCATACATATATACATGCTTAAACAAATAAACTTAAATAAAGAGTTAGTAAAGAAGACAAATAATATTAAGTGCTGTGACCTATACACATATACAATAAGTGGCTTCTGGCTAGGGGCACTGTGCTCTGGCTCATGTCTCCTGATGACATTAAATCTTCAGATATATGCATTCTAAACTGAGGACTTGTTTCATAACATGGCAGGAAAGGGCAATTAGTCTCTATTTTCTATCGTTGAGCTAACTGAGTAGTGACCTTGGAAGGCCCGAGAACTTACTTCCAGTGGATTCCGGTGTGCACAAGCATCTCTCCTGACCCTGCATCCAAGGAGGAGGACCTCACCCCATGCAGTCCACAACCAGACATTTCTGGTATATCTCCTGTTGCTGCGTACTGAACCACTGGGTCCAGCTCACCAAACCTTATATAACAACATTACTAGCATAACTAGCAAACTCCTCACAGGTGAGAAAACAAGCTAAATGTTATTAAGGAAGTCACCCCAAATTCTCATCCGGGAGGTGGCAGATCCAGGAAATAAACTTAAGTTTCTCTAATCCCAGACTTAATTCCTAACAACTTCTTGGCCAAATTCTCTGCCCTCGACAAGCAAGTGTGAGCACCCCACGGGCCAGGCAGATAACAGGAGTGGAAAGCCTGTGTTTCTGCCTTCGGGAAACTTGGCTCCTACTTGATGGCAAGAAAAGCAATCTGTTGCCACCACGAAACTGAGGACTTTCCTTGGAGATGCATCTCAAAATAGGAAGATCTGAAAGAGGGCCTGGTGTCAAGAGCCCTTCCTTCCAAGTCTTTCCTATCACTCACTCCACCAGCATCCCAGAGAGGACCCCCTCCCTTCCCTCCAAATCCTTCCTATCA
>NW_022196906.1:92467817-92485541 GCF_008632895.1 Mastomys coucha
CTCCCTTCCCTCCAAATCCTTCCTATCACTCACTCCACCAGCATCCCAGAGAGGACCCCCTCCCTTCCTTCCAAGTCTTTCCTATCACTCACCATCACTCACTCCACCAGTATCCCAGAGAGGACCCCCTCTGATGACTTTTCCCTGGAAGAGAGGATGTGCTGAGGCTACTCTGTTCCCATGACAGAGACAGCACAATGTAACATTGACTTGACCTTGATGGCTACCCACAATGTCCTGGTCCAGAGAAAACACAATCTGTCACCTCCGGCAGGAGCTGATATGAAGTAGGTTTAGAATCATCAGGTTTCTCCCCATGAACCATCCTGACCAAGAGAAGCATTTTCAGAATTTTTTTTTTAGATTTATTTATTTATTATATGTAAGTACACTGTAGCTGACTTCAGACACACCAGAAGAGAGCATCAGATCTCATTACGGATGGTTGTAAGCCACCATGTGGTTGCTGGGATTTGAACTCAGGACCTTCAGAAGAGCTGTCAGTGCTCTTAACCTCTGAGCCATCTCTCCAGCCCCAAGAGAAGCATTTTCAAAGGGCAGTTGATGAAAAGGCTATTTTTTATTTTCCTTTTGTCAGAAAGCCTGACATCATCAAACTGGTTTTCCTTTTTGTTAGCCCCATTATTGCAGAATAGTGGGGAGCTGGCTTTATAACTAATTCCCGAAACAAGGATGTCGACCAAGTAAGTAAGCAAGAGCTTTCCAGGCACACACAAGTGTGTGTGCACTGCTGTGGGGCTGGGTCTCATCTGAGAGCATCGGTCCCTTCAGACCCCCTTGCTCAGAGAGCATCTGGTCCCTTCAGACCCCGTTGCTCAGGCTTTTTTAGACAAATGCCTAGACCACAGGAGACACACGGTCACCTGAGCATTGCCTCCAATTTCAGCTTGAAAAGCAGCAGTCCGTACTGGAGAAATTATCATGTCAATGACCCTCAGATCAAATGAGAATATAAAACAGAGTCATGTAATCAGCACATATGATGACTAAGTATGAGGTAAGATGCTGAGAATATAAAACTGCTGGCCCCTTCCCTTACACAGGATATAAACTAATGGAGTGACAGACATAAGTCATCATGTAGGCATGAATGAACTGCCAAAAATATAAATAAGTAAGTTACCAAAGATGAGACCCCTCTGGAGATCAAATGGCACCCTCACAGGGGTTGAATTTCAGATATCTTTCATATCAACATTTACATGATGATTCCTAACAATAGCAAAATTGCAGTTATTATAAAGTAGCAACGAAAGCAGTTTTATGACTGGAGGTCACCACAACATGAGGAACTGTATTAAAAGCTTACAGCATGAATCACTGGATTAAGCAAAGAACCAGGTACAGAATTGAGCCTTACAAAACTTCACCCCTGAGCTACTGTTGACACTCCGTTAACAAAATATCACAGTCTTTTCCACCTATTGGTACTGTGGTTCCCAGCTCCGCCATTGCCTTGTATACATCAGAACCAGACACATAGCCTCATATAGTCTTTTGTTAGTATTTGATCTCTCCCTGTTTGCCACCTTCCTACGCACTCATAATCCTTGCTCAACATTTCCACTACTTCCAATCCGCACCATGCTTCACCTGCTCTGACCTGAACAGACTCTCGGTGCCAGGTGGTTGTCTTATGAGGACTCCCAAGCCGGACTCCCAAGCCTGACTCCCAAGCCTGGGTGCTCTTCGCACCAACCACAGGGTTTAAGGAGATACTGGTGCCTGGCCTCACTTGGAGATGCTGATGAAATGGATCTGGGTGGCCTACATGTGGGGATTTCTCCAAGCTCTCCTGTAGCGTACTTGGGCGACAGGTCTCACAGTCACACATTTATAGCAAGGAAAGATGGCGTCACCAAAATTGGCCACAGGTTTTCCCTGACTTTGTACACAACCCTGTGACCAAAAGGATCTCTCCAGCACTGCCATTAGCAGCTTGTCGGAGCAGAATCTTCCCAGAAAGGCATTCATGTTCCAAAACCTTAGGAGAAGGGCATCTCTTGCCTCAGAGCTGGAGATCTGTGAGGGGCTGAGAGCCAAGCCGTGGCATCAAGTAACCTCAGCCTCATCTTGGGTTTGGACCGTCGCTGAAACTCCCTTCTTTATGGGGTGTAGTGTGGATCTATCACAGGCACAATAACTCCTGCTCATAGGAAACCATCAATAAATGGTTACAAGTAGAAGGGTTTTTTTTTTTTAAGATTTATTTTTTTTATTTTGTATGGATGGATGTTTCACTTGCATATATAGTTGAGTACCGCATGCATGCAGTGCCCACAGAGGCCAGCAGAGGGCATCAGATTGCCTGGAATGGGAATTGCAGATGGTCGTTAGCTACCATGTGGGTGCTGGAAGCTGAACCCTGATTGCAACGGGTGTTCTTAACTGCTGGACGATCTCCCTGGGCCCACAAATAGAATTTTTTCAGCATCAAGGTTCCCTCTATCTGCTATGGGCTCCCTCTTCTTCCATTCTTCCTTTCTTCTCTGGACACTCCTTGTCCCCCCAAAATGTTGACTAAGAAGCAAACATGTAGACATGCTCAACGATAAAACGTGACAATAGGGCTAGCAATATGGCTCAACAGGAAAAGGTGCCTGCTGGAGTTTGATCTCACATAGGGGAGAGAGAGTCAACTTCTTCAAACTGTCTGGCCTCTATATATATGCTGTGATATAGACACCTTCACACATACACACAGAAAATAATAAATATTTTAGTGGGGAAAAAAGGTAATAATAATGCTACCCATGTGTCACAGTCTTTGCTAACATTTAGATCCTGGTAAAGATCCTCACACCGAAAGGCAGGAGGCAGTAGTAAGGTCATCCTTGCCCATGAAGTGACGCAATTTTAGGAAATGGAGATGGCCAAAATGCCACAAGAGGTGGTGGCAACTACAGATGTTTGAGATAGAATTTTTTTTTCTCCCCTTTGTTGACTTACCCAGTCCATTTGTGCACTCCAGTTATGTGACAATCGAAGTCTTGGCTCACGTCACAGGAGAAAATTGTATCATGCCCCGAAGACCCCAGGATCCACAGGGGTACCTGTTTTACTTTGCATATGAAGTACGTATCCCCACTTCCCAAATGATGACGTCATTTTGGAAAGTTCTAGAAACTTTGGAAAGTGGGATCCTGCTAAAGAAAGCAAATCACCGGGGGAAGGCGCTTGGGGGTCCATGGCCACTTCCAGTCTGCCTTCCTGCTTACTGGTTGGCCAAGTGGTGAAGAGCTCTCCTCAGCCACACACTCCTGCTGCCCTCGTAGCCAGGCAACCAAGGACGACATTCTCTGAAACCAGGAACTAAAATGAACTGTTCCTCCCCTAAATTGAAAAAAGTAACAAACACAAGTTCCCAAAATATGCTTTGGGAGTTATGTGAACCACCCTTTAAGAATCCCAACCAACCCCAACCAGAGAACTCTCATGCCCATCTACCGAAACCGGAAAGGGAAAAAAAAAAATCGCCGGTTTCACAGATGAAAAACATTCCAGTTAGTTAGAAGCAAACCTCTCCCCTCCTCTCAGATTGCAGAAAAGACCCATGGCCTTTCCAATTCAGAGCTTACTCCACTACAGCAAACCACCATTTCTACAGCCACGGGGGTGCTTCCTCTGCCTGGTGGGCCACTATTAGGGCACAAAGCGGAGGTTCAAACCCCACAGACCAAGAGGTCTCAATGCCCTGCGTGCGCTCCGTCCCTGGGTCATTCTTATCGACCCCACTAGCTGCAGTGTCTCGGAGAGCATGCTCGCCCCGAGAGCCGGGTCACCCTGAGCTGCCTGTTTATTTTCCTTCCTGGACACATTGGTGACTTGATGTTTGAAAAGCTCCAACGAGGTTGGAATGAGAGCACACAAGAGAATGGACAGTCACCTCGAGGAGGGCCTGCTGGTGATTTGGAATGTCCCTTTAGAAGGCTTTTTAATAAACTTTGTTTGTATCTGCCTTGATGAGGAACACATTTGCCTGGGACCGTGCAGAGATGTTTGGCTTCGAGGCTTCCCTTTCTTGGCCTTAGAAGTTCTTGGTGGCAGTGGCTGCCTGCAGGCCCTTGGGACTCCCCTGTGGAGCACTGACCTGCCCACAGCTTTGCCCAGTAACTTTAGTCCTGCTACACTCCTGGACCTGATGTCTCTGATAAACTCCAAAGCCAAAAAAAAAAAAAAAAAAACAGGGTCAGATGGTTTGAGAGTTCAACAGGAAAGGGGGCCCACTACCTTTTTAAGAAGCTTCCAGACTCAGGGCCAGGATTTGTTTTTCTCAATTCATCCAGCAATGTATTTGACTCCTGTTTCTCCCAGTCCTCCCTTGTCCAGACTCGACCAACTCTGAGCATTAATTTTAGTATTTTATACAAACATGCAAGGCAGTTCCTGGCCACGGACCCTCGTTATAAGACAGACAATGAGAACTGGACTGAACATACCTGTAAGCTTAGCACATAGTAGGCTGGAGTAGGACTGTGAGTCTGAGGCAGGAAAGGGGGGGGGGAGAGGGAGAGGGAGAGGGAGAGAGGGAGGGAGAAAGGGAAAGAAAGAGAGAAAGGAGAGGGAGAGAGGGAGAGGGAGGAGGCAAGAGGGGGAGAGGGCAAGAGAGCAGTAACTGGCTGTATTTTCAGACTCTCCACTTGAGATAGTTGCCCCTCGGGGTCCGCGGCTGTTCATCATATCCTATTTGGAAAAATAATAATACTAAGGATGAGCATTCAGCCGCCGATGCTCACAGTCCAGAGAACAAAACTAGTGACCAACTAGTACTCTGGCAAAAGGGTGGCAACCCTCCTCTGCTGACTCATTCCCATCTGGCTCTGGGGTGCCCAAGGCAGAACCGTAGTATAAGTAAAACACTTCAGCTGGCTGTGTCTGCAGTCAGGGAAGGGCGGAGGCAGCCAGGCACAGCTCCAGGTCCTTGATTCCCGGTGACATCCATTCGATCCAAACGTCTGAGCACCCACTCCAGCTGACACATTTGATATAAATAACTGCACGAGTGGAAGGGTGGCAGGAGGGGCGGCACAGGTAAGAAGCATGTGACCTTGGTCTTGTTCACTCAGGCCAAAGTCTGAGCCGGGCTGAGGTCAGGAAAGTTCCAGAAAGGCATAGTCTGCCCCCACTACACTCTGTACTCAGGCCTGCAGGCTTGCACTTCGCATTCAGGCTGTGTGAATGAGGGGGGAATGACCTCATCTCTCTTTGCCTCGGCTTTCCCATCTATAAAATGGAAATGCCTTCTGTGTTAATGCTAGTTCTTGCTTTTATGGTTGCAATGATATGTGATGTATCCATGTCACTGAAGAGACTCTATGAACACCACTTGTGTTTGGAGAGAAGAGGAAGGATTGGGATGTAGAAGAGGCATGCTTGCTGTTCCCAATCATGTAAGGGTGACACACTTGGGAAAGACAGAGATGGAGAGAAGATGGGAAAGAATAACTGGGAGCTATTGATCCACAGTGAGCATCACTTTTTTTCTTGAGACAGGATCTTACTATGTAGCTCAGGTTTGTGTTAAACTCGTGATCCTCTCTCCTCAGCCTCCCAAGTCCTGGTGTCTGCATGCCACCACTGTCTGACTGTCTTTTTCCTCTAAATCCTGGCTACCTAGGGGTATGGTTAATAGATTGTTTTCCTTTCATTCTGAGGGAGAAAGAGAGTAATGAATTGTGGTCTCTACCACAATTCCTCCGTAAACCTTTCTTTTGACTCAAAAGTGACAAGAGGAGAGGAAGCTGGGTATGTGGACCCTCTGTGGTCATTTTCGTGTTATGAAATCTGAGAGACTATTTCCGCCATGCCAGTAGACGTGGGCCTCGCTTCAGGCTCCACAGGAGCCCCTCCCAGGCTGTAGCCTACAGCCTAATGCCATCCTGGAGGGACAGCCAGATATGTGGTATTAAAAACACAGCAGCAGCTCATTCCATAACATCACGTGTCCAAATAAATGAAGCTGTTGACTCAGGCTGATTAGATGAGGGGCCTTTTCCTAAAAAGCAATCCATGTGAGGCTAAGAAAAACAGGATTCTTGGTGGAATTAGGCCTTTAATCCTCTGCTTCCCGGCCTCAGCCTGGTGGATCTGGGAGTGGGGGAGACTCCAGAGATGCTGTCAAAAGCAGGCCAGAGACTGCATTCCTTTCTTGCTGCCTGCCTCCAGGTTGGTGAGCCCTGCTGGACAGAAGGATTCTGATCTCTAGGCTTCCGTGAGGCCAGAACCCCGAGCCGCAGCCAGGGTTGGTGAAGGAACGAACCCCACACCCTCTTATCACAGGAGTGAACTTTCTGTAGAAGCCAGAAGGTGCAAGCTGTGGCCACTCCACTCCACACTCCTAAGTGAAAACTGGCCGACCGCTGAGCTGGATTTACATGATACCGTGTGCACCCATAGCTCCGTACATCTCACAAAGCATGCAAAAAGAAAGAACAGAGACAGCAGAAAGAGGCATATAGAGCCACCCTTACGGAGTGGCTAGCCATCAGTGAGTCACAATGCACTGTACGTACACACAGCTCTTACTTCAGGTACAAGGACCTGCATCCACAGCTCTAACTCAGATCCCTAAGATGAAGGACCTGGCTCTAGTCACATGTATATCAGGGATAGTGATGATCTAATGCTTGCCCCTGCTTCACCGATGCTAAAGATAAAGCAATCAAGCAAAAGCATGGCGGGCCCTGGAATAAGACCTGCTCCGTGGGCTCCACCTCTAGACACGCTGCCCAGACCCTCGGAGTCTCCAGCTGCGGCGAGAGTTTTCTTGTGCTTGCCTCATGTGAGTTCTGTAGAGACTGAATCAGGAACTGCATGTGGAGAACTAGATCCCTTGTGTTTGACCCCCACCACCACCATTGCCCATTTGACCCCCATCATTGCCCACTCGAGCTGGGGAAATGTCAACTGCAGAGGCGAGACGGGCTGTGGGAAGAGGCACAAGTCCTTTTGACTAAACATAAATGCAGCGATAGAGGACAAGGAAGACACCCAGGGGCATTGAAACTCCAGTGGATGGAAGGGATGGGCAGGATCTAGGTAAGGAAGGTAGGAGACAGGAAGCAGGGGCAGCCAAAGCAAGGTGAGAGCCAGAAAAGAACTCCATGATAACAGGAAAAAGCATGTAACCACAGCGAAGCTGAAGACAAGGCCAGCTGGAGAAGACCATGTCATGGTGGGGAAGGCAGGGCAGACAGCTGCAGAGCCATCAAGAGGACCCCACAGGGTCCCCAGTGCTAACTTCTCCCTCATTGACTCCACACTCCATCAACTTAGTCCAGTCCCTTGCTTGTATCTAATCAGTTCCCACTACCTCCAGGACCGGTTAAAGTCTCCCTATCTTTTGCTCCCATACATACCCACCAACCAACTAACCTTCCCTTCAAAAAACCACCTAAATGAGAAAATGGCTTCAAGGCCAGGCAGGACTTAAGCAAGCCACTAACTAGATGTGCATATTGCCACCTGTGGAAGGTGGGAAACTCCCTGCTTCCGTGACTGTGAGAAGGATGGGGTGAAATGAGGTGTCTGGGTGCCTGACACCAGGCTTTCAGTGAATTCAAAGCCATGGTTCACAGAAGAGCCTTCTGCACATCTGATGAAATCCTATGCCTGCCTTCCTCTTTCACTCACAGGTATAAACGCTCCATTGGGATAACCTCTGGCTTAACCAAAGCCCTGGCGAAGACATCACACAGCACCACAGGTTGCGCTCTTGGAAGGCATGTCTTAGGAACAGAGAATACACCTCTTTAACCTGCACCTGCTTTGCACATGAGGTAAGCCAGGCACTCTGCCAGGAGCCAGTGCTCAAAATACCTTCAAGGGCCCCCGACAGGTAATACAAATGAGGCAGAGAGGCTTGCTCATACAACAGAGGATGGGAGAGCCCGAGGCAAACTGTAGAACCAAGTTGTGCATTACTTGGTGTGTTGAGTGACAAAGGGAAGAGGCTTTTCAGAGACAGGAGTCCTGGATCACTCTCTCAGCAGGTCACAGCACACAACTGGCTCCCCCTTCTATGCACTGTGGAGGTACTGTCGGCAGAGGCCATTGAGCCCATGCAGCCTGGCCAGTGCCTGCTGAAGATCAAACACATCAGCTCTTCTGAGAGCACTTTGAAAGCCTGAGGCTCCACAGAGACCTTGGGGACTGTGTTCAGAAGTTCTGACGTTTTCCCAAACCAGTCCCCAAATCTCAGATGATCATGAACAGGTGTACTGGTGAGGGGGGCTTAAAAGGCCCCTGCTGCCCTGCTGGGAGCTGCCTCCTATCTCCTCGAGATCTCCCACGGCCCTGGCTCTGCAAAGAGATGGTAATTGGGTCCCTCTGGAAAACAGCAGAAGCGGCTTAGGGCAGCTGGAGGCGGCAGAAACCCTATCCCCTCCAAAGCTCTGACAGTCTCACATCAGCGGAGCCTGTGCCTGCAGCCTCCTAAGACCACCTGGCCTCCCTGCCCTCCCTGTTCCCATGGCTCTCTACAGCCTTCCCACACACGGTGGCTGGCAGAGGCCAGCAGTGGGAAATGCCATCTTCCCTCCAAGGTCCTGGTGGCAGCTGCCAAATGGCACAATGACCTCCTCAAACCAAAAGTTCAACGGTCACCCTCACCTTCTAGGGCAGAGAGACACTGAGCCCCTACCTGGTCCAATCTGACCTCGGACAGTGAAGCCAGGTGTCCTGGTCACCAAGACCACAAGCTGCATGTGATCAAATGTGTTCACTGGCTTCACATCAAAGATAAAGTGATTGTTGTCAAGGCTCGGGCACCTGCTCCTCATAGAAAAACTTTCCAGGATCCCCCAGCAACTCCAGAAGACGGTGTTTTTATTCCTGCTTTTTAAACAGGAAAGCTGAAGTATAGAGAGGCCAAGGGACAGAAACAGAACCCATTCCTGAGCTACTGTAAGCTACAAGCCTGTGCTAGCAAAATGCCTCATGTGCTACAACTTACACTTAAAATTCTTTTGTTTATTTTTTTTTTTAAGGGTAGGTGTGGTGACAAATGCTTCGGAGACAGAGACAGAACTCCTGGGACTCACTGACCAGCCAGCCCAGCTTACCTACAAGCTCCAAATCAGTAAAAGACCCTGTCTCAAAGAGGAACGATGGAGAGTGGCAAGATGGCTCAGCAGGTAAAGACGCTGGTTGTACAAGCCTGACAACTTCCAAAACCCACAGAAAGGGATGAGAAGCAGCTCCACAGCCAGCCACTGTCAGCTCCTCTGACAGCCACGGGTGCACCAAGGCACATGTGACAACATACTAATAATACTAATACTACTACTCATAGTAATAACAATAACAATAGTAACATAGTAATAATAATTTTTAAAATAAAATAATAAAGAAAACTAGGCAGTCCTAAAGAACAGCATTCAATGTTTTTCTCTGGCCTTCACATGCACACACACACATATGCACATAAAAACAGTCAAAGAAATGAGACAAACAAATGGCTGTAAACGCTATTTGAGAGCCATGTCAGGAGCCATGTCATGCCTGATACTGGTTCAGAAAAGCCTTCTGGGGAAATGTCCATTAAGCTGGGTCCTAAGACCCTGCCAGTAAGAACCAGGGAGCAGCCTCAGGACTTAGGGTTCGGATTATCCTCACTGGGACTATGTATCACCTCTCACCATTAATATCCATCCTGTGTCTCCTGATCTTTCATCTGTTTATCTTTTTAAATAAATGTACTCCGTGTATCTCCTTTATCCCACTCAATAAATTATAGTGTGGCTGTTATGTCTCTCCCCTTGTCCAATGTCAAAAACAATAAAAATGTTTATATCAGCTTTATGATAATATGCACCCCAAAACTGAGCAAAACTAAGGTGTTCAATAACAAGACAATGGATAAACAAGGTGAATTGAAGCTGAATGCTGGAATACTACTTAATAATAAAAACAACCACTGATTTTAACACACACATACATACACACACACACACACACACACACACACACACACACACACCATGGATTAATCATTATTATCCAAAACCGTGCTGAAGGCAAGAAACCTTGCCTAAGAGGGTGCAGCTGCTGTGAGTCCCCTTATGTGATTTTTCTATTCTAAGAAAAGCTAATCCATGGGAGGATATCAGGAGTGATTCTCTCGAGGCCAGCCTGGTCTACAGAGGGAGTTCCAGGACAGCCAGGGCTATACAGAGAAACCCTGTCTCAAAAAACTAAAAAAAAAAAAAAAAGTGTGATTCTTTCCAGCAAGGGACAGAGACTTGTCTACAAAATAGTGGCATTTGCACTGCAATGTATTTTGGAAAGTAGGGGGATTGGGTTGAGGTTTTGTGGGCAAATGTACTCCCTACACAACCCTGCTAACTGGAGTTTGGATCCCCAGAAGCCAGGGGAAGAGCAAGAGGTTGTGGGGAACATCTGTAGTATCAACTCTCCTGCATTGAACCGCGGTGGAAACAGGAGATGGACCCTGATGCTCATGGGCCAGCTACCCCAGAGTACTCAGACCATGAGGTGGAACAAGAAAGGCCTGACTCAAGCAATGTGGAAGGAGAGAACCAACTCTCCAAAGCTGTCTCTGACCTCCACATGTTTGCCAAGACATGTGTGAACACACACACACACACACACACACACACACACACACACAAACAGGGGCAGGGAGTGAGGGGTCCATTGACTAGCAGAAGGCTAGGAAAAGGAATACATCTATGATAAAGCAAACTTAGCAAAATGAAAATGATGACTAGAGATCTGACGTGTGTTTGGCATGTGATGGATTACGTCTGGAGACTTCCATGATGAAAGTCTGGACCTATCACTATTAAAGGACTCCCTACGTGCATGACATCCAGGGGGGTCAGCAAAGCCTGGGTCCAATTCCTGACCAGGCCATTTCCTCCTTGTGTGTTCTGGGACAAGATTCAGACTTGTGAATATTTGGTATATGAATGCATGGGAGGAAGCTGACAAATGTCACCTCTGTCCTCCAAGTTTGTGGGGATGAGGGAACAGCATACAAAACAGGTTTGCAAGAGTTCAGTGTGACCTGAAGCTATAATCTTTCATGGTAGGCTCACAGATCATCTAAACCTTTCTCTCTCTCTCTCTCTCTCTCTCTCTCTCTCTCTCTCTCTCTCTCTCTCTCTCTCTCTTCCTTTCCCTCTCCCTCTCCCTCCATCCTTCCCTCCCTCCCTCCCTCTCTCTCTCTCTCCTCTCTCTCCTCTCTCTTCTTCTCTCTGTCTCTCTCTGTGTATTTCTCTTTCTCTCTCTCCTCTCTGTCTCCTCTCTCTTTTTCTCGCTCTGTCTCTTTCTGTGTCTTTCTTTCTCTCTCCTCTCTCTCTCTGTGTCTTTCTCTCTCCTCTCTCTCTCATATGCGTGTATGGCAGGGGTGTGGGGGTGTGCATGTATATGATATATGAGTGTGTGTGCATGCAAATGGACAGGTATATTTCCATGTGCATGAACACGTGGAAGCCAGAGGTGAGTGTCAGGTGTCTTCCTCTGTCACTCTTCACATTTTTTTTCTGTCTCAGATGGGCTGGCTGGCCAACATACCTGCTGGGATCCACACCCTGACCCCAGTGCTGGGGCTACAGAACCCAGCTTTTACACGCACGCTAAAGATATGAACTCTCTTGATAGTTTAGCAAGCACTTTTCCCACTGGGACATCTCCTTAGCTCAAAAACCTAAGACTTCTAATGTGCAGTAATACAGTAGGATAACACTTCTCAAAAGAAAGTCTCAAAATATCTAATAAACAGGACTTGGGCTGTGCCCAATCCAAATGAATGGTAAATGTCTAATGTGATCAATATACCAGTTAGTTACCTTGACAGTTACCTTGTATTAATGTACTGCAGTGTCGCGGTGTCCCAGTAAATGTGCCTGATCACTACATGTCAACTAAAATAAAATACATTTCAGAAGCTACAAGAATAGCATGCATAGTGCCATGGATTCAATCTCCACCATTAAAGTAATTAATTTACTTACTTTAAAAAAAAAAAAAGGCAGGAATGGGGCTAAGAGGTGAAGGGGATTTCCACGGTTAAGAGCACGTACCACTTGCAGAGACCAGTGTTCTGGGGGTTTGTTTGTTTCTTTTTCTTTCTTTCTTTTTTGCTCGGTTTGTTCGTTTATGTTTTTGTGTTTGTGTTTCAAGAGAGGGTTTCTTTTCTCTGTGTACCTGTAGGCTGTTTTGGAACTCACTCTGTAGACCAGGCTGGCCTTGAACTCTGCCTGCCTCTGCCTCCAGACAGCTGGGATTAAAGGCGTATGCTGCCACCACCCTGTTTTAGAGTTCTGTTTTCAACCCTGTCCAGGTAGGGCAGTTCACAGCCACCTGAAATTCCAGCTCCGGGGAATCTGACGCCCTCTTCTGGCCTCCATAGGCACTTCATTCACATCCACAAAAAATAAATATATATAGTTTTATTATTTAGAAATAAAACCTTAGGACTGGCAAGATGGCTCAGTGGGTAAGAGCACTGACTGTTCTCCCAAAGGTCTTGAGTTCAAATCCCAGCAACCATATAGTGGCTCACAACCACTCATGAGATCTGACACCCTTTTCTGGTTCATCTGAAGACAGGTGCAGTGTACTTATTTATAATAATAAATAAATCTTTGAGCCGGACTGAGCAAGCAGGGCCAACCGGAGCGAGCAGATGTCCTAAATTCAATACCCAACAACCACATGAAGGCCCACACCCATCTGTATGGCTACAGTGTACTCATATACATAAAATAAATAAATAAATCTTTTTTGTTTTAAAAAAAAAGGAAGAAAGAAAACCTTAAAATATAACTTTAGGGTGTTGACGTGGCAAAGCACTTCCCTACTCATTGCAAGTTTCCTGGCTCCAATAACTCAGGGCTTTTGGAGACCTGCACCCTTTGTAGAAAAGAGGGGTTAGAAATCACTAGTGGCGGCGGCAGCACTTGAGAGGCAGAGATAGGCGGATTTCTGAGTTCAAGGCCAGCCTGGTCTACAGAGTGAGTTCCAGGACAGCCAGGGCTACACAGAGAAACCCTGTCTCGAAAAAAGAAAGAAAGAAAGAAAGAAAGAAAGAAAGAAAGAAAGAAAGAAAGAAAGAAAGAAAGAAATCACCACCCCCACCCTATCCCACCCTCTCATCCAATCAGAGGTGTAGCTCAGAAGCTACATCTTTTTCAGGTCCCCCAGAAGAAATCAAAGCACTAAGGTGCAGGTGAGGGCTGTGGAGTTGGACTTAGAGTGTTCTGTGCATTGATTCGACCTCGAAATATCAGCAGATAAACAGAAAAGACACCCCACAAACCCAGAATAAAATTTCTCTGTGGGACTAACCTCTACAACACAGGCAACGCAACATTCTTCCAGATAAAGAAGTCACTCATGAGAGGCTAAAGAGGTGGCCCAGTGGTTAAGAGCACTTGCTGCTTTCTGGGGACCTGGGTTCTATTCCCAGCTCCCATATGGTGACACACAACTGTTTGTAACTCTGGTCTCAAGGGATCTAACACCTTCTGCTCTCCACGGTGGACACAGTGCACACACGTGGTGCACAGTCACACATGCAGACAAAACAACCGTACACACAAATGAATAACAAATGCTAGGAATTTTCTTAAAGAACCAAATAAAGATTCTGAGAATTAAAAATACATGGTCGGGCTGGCAAGATGGCTCAGCAGGTAAGAGCACCGACTGCTCTTCCAAAAGTCCTGAGTTCGGATCCCAGCAACCACATGGTGGCTCACAACCACCCGTAATGACGCCCTCTTCTGGTGTGTCTGAAGACAGCGACAGTGAATTATGCCAGAGCGAGTGGGGCCAGAGTGAGCAGGCCAGGTGAGATCCTGAGTTCAATTCCTAGCAATCACACACATGATAGCTCACGGCCATCTGTACAGCTACAGTGTACTCATACACATAAAATAAATAAAATAAATCTTTTAAAAAAATACATGGTCATGCTCACTTTGGCAGAACATATATAAAACTGAGAAGACACAGAGAACACGTATGTAACCCATGCACAAGGATAACACAAATCCCCGAGCATCCTATACTTCTCTCTTTGAGGTGGGATTACAGTGAATATTTACAAAGCTCTTGCTCAGGTTCCATGCTTGATGCTTATATCAGCCTAATTAATTTCTTTTAAATATGAGATTTAAACCTGTGTGAGATCACCCCCACAGAGTGAGATGTCATCAATCAGTTCGATGTGGTGGCAAATACCTATAATCCTGGAACTCAGAAAGCTGAGGCAGGAGGATCACAAGTTTTAAGATTAGCCTGGACTATATAGCAGAACTCTGTTTCAAAAAAATCACCAATATTAAAATTTGTGAAAGCAGGTAAATTCGTAGGTCAATTTACCTACCTAAAGAGATCATTTGTAACGAAGAAAATCACCACAGGACTTATCCACAGGACTGGCCAGTGTGGTGAAAAAATAGAGAGCTAAGGTCCAGTAAATCTGGAATAAGAAACCATGAGAACTGGAAAGAGGTTATCATAAAAGATCCAATCCTTGTGAGTTTCAGTAGCAATGAAAAAGACAAATCCTCATAAAAAAAAAAACAAAGCATTTCATCCCCCCAAGCACATTAAATCCAAACAACCTCATGCCTGGACACATTGTAGCAAACATAAAAAAAAAAAAAAAAATTCCTAAAAGTGTCAGAGAAGAAACATGTCTCCTATAAAGGAATGATTAGGCTTCATGATGCCAACCACAGATGCCAGATGCCAGAAAGTAACTCACTATCATGTGTATCTTCTACATGCTGGGGAGAAATAACTGTTCTTCCTGTGTTCTGTGTCCAGCTACATTATCATCTGAGCTTGCAGTCAAAAAGTTATAAATCACAGACATTAGTGGACAGACACACCACTAGAAGAAGAGATTGAATTCAGGAGGGGGTCGGGGGATGGAGGTGCAAAGAGATTCCAGCCATGGGCTAGCTCTTAAGAAAGCAGTGACTGTAAAAATGTACAAAGATCAGCACATGGACAAACACTCTTGTTTGGTCACTCGATTGTCTGTGCCTCATCTGAGACGTTATTCTGCATGTGTTTGGGGTATGCTGCTCCGAATCACTTCTGCTTGCCATGGCTGTCACATCATGTTGACTTCTTCAGTTCTGGAATGTTTCACTATTTCTGGTCTATTGAGAATATCCCTTCCTCTTTTAAGCACAATCCCTCACTTTATCTTTTTTTTTTTTCTTTTTAACCATCTTTTGTTGGTGTGGGGAGGAAGATCCTAGTTCTGTATACTACTTAGAAATTCCACTGAGTAATATTTTATTTAACTGGGGGAAATTATTTGCACTCCTTTGATGGTGCTTCAAGAAAAATCGGCATTGGCGAGAGGGCTCAGAATGTATAAGTTCCTGCTGCCGAGCCTGATGGCAGTGTGGGTTCTATCCCCAGGACCCACATGGTGGAAAGGAGAGAACCAACTCCCAAAGGTGACCTCCACACATGCACACACATACATGCATATACCTCATACCCACATACATCCAAATACACATAGACACATGCACACACATACACACACATGCCTTATACCCACATACATCCAAGTACACATAGACACATGCACACACATACACACACATACCTCATACCCACATACATCCAAGTACACATAGACACATGCACACACATACACACACATACCTCATACCCACATACATCCAAGTACACATAGGCACATGCACACACACACACATATGAGCACAAAACAAATACATGTCATCTTTTCAAAAAGAACAATTCTTGTCTGCAGAATTCTAGAGAAGATTCTTATGTGGTGACTGTGTGGCTGACGGTTAAGGGTCCAGCAGCACAAACGAAGCCTGGCAAGCCACACAGCGTGACTTCCACCGCAACAAATATCTCCGGGCAGCCACAAAGCCTCTGAGATTCAAGGAAGGGACAGAGACCCCACCTTACGGAGAAGACCACACAGGATTTGGAAGCCACCATTTTAAAACGATCACCTGTATTTTTAGCACGGTGGAAATCAGATGCATTCCACAGCACAAGCTAAAATGTAAAACCTGGGGCTGGAGAGATGGCTCAGCAGTTAAGAGCACTGACTGCTCTTCCAGAGGTCCTGAGTTCAATTCCCAGCAACCACATGGTGGCTCACAGCCATCTGTAATGGGGTCCGATGCACTCTTCTGGTGTGTCTGAAGACAGCTACAGTGTATTCATATAAATAAATAAAAATAAATAAATAAAATGTAAAACCTGTAATTGGTGTGCACACACTGTGTTCTGCTCACCTTCCATATTCCGTCTATCCTGATGTCACAGAAAAGAAGGGTGTACTCAAACTGTTGTAAACATCCAAGATCCAACAGCTAGTGAGTGGCCACATTCAGAACAAGATGCATGACGCCTTCTTGTTGTTTCGAAACCAGGTCTTTCTGTAACCCCGGCTGGCCTTAAACCCCTGCTCTTCAAGTACGATGCCTCTGATGTGCCGGGGTTATAGGTTTGTGCCATCATACCGTACTTTTTACCCGCTCTGCCATCAAACAGTATTAAATGACTTCCGTCCCACTCACTGAAGCAGCCTATGAAGAATACAAGTTTAGATCCAGCCATCAAGAGAGGGAGGTGGCATCCAGGAGCAAGGGCTTCCTGTGTAAACAGGAGGTGCATGGGAAGCAGAACTGTGGTGCTGGGACAATGGGCAGTGAGCAGGCAGGGCCTCCAGTCTCCGGTGGGTGATCAGGACTGTAAGAGACCAGGCAGGAACAGCTGGGGCCCAGTGTTCTGCTGCCTGGCCCTGCAGAGGAACTGGCCTGCTTCTGGCTTTCCCAGGAGGAAGTTCCCCACTGCTTCTAGGGAAGCCCTTCCCATCCCGGGCCTCCCTGTGCCTTGGCTGGCTTTCTTCTTCAGGAGCCTGTTGTCTTTGGGGGCTAATCTGGGAGACAAGCCTCTTGTGAAGTCCCTGTGACCTGGAAGTGGGGGGATGGCGGGGGGCAAGGCAGGCCAGGCCCAAGATGTCAATCCAGAAGGCAGCCCCTGCTGAAAATACACCAACGGAAAAAGAATAAGGAGGAGGGGGGCAAGAGGCAAATAGAGAGGGAGGGAGAGAGAGAACGTGCAAGAAGGTCCAACTGCAGTCCAGGCCCAGTTGTGGAAGAGCTTTGTGATCAAGACAAGATGTTCATCTCCCCCGAGTCACAGTTTCCTCAGCTGTAAAATCAGGAAAATCGTGTCTATATGAAAAGGTTTGCTGAAAGATAAAACGAGCTAACATAGGTAAAGCGACAGGAGTTGTATAAATGGTAGAGTGAGTATAAGAACGGGAACTCTGAACCATATCTAACAGGTGTTCTAGGTGGAGGGGTCTCCTGAGACTCAAGGGAGGGGGCATGGTTGTGCACATAACTGTGTGCACGTTCTCAGTGCATGCATGGGCATTCAAGTGTGCAGCACGAACTGCAGGGCACACGGCATCCTCAACATGCTTCCAAGTTGATAATGCACTTTGATGGTCACCAATGCCGAGAGTGCTACTTCGCATAAACCTGTAATGCAAAACAGCGGAAGTGTGTTTAGAGTCATTTCACCTTTAGAAGACAGAAGAGGATAGACAAAGGGTCCTTTGAAAACAGAATTAAAGACAATTGTAAGCTGCCAAGTGGGTGCTGGGGTCTTCTAGAAAAGCAATCAGTGCTCTTAACCACTGAGTCATCTCCA
>NW_022196906.1:92485551-92506157 GCF_008632895.1 Mastomys coucha
CCCCCCCCCGCTTTTGAACAGGCTCTCACTATGTACTTCCCGCTGGCCTCTATGTGAACCAGGTTGACCTCAAATTCACAAGGATCGACCAGGCCCTGTCTCCAAGTGCCTGGCTCATGAAATAATTTCTTATGCAACTGGAGTCAGCAACTCAAACAGCAATTTTTTTTTTCTTTTCTTTTTTCCAGGGGAGAGCATAAATGCAGTTCCCCGCTACCACAAATCATGCAGTCGAGTTTCCCAAATTTAGGGAAATCGCAGGGGTCAGCACATCCAGAGTGCAATGGATAAGCCTCGCTCTGGGAAAACCACCTTCGTGATCATGGTATCTCCCCTGCCAGGTAAGTAGTCAAAGAGCAATTTTTTAAGACCAAATATTCTAACAAATACAACCCAAGGACAGGCCAATGTGACAACACAATGAGGGCTGGCAATAAGAAAACATTTGTGAATTTATTTTTATTTCATGTGTAAGGTTGCTTCGCCA
The DNA here is from genome assembly GCF_008632895.1 of Mastomys coucha. NCBI lineage: Eukaryota > Metazoa > Chordata > Mammalia > Rodentia > Muridae > Mastomys > Mastomys coucha. The sequence continues at coordinate 92,486,039 of NW_022196906.1, forward strand.
GCATGTCTGTAGTGCACCATGGCTCCTCTATGCCTGTTGCCAGCAGAGACCAGGAAGAGAGCATCAGATCCTCTGAAATCAGAGTTAGACTCTTGTGAGTCACTCTGTGGGTGACAGAAATCCAACTGGTCCTCCGGAAGAGCAACAATATTCTTAACCACTGACCAATCCCTCCAGCCCTGGGAAAAAAACGCTTGTGAGGTCTTTGTTTTCCATAGTTAAATGGTTGTTGTGTTTCTTTTAAAAGCTGAAAACTTCCCACATACTGTAAAAACACTACTTCATAACTCAGTGGTCTCCAATTTGAGTTCAGGAATTCCAGCTAGCATACCTGTGTGCTCAGAATTGAGGCAGCTGTAGCCTCCCCACGGGCGGTAGGCAAGCCCTGCCAAAAAATACCTGGATTGGATTTGATTTTTAACTCTTTTTGTTGTTGTTGTTGTTTTTAATTTTTAATCCTTGACTGTGAGAAACCTTTTACTATTGCTATTTTCCCCCTAGGCTTACAACGACCAACAGTTGAAGAAGCTGTGCCCTAAAGCCCATTCCCATAACAAGTTGGAGCACGTAGCTCCATCTGTCTTTAAAGGCCGTACACAAGCCTCCATGGGGACTTCAGCTGGTCCCTGAAATTGTGCCTGCCTAAACAGAGTTGCCTGGGCTTTCCTGGGCTGGGAGCCTGACTACATTCCAGCTGGACTCAGACTCCTGGCAGAAAGATGGCACTCTAAAGCTAGGGAGCGTCCCACTCTGGGAGCCCTGCCGCTGGCCACAAGAGAGATGCCCCCATGCATCTGCACAAGCAGGCTTGGCACACAGGGAGGCAGTGCCCTCATCCCCTGTCCTCCACCCAAGTGTCTGGGACCCTGTCTCAGATCACTCTTCCCCCTTTCCATTCTGCCACTGCTTCCGTGAGGACACTAGTGAGAGCCACAAACACTGAGCCAGATTCCCTTAGTCCCTACCTCTCTCCCACCTATAATTAAAATGGGACTAGTTTAGACTAGAGAGATGGTTCAGCTCTCTTTCAGAGATTCCAGGTTTGATTCCCAGCACCCACCCAGCAGCTCACAACTGTCTGTTATTCAAGTCCTGGGAGATCTGAAGCCCTCCCTCTTCTGGCCTCTTCAGGAATCAAGCATACATACTATGCATAGATATACCTGCAGGCAAAACACCCACACACACATAAAAAAAAAAAAAAAAAAAAAAAAAAAAAACAGCTTTTTTTTTTTATTTTCCAAGACAGCGTATCTCTGTCCTGGAGCTTACTCTGTAGATCAGACTGGCCTCGAACTCATAGAGATCCACTTGCCTCTGCCTCCCAAGTGCTAGGATTAAAGCATGCGACACCACTGCCTGGCCATAACTGATTTTTAAAAAATAGAATTGGTTCCTATGAAAGAATCAATGACTAGTTGAATATCTAATTCCTCCCCAGACTAAAAGTTCACGGAAAAGAAGAGACTAAATATAGGTTTATAAATGTTTATTCAATAAGTGTTTTCTGCCAGACACTGTACACATCAAGTCCTGAAGAATGTAAGAATGGGGCTGGAGAGATGGCTTGCCCACCAAAAGAACTGGATGTTTCTGCAGAGGACTCTATTCTAGTTCCTGGTACCCCAAAGGTGGCTCACAACCAATCATAGGCACACAGGAGCTGCACATACACACACACATACATACATACATACATACATACATACATACATACAGGCAAAACCCATACATATAAATGAACCTTGTAAAAAATAGAATAATATAAATTTGAGTAAGAGGCCAGGTGTAATAGGACTCTGTAATCTCAGCTACTGTAAACTGAGGCAGGAAGGTCTTTGGAGTGCAAAAGTTTCAAGCAAGTATGAACATCACAGCACAGGAAGAGGGAAACAGGGATGCAGAGATGGGAGAGGGCTAGCCAGCCCCACCCTCTGGGAGGCCACAGTCTAGCAGAAGGAGACAGACAAATTAACAAATAGATTATGGCAAAAGATAGCAACTTCTCCCATAGGAGTAAGCACAGCTCAAGAGCCCAAAGGGGGCCCAGCTGCTACCAATCAAGAATGGGCCAGTGAGGCCTCCAAGAGGTTCTGTGAGACTGTCTGTGGACCCGACAAATGGCATAGCACATGAAGGAGCTTACCGGGCAAACCTGGAAACCTGTTTGATTCCCAGAATCCAAATAAAGGTGAAAGGAGAAACCAACTCCACCACAAGGTTGTCATCTGACCTCCACACACGCTGTATGGCACTTGGGCCCAGACGGACAGACAGACAGACAGACAGACAGACAGACAGACAGACAGACACACACACACACACACACACACACTAATAATGATTTTTTAAATTACTAAGCACATAGGAAGACTCTAAGAGTCTTTGACTCTAAGACTCAACTTTGTCATGTCCACGGAGGGCAGCCAGAAGAATGCTATTCAAGAAAACAAGAATACCCAGAAGGTGGATATCCTGAGATAACCAAGAGGCCACACCCACTTACCCCCGTGACACATGGATACCTTGTTAAGCCGTACTGAACATGGTGGGTATTGTAGGCACAATAAGACCTTTGCTTATACCTCCCAGAGCACATGGTGCCTACTTCGGTCCCGTCAGTGTGTGGTTGATAGTCTCCCCGGACTTGGACACTAGCACCTGCATGAAAATGGGAGGTGACTAAAATCCTTCTGTATTCTCCCTCTGAGACCCATCTCTCACCTGTGAGGCCGTTTCAGATTGCCCAGTCTCAAGTCCCCCATCTCTGCCTCTTCCTGCCTGCAGCACTAGAACATGGACTTGGAGAGCTACAGATGGTGGGCCCCTGTTACCTGGAGCTCTGCTGGGCAGAACTCCGTTATCCTCCCACGGGCAAAATAGCCATACAGCACAGGTCAGCACGGAGACCAGTTGTGAGATGGGAAGTCGGCGTGCTTGATGGTCATCCTTTCTCTTCCCCTTTCTTCTCGGGTGGAAGATTCTGCCCAACCTTTCAGAAGGTGAGGTCAGTGGTCTCCCAAGTGGTTATTTGAATCCTATTGTCATTGTCAATAAACATATGAAAATTTTCCACTTGCCTGCCTGTCCTTCACAACCCCAAATCGTGGTTATTGGTTTCTTTGCTTTCTCTTTTAAGTTTCTCTTTGTGAAGCGGTTTAGTTAATTCCTGAAGAATGATAGAATTAAATTACCACTGGTTTTGCAACCCTTAATGAATAATGTCTCTAGACAGTGATCATCATTGACTGTCAAAATCTAAAAAAAAAAAAATACTAATAATGCAGACAACCAACTGTAAAAATCTTTTGACCGAATTGAGCAAACATGAACATTGAATGGGTATGCGTTATACCAAGAAGGCTGTTCTCAGCCTTTAGGTGCAATCGTGGTGTGATAGTTATATTTAGGTGTGATAGTTATATTTTCTTCAGTGTTTATATTTTAGACCTACAAATTGAAATTCTTGAAAATGAAGTGATAGGTGTCTCTGTGCTTGGCTGCAAGTAGTCTTCTTCAAAGTAAACATAGCACACAACCATAATCCCAGAATTCCAGAGGCTGAGGCAGGAGGATCAAGACTTTAAGGATATAGCCCCAGCCATGGAATGAGTCCCAGACCTGCTGGGACCATGTCTCTAAACCCAAGGTAAATGGTTCCTGAAGAACAACACCCCAGGGTGAACTCCAGCTTACACACATACATAAAGAGAACCAGGAGAAAGAGAAGAACACAGGCAGAACATAGAAATGCTAATATGTAAGTATACTGATATTACGAATACTGATTACTGAGATTTTCCTGACAGACTCTATACTAAATATTTACATTCAGTACCTCAATTTGTCTCCTTGGGAACCCCACAACCTGGATGCTACTACCATCACCATTTACAACTGCATTCAAAAGAACCAAGTCACAGAGAGGCTGAAAAACCCTTCCAAAGCCGCCCAGGAAATACATCCCAGAGCCAGGATGTCGTTGATATGGCTAAAACCCAAACTTGCATTTTTCTCCCACAGTTCCATCTTGCCTGCTGGCTCCAGCAAGATGGCGGCTTCACTAGCAGCAGCTGAGGCTCTGCTTGGTGGTAACTGGGCAAGTTACCTGTCTGTCACCTTTGACTCAGGACTCCCACCCTTGGCAAACTGCAGCCAATGCTCAGTAGCAGCCATGTAAGGAAATGATCCAATGCCTCTCAACAGGAACATGGATAAATAAACCACGGCGTGGTCATACAATGGAGTGGTGCCACACAGGGAGAATGAACAGTGCTTGTCTTTGTGTATCGACCAGGAACTTTTCCACAAACATATGGTTGAATTAAAAAAGCAAGCTTGTGTCTTTTAGAACAACCAGATACCAGTTATATAAAACTACAAAACCCAGAACTTGATTTATTGCCCAGGAGTACATACACATGTTGCACATATGTCATAACAGGTACAGGAATGTTAAACACCAAATCTGCTGTGAGGATCACTCCAGGAGAGAAACAGACAGAAAGGAACTGAAGGAAGATGCAGACAAGCCCCCAGCTCTGATAGCTCTAGCTTGAAAAGCAAAGATGGCTGGGCAGTGGTGGCGCAAGTCATTAATCCCAGCACTTGGGAGGCAGAGGCAGGCAGATCTCTGAGTTCAAGACCAGCCTGGTCTACAAAGTGAGTTCTAGGACAGCCAGGGCTACACAGAGAAACCCTGTCTCGAAAAACCAAAAAGAAAAAAAGAAAAAAAGAAAAGTGAAAAGCAAAGATGTAGTGGGTTAGGCTGGCATATGCCCCCAATCCCAGCACTTGGGAGGCAGAGGCAGAAGACACAAGAGTTTGAGGTCAGCCTGGGCTACATGGGGAATCCTTCTCCTACACCTTAAAGTGCTTACTGAAATCTGATGGAAGCCTATCCTGGTGCTTCCTAGAAAGACAGCTTTGCATAATTTACCAGACTCATAAATGTAACCCACCACTTGACACAACTACTAGAACAGGTTGCTTTTAAATATATGGCTATGTCTACAAAATGAGGTGTACAAGACTCCACACTGAAGTATTGCTTTTTAAAACAAAGGCTTGGAAACAACCTAAACACCACTGTGTTGATTAACTTTCGTGTTACTGGGCTAACATATCTGACAAAAATAAAAAGTCTGGAGAGACAGCTCAGGGAGTCAGAGAATTTACTGTTCTTCCAGGGAACCCAAGTTCGGTTTCCAGCACCCCCACTGGGAAGTTCACAACTTCCTGAGATTCTAACTGGAATCCTCAGGTACCCTCACACATGGCACACACCACATTCACACACATACACACAGAGATAAATACACACACACACTACTGAGTGAGCATGCACATACACAAATAAAAAATAAAAACAAATATATGTCCTATATATGTATATATATATGTATATGTATATGTGTATATATGTGGGGGGGAGTGGGTAGGTGTGGATGTATGTGACAAAAGCCATTTGGGCTTGCAGATTCAGGATATAGAGAGTCCATCACGGTAGGGGGAACATGGCAGTTAGAAGCATGAGGCAGATAGTCACATTGTGTCCACAGTCAGGAAGCAATGAGATAAACGCTGGTGCTTAGCTGACTTTCTTCCTTCTTTGTATTCAGCCCAGGGCCCCCCAGTCCGTGGGATGCCCTCATGCACAAACATGCTCACAAGTGTGTTTCCTACAGGATTACAAATTCAATCAAGTTGACAGCAAAGATGCACGAACACAGCCCCTCTCAGCTCTATAAAGAAAATGCATTGAGATGGGGCATCATGACACATGCCTGAAATCTGAGAGTCTGAAGGAGGAGTATCTCAAGCTCCAGGGTAGCCTGAGCTAAGGGAGAGACCCTGGGGGTGGGAGGGACTGATATAGAAGGATTTCTGTGGTGCAGAACTTGGAGCACTAGGCGCTACTCTGTAACTATGAAAGTGGCAGTGTGCAGGAGAAAACCTGCATTCATTCTTGGATAGGCATAAAATACAAGGTTCTGTCTGCCTGGGAGATGTGAAAGAGAGAGAAAGAGACTTTGTTCTGCAAGCCTTCTGTATTTGGGGGCCCGGCGGGGTTCAGGTGAATATACTGCTCTTCAAAACCTGATAAAAATGTAAAACTCAAAAAAAAAAAAAAAAAAAAAAAAAAAAAAAAAAAAAAGCAGGGCAGTGGTGGCACACACCTTTAATCCCAGCGCCTGGGAGGCAGAGGCAGAGGCAGGTGGATTTCTGAGTCAAAGGCCAGCCTGGTCTACAGAGTGAGTTCCAGGACAGCCAGTTCCACAACAGTCAGTGTATAGTGAGTTTCTATACAGAGAAACCCTGTATCAAAAAAACAAAAACAACAACAACAAAGTAAAACTCTGAAGCAAGACAAGGTTCCTTAATTTCACAGGCTGATATAATTGAGAATTAAACAAGGGCCTTTGTCATCTGTCCTACTGTAGTGGTTCCCAGCTTGTCAATGCTAAGTATAGAGACTGTGTGTGTGAGCGGTTTGCTGGCACATACCTTTTATACCAGTGTTAAACAGGCAGATCTCAGCCAAGGCCAACCAGGTCTATAAAGAGAGTTCCAGGCCAGCAAGGACTATATAGTGGGACCTTGTCCTAAAACAAAAAGGCAGAGCCAGACACAAGGACTCCCAGTCTTTCTGCACCAGGTACCTCTGTGGGCTAACTTGAGTTTCCATGTCCATACAACGGTACCCTTTCTATTCAGATAGGTCATTGATCTTTCATTCTACCAAGCAAAATGCCAGAGCCAAAAGGTACCTGGAACAGGAAACACCAGGATCCTCAATTATCCACTGCCAAAGACCCCAAATGCAGACTATTTCTACCTGTAGACCACCACAGCAGTCTGCCAATAGTTACATGCAATCACAAACCCAGAGCTTCAACTAGTCTACAAAGGGGCCTTAGGAAGGGTGGGCTGCTCAGAGTGTAAAGCCCCTGCATATGACCTCTTTGGAGACCTGATAAGAAGTGGTCCCTAAGGGAGGACTGTTGGCTATCGGGCCCCTTACAAGACCCTGCCCACAAACTCACTTCCTGCTCTCTCACTGTCCACAAAACCTCTCCCCGGAGCACTTTCCAAGGCAAGATGCAACATCTCCAAGCCATTCTAGAACATGTGACCATTCCTGAACAAACCCGGCAGAAATACCCAGGTTGGGCTTCCAGAAGGTGTCTGGCCTTCTGGTCTTCTTTGTGGTGGCGCTGGCTTGACCTGCAAATGTCCTGAGGACACTCTTGGGTCTCCGAGCCCACAGCCTGGCAGACTTTCACAAAATGGAATTCCCCCTCAGAGTGGAGCAATCGGTTGGGAAGCCATGAAAAGGGAGGGCATGCTGGTGTGGGAAGAGGCTTGGAGTCCAAAAGCCGGTTTAATACAATTCTACTAGTTCAGGATCTGAACTAGTATTTGCAACAGGTGAGCTGGGGGAGTAAAGGGGCAGAGAGAATTCAAGGTTGACAGGGAGAGAGGTGGATGGGGGGTCACTGTGTGTGGATGCTTAAATTGTAGGGGTGAAGCTGGTGGTCGGGTAGGGAGGTCAACCCCCTCTTGACGCTCTCCTCTTTCCAACGCGCTTCAGAGGCAGCTTGCATGGAAGAGGGCTTCAGCCTCCTGGTTCTTCTCTTTTGACGCGGAAACTCAGGCTGGGACCAGTAAGAAAGAGGATCTGGGGGACTAGCAGCCAGCCGGGTGGCTGAGCGTCCCACCTGAACTGTGCTGGGGAAATAATAGCCTGCCTCGCCCGGCGGTCCGCGGTGTTTCTAGGGCAGCTGCAGGAAGCTCGGCAGGCCGGGGAGAAAAACATCTACCTCGGGGATCAGCGACTTGCTCACGTTGGCGGCGGCGAGACCAGCTTGCTCTGTCCGTGGCTCCCTGGCGAGGCATGGGCAGGCATTTCTCTAGCGGCGCAAGGAGCTGGAGGCGCTGAAGGCTCCTGAAAACCCAGCCAGAGAAACATAGAGCTCCGCCTGGCTCAGGACCGAGGCCTCTGGAAGTGGGCGCAGGCCAGAGGCCACTAAGTGGATGGTGCCCAGCCTTGCCGCATGAAACGAGCAAAAGCCAGCGGCCCGCACAACTTCTGCAAAACAGGCCTAGAGGAACAGAGTCCCACTCTAGTCCGGACCTGGGGCCATACCCAGCCTGCCTAATGGGTTCAGGTAGGAGTGAGAAGTAAGTCAAAGTCCACTAGGCCACTTCCTAGAGCGACCGCTGCATCCACCTCCTGCTGGGCCGCGGAACAGGCAAGACCTTCGCCCCAGTCTTCTTGCTCTGGATGCTTACCAAGGTCGCGCGCGCGCGCGCGCGCGCTGGTCCAAAAGGAGATCCCTCGGGGCGCCTGCAGTTCTGTTTCCCAGCCTTGGGCGCACAAGAGGCACCCTTTCTCCACCTGGGATTGGGGCGCTGATCCTGCAAAGGACAGCAAGAAGTCAGTTCCCCGCAATATATGACTCCTATTTCCACTCAGAAAAAAAAAATCCTAAAAAGATTCTAACCTACACTCCCAAAACACACACACACACACACACACACACACACACACACCTCGGGCTCCTTCAAGACTGAAAAGGGAGCTGACAGAGGAATTCAGGGAAGCGATGACACATGCAACATTGCTGTCACACCTGGCTGGGAGAAGCCAGAGCAGCGGAAATGGAGCCGTGGAGGGGGTGGGGGATGAGACCCAGGGTCAGCTTGGGTGGTCAAAAGAAAGAAAAACGAAGAAGAAAGAAAGAAAGAAAAGGATAAAGAAGGCGGACACAGACCTCCACCGTCTTTGGTCCCCGACCAAAGCCAGATGTTTTGCCCCTGCCCAGACCAACCAGACTCAGCCCCAGCCCCACAGCCGGGGCATGCCTGATACTGAGGAAGAAGACAAACACCTGCAGGCCTGCTCGGAAAGCAGCCACATTTTGAAGAAGTGCCGTTTGTCTCCAGTGTGCTCAGGGCAGCGAGAGATAGCTTAGAAAAACAAGGAGGCCACTTGGGGATATTGTCAATAAGGGCTAGAAGTGGGTATCTCCCAGAGAAATTTAGAGAAGCCTCGCTCCCTCACTTCCTGGTGGTTAGGCCGGGTTTGCCCTGTTGACCTCTCTGGAGTCATCTTTGAGATGTTGGATTACACACACACACACACACACACACACACACACACACACACACACACACACGCATCCTGTCCTCCTTTCCCTTCATTTTAGTGGGAAGCACACACTGTAGATGAGCGGTCTTCAGAATGCTGGACCCACTGGCCAGTGTGGGCTCGTGGGATTCTGGAGAACTCTTAAAGTCCAAGCAGCCTGAGAGAAAAAGGTAGAAACAGACACACTGGGATAGCCACCTATACGTGCCAAACACTGGCACACGTCATTCATTCAGACCATTATCCTTCACAACGTGTCTGATCACTCTTCCTCAGTCTCTCTCACACTTCCAAGACTGCAAACCTGTGTTAAGGCTGAGTGAAAGGGCACACCTGATGTTGTGCTGGCACGGAAGGAATTCCTCTAAGTCCGTTTTCTATTTTCGCAGATGTAACTGGATCCCCACCAGACTTCAACACTATTATCTTCACACGCTATTATCTTTAAAAAAAAACAAGGGGAAAGACGATCAGAACTACTGTCCATTCGTGACTGAGATGTGAGCAAGCGTCTCCCCAGCCTGTGGTTTTCCTTCCTTCCTTACGCTGGAAGGAGAAGAAGCACGTTGTAAGGATAAGAAAGACAAAGAAAGACAGTGGAGGGGGGAGGCGCCGTGGGGGGGAAGAATTTGTATCCACGAACCAAGTCTACTCCGGTGCTTGATTCATACACCTCACTAAGCAAAAATAAGCAAATATAACTCTCACACCTTGTACATAAGCATACCTGGGTTTCTGAACGGCACGCTCGCGCAGTATCTCACGTATCTTAAGAACAGATTTTGGCCCCGTGCCTTCCACGCGTGACACTTGAGCACGCAACAGTCCCCAGAGCCCCTCACCAACATCCTCGTCTGTGTCCAAGTCAGAGTACAAGGGATACCACTTGATCTTTAAAACACACCCCCCAAATTGTGGGATTGCAAGGCGAATTCCAAGGAGAAAAGCTGGTCCCTACATCCCCCGCAGCACAGAGAAGCCAAGCGTCTGGTGCCAGTGAGCGGTACTCCTGGGTGCCTCTTCCCAGCGATCTTCTCCCCAGCCTCAGTCGGGACCAGAGCGCTCGAAGGACAGAGCAGGCCGAAGCTTCTGCCTTCCGTGACACGAGCTCTGAGCTGGTTTACCTCCAGCTGCCGCAAAGTTCGGCCACTCCACCCCGGGCCGGCCCCCTCGCCCTCCCACCCCTCCCTACGCCTCAAAGCTAGAACTCTAGCCCCAGCACAGCCCCGAAGCACAGAGCAAAGGGGTTTGTTTTCTTTCACCTGAAAGCTGCCAGGAGGCTTGGATCACCTCTCCTCGCTGGGGTCAGCATTCCCGGGGCACTGGCAGGACGCAGCTAGCCTCCACCAGGGCCTTCGGCGAAGCAAGCACCCGCAGATTTTTTCAAAGACTTGTGAGAGCGCGAACCCCCGCTGTCCGCGGGGCCCGGGAGGCTCCGGAGGCCGGGGAAGGCCGGTTCCAAGTTCTGCCGGCCGTTTAAAAAAAAGAAGACTTTAGAGATGAAGTCGCCCGTGCGCGGCTGGCTGGCCCGCTATAGGGGCGAAGGCCCCTGACGCAAGCGGAACTCGGCGGAGCCCATACGAATCAGAACGGAGCGAGGCTCCTGGCGCACTAGGGACTCCAGGAGGCGGCTGCGCCAGAGACGCGGGTCGTGCCTCGGGAAACCGGGCGGTGGGGGGAGGGGAGAGCTCAGCCAAGAAAACCCACCGAGGCGGGGACTGGCCTGGGCGGGGAGGGGCGGCGGGGCCGGAGCCCCTCGCTGTTGGGCAGACTCCCGATGGCCAGAGGCTGACTTCCACTCCCGCCGACCGCTCCCCTGGGGGGGTGGGGGGGACAAGAGAAGAGAGCAGGGAGAGCCGCGCGAGGCCTCCGGTCCGCGCAGCCTGCAGAAGAGGCTCTAGGCGAGCGAGCGTACACAACTGCGCCCGCCTGCAAGGCGAGCCTGCACCGGGAGAGCACAGCCTCCCCGGCTGCCCGGCCGCGGAGAGCCGGCTTTTGTCATGATGGCCAGCTACCCGGAGCCCGAGGACACGGCGGGGACCCTGCTGGCTCCGGAGAGCGGGCGCGCAGTCAAAGAGGCCGAGGCGTCGCCGCCGAGTCCCGGCAAGGGCGGCGGGACAGCACCGGAGAAGCCGGACCCCGCGCAGAAGCCCCCGTACTCGTACGTGGCGCTCATCGCCATGGCGATCCGCGAGAGCGCCGAGAAGAGGCTCACCCTGTCCGGCATCTACCAGTACATCATCGCCAAGTTCCCGTTCTACGAGAAGAACAAGAAGGGCTGGCAGAATAGCATCCGCCACAACCTCAGCCTCAACGAGTGCTTCATCAAGGTGCCGCGCGAGGGCGGCGGCGAGCGCAAGGGCAACTACTGGACGCTCGACCCGGCCTGCGAGGACATGTTCGAGAAGGGCAACTACCGGCGCCGCCGTCGCATGAAGCGGCCTTTCCGGCCGCCGGCCGCTCACTTCCAGCCCGGCAAGGGGCTCTTCGGGAGCGGAGGCGCGGCGGGCGGCTGCGGAGTGCCCGGCGCGGGGGCCGATGGCTACGGCTACCTGGCGCCACCCAAGTACCTGCAATCCGGGTTCCTCAACAACTCCTGGCCCCTGCCGCAGCCGCCCTCGCCCATGCCCTACGCCTCCTGCCAGATGGCGGCGGCCGCCGCAGCCGCCGCTGCAGCCGCCGCAGCCGCCGGCCCGGGCAGCCCCGGTGCAGCCGCGGTGGTCAAGGGGCTGGCGGGCCCCGCCGCCTCCTACGGGCCGTACTCGCGCGTGCAGAGCATGGCGCTGCCTCCGGGCGTCGTGAACTCCTACAACGGTCTGGGGGGCCCTCCCGCCGCGCCCCCGCCGCCGCCGCCGCCTCCGCCGCCGCACCCCCACCCGCACCCTCACGCGCATCATCTGCACGCGGCCGCCGCGCCCCCGCCAGCCCCGCCACACCACGGGGCCGCCGCGCCTCCCCCGGGTCAGCTCAGCCCCGCCAGCCCGGCCACCGCAGCGCCCCCGGCCCCCGCGCCCACGAGCGCACCCGGCCTGCAGTTCGCCTGCGCCCGGCAACCCGAGCTCGCCATGATGCATTGCTCGTACTGGGACCACGACAGCAAGACGGGCGCGCTGCACTCGCGCCTGGATCTCTGAGTGCCATCGCGCGCGCAGCCCTCCACCCCCAATCCGCCCCCCGCCCCGGGGTTGGAGGAGCGGAGCTCGGGTCGCAGCCGCCGCAGCGGCCGGCCGGACAGCGCGCGCTCCGGGACAAGCCTCGGGATGCAGAGCCCTCGAGCCGTCTGCGCCTCCTCGGTCCGCCCCGCTCCTGCGACTCCGCTTGGTCGCCTCCGCTGCTCCTCCGGTGCTCTTCCCCGCCGCGGCCTCTGCCTTCCCGCGCTGCTGGCCCGAGGCCGTCCCCTCCGTGCTTTCCGCCGGCCTCCTCTCCTCCTGGAGGCCCAGAGTCACCGCAGGGAGAGTCCCCGGCCGAGATGCGGTCGAAGTGTCCCGAGGCGCGGCTTACCTCCTGGCCTTCTCTTCCAGGTCGGTGGACTCAAGCTCGATTATTTTTTTTTTTTTCCTCCCCCACCCCGACTGCCGCGCTGTCTGCGGCTAAAAGCGCTGGGCTGCTGGGGTAAGCGGGGACCCACACTGCCAGAGAACGGAAAGAACGTGTCCGGTCGCTCTGCGATCCCTCCTGGAACTGATCAGAAGCCGCTTGCAGAGGGGCCCACTGGGCGGGGCAGGGGATGAGCCCCAGGCTGAAGCAGGGACAGCCTCGGTCCGCGGCCTGTAACCGGGTTCTCATCCCCCCCCAACCCCCGCGCCTCGCGAGGCCGCGGTGCCTCCGCTCCGCAGAGCACCGCTTCGGGCACCTCCAGGCCGGGTCTTTATTAGAAAAAAAAAGATTGGTGAGGCTTTTGAAGATATTGAAAAATACTTTTTAAAGAAAAAAAAAGGAGAGAATAAAACATTCATGGGGCGGGAAAAACGACGAAATGTTATGGCCTTGGAGTTTGCTAAAACCAAACAACAAAATCAAACTTTTAGTTTTCTTCATCGTCCCTGCTGGGAGATTTGTGTAAGAATTCCTGCGGTGACTTCATTAGGCTGTGTTCAGAGGCAGGAGAAAATAACTTGCTAAAAGAAGGTTTCCACTACAAAATGGGAGTTTTCTTTTCTATTTAAAAATTAAACCCAAAACAAATTTCCCCGGATCTTCCGATTCTAGCCCCGATGCCAGGAGAGATCACTGCCTAGCTGGCACACACCGCCCGGATGACACTCCCATCCCTGATTTTTGTTTTTCCAATGTCTTGTTTCTTCCACCTTCAGAAGGAGAAATGTGAAACTCGTCATGGCCGGCCCACACGGGCTTGTGGCCCCAGCCGGCTGGCCCGAAATCCCGTGACCTGGTGGTTGAGTAATGTCTTTCGGGGACCAAATTTTCTAGAGCGAACTAGAGCACTTTTGTTGTGTTTGTATGTGTGTGCGCGCGCGCGGGCGTCCCTTGTCAATTCCCAAATAAATTTTTGTTTTTGTTTTTTTCTTTTAACACGGACTTACATTGTTTCTTTTACGCCTTAGTTCAGCAGCTAGCTAGCTAAAAGAGTGAGCAAAATTGTGTTCTTTTAAAAAGTGACACAAACAAGAGTTGAGGACAACCCGGGTGGCAGGCGCTTGGGGCTGTCGCTGCTGCTTTGTTTTGGAGGAGATTGTTTGTTTTTCTGTGTCATCGCTCCTCTGTTGTGGCTGTTTCACACCGGCAAAGATCCCTGGCCCGCGCCAGAGCCTACAGTAGGCAAGGTTTAAGTTTATATTTTGCCTCTTACATAATTGTACTAGGTGTGTGCGCTGTTTTTATTACTATCCTCACACTTCTAAGAATTATTTTTTGTCAAAAATACATGTAACAATTTGAGTTTTTTTTTTTTAAATATAAAATCCCGATTTCAGAAATGCCCTGGAAGCTGCAAGCTTTTCTACAGTGTAATAGGTAATTTGTCATACTGTTGTTTTTAACAATTGGCATTCATTTATCTTGAAGTAAGTGTAAGAAACTTGGTGCTTTGGGGAAGGTTTGGTGCACAATATGCTACTGGAGATGCGCTTTTGCTTTCTCTTTACCGAGCTCATTAAATAACCAATTAAGTAAGACCCATGCTTTCATGAAGATACAAAAGGTGTTTGACCCAGTTGCAGATGAAATCTCTCTGGTTGACTAGAGGTGCCTGGCCTCCAGTTTTCCAATGGCGTGACAGGAATTGAATCTCCCGCAGTATCTGGTGGCTCCTGCAACTGGAGTTAGATCCCATGCCTCACCATGCATCTGTCACCTGCCTTTCTCCCTACCTGGATAAGAGACAGGTCCAGAGGAATGAGCTGGGAGTCGCTGAGAGCTTTTGGGGAATGAAATTATGGGTCCTCATTTCAGCTAACTGAAGGTCTAACCTTAGGAATGTCAGGGTAATATCTAGATTATATGTTGCTGGGATCGAGGTTAGCCTGTCCGGCTTGGAGTGCACTCTCGCACTCCCCTTCCCCCCAAAGATCTCAGAAAGAGGCTACAGTGCAGAGGAGGTTCTGTGGATTCTGGAAGGTCTAGACTAAAGCTTGCCCACCCACTGGGAGTAGGCTGAAAAGAGAATCTCAGTTGTGGTGGAAAGCAGGAGAGTCCCTCAGGCCGGAGGGTGCTCCTGTAGCCCGATGTCTCAAATGTACGGATCGGTGTGTAGTCTGTGCCTGGCGCGAGCGTTTCTAGTGTCTGTTATTTAATGGTTGATAGGGTAGAAGCTGTGTATGTCATTCACCTGCAGGGAGGGTGGATGACATATGTTTAGGAGATTGTACTAACCATATGACTAATAATAGGGAGTGCTTACCAGAACCCAGTCCATGTTGCATTCATACCTCGTGCTGATCTACACAGCTGTGCTCTGGGTGTGTGTTTCTGGCTTGCTGGAAGATAACTAAGTATGTGCACCCTTCACTTCACCTGAGAGAGGCTCCCTGTTCTGGGACTAGCTGTCAGCACCCCAACAAACTGCTATCCAGAGTAGAAAACAGGAGGAGAGCTTCGGAGGTAGGGCTCTTCTTAGTAGGCTAGTCATTGCCCAACTCCAGTAAAACAGAGAAACCAAACAGGGCCTGCACTGGAGAATGCCTTTCTGCACCCAAGAACTAACCAACAAGAGGCATCCACAGCTGGGAAGGCTTTGCCAAGTAAGGAAAATTAGATGAAGGAGTTACAGGGGCTTTCCCAAGTCTACACAGTGGTTAGAGGAGGTAAGAGAAGGGAGCCACTTCCCCGTGGATGCCTCCAGAAAGACATCTGTCTCTAATTCCAGCCCTAAGGGGTTCTGTAAAGCACTAAAATTTGGTCCTTTTCCCTAGTTGGGGACAATAACAGACCTTCCTTGTCTCAAATTTCCTTTCTCTCCTTTCTTCCCCAACCCTTGCACTTTTGAATTTGTTAGAGAATGAATCTGACAAATTCAGATAATTCCCTAAGTGAGAGCAAAAGTATTCAAGAGAGTTCCTGGTGCAGAACAATTATGCCTTAGTATACACAGTCTGGCTTGGCTAGCTAGCAGCCCATGTGAGTATGTGCAAATATGTTTGTAGTGTGTTCTATAAATGCAACATTAATAGAGTTTGATACAAATATCCTACCAATTTCTGGAGGATACGGGCAATGGGTTGTTAAACATGGTACTGAATGGTGTGTGTGGCAGAGGAGGATTTTTGTGCTTAGAAACATTCCTAAATACTGACACAATGCAGCGTTTTCTCTATGTTCAATTCCTTATGGCGACCTTTGTATTCCCTAAAAACCTAAAGTAAGTGGGTTGGCAGAAGGAAGTCCAGTTCTCTAATGGGACTAGGGAAACATTTTGCCAATGCAAGAGATACACTGAGGGATTGTATTCAGCCTTTGCATTGCCTTTTGCAAGCCAAGACTGAGGAAGTAGCCATGTAGAGAGAGACCCCTGGTGGTAGTAAAAACTGGGGGCAAATCCCATCAGATGGGCTTGGAGGGGGGCGTCTTGGTGAAGGCCTGCAGTTTTCCAACTGCTGAGTCAAATTCTTGCTGCCCAGAAAGGGATCTCAAAGCCTGGAGGTGATTTGTTCAAGCTCAAGATTCCCAAAGTGTGCCCACTTTATTTAAATACTACCTAACTATGTTCTTTTGGTTGTGTCCCTGCTGTGTGGCAGCGCCTTCGCCTTAGCCCATGAGCCCTGTAGGAAAGGTTGAAATCAGGAGCCAGAACACCTCTCTCTCTCTCTCTCTCTCTCTCTCTCTCTCTCTCTCTCTCTCTCTCTCTCTCATAGGGACCATAAACAAAGTACTGACAGGTCTTCAAACCAAGTAAGCTGGTAAGCTAGTGACTGTGTGCTTTCTGGATAAAGTGGGTTCCACAAAGGAGTGCCTGGGTCTCAGGAACCAAACTCACACAATTGAGTGTTTGAAGATCTGACCAAAGAAGTTGCCAGCCACAGGTCACCAGCCTCAGAAATTCTCAGAGGAGACCTGAGCCGGTGAGACTACCAGCCACTTGGCTCTGTGTCAAAGCACAGCCCTGGGTGGGAGCTTAGACAGACAGTTCACCAGGAAGTATGATTCTGTGGCCCAGGTTCTGGCTTGAGATGAAGCTGTCGGAGCCTTTGCCACCCCAAGAGAGATGGCTCATGCAGGATGACACACAAATAAAAGCCTGTCCACGGGGGAGGCACCACCATGGAAGCCCAGAGTCCTCCTTTAATAACTCTGACCTTGGCAAAATACTGATTCCAGATTTCTGTTTTCTCCTCTATAGAACAGAGATAATGAATGACCAATCTACCAGTGATTACAATAGTTAAATATTCCTATTCAAAATACTTAGTTTTATTGTTTGTATGTTTCCCATTCCTGAAAGAAGGGAGGAAGAGAAGGGCTCAGCCTGTAGTCATAACTAATGCTAGAGGGTCCCGCAGCTGTCATTGCCAGGCCACCACTGAACAGCCCAGGAACCCAGACAAACCAGAACTTACTGGGCTCCAGGCGCAGCTGATAGTGTCTGCCTTGCCCAGTCCCTTGACATCAGGAATGAGAGACGGATGGCATTGGACACTCGACCCTGAGGACACACAGATGCTGCACTCTTGGACTTACCCAGGAAATCTTCCTATTGCTTCCTCTAAGGACATTTTCTCAGATATTCCAAGTTTTCTCTGAGAAAGACGCGCCTTTCCCAAGGGGCTCGATCCTTGCTGGTTCAGGAATGTTTGCATTTTTCTTTACCTTTTTTTTTTTTCCCCAGAAGAGCAGAAGGTGACCATCTTGTGAGAGATTGGGCGGGGAGGGAAGCTGGAGGGGCAAGCTTTAGCATGGGCCTTTGTGGAGAATCAGGGAATTTGCCCAGGACTGGGGTCGGGCAAACGCAGGATCCGGGCTACACTGAGAGTCAGTGGAAGACACTGGGCTGTGGAGGGGGTGCCTGCGAGGTAGTGCGAGACCAGCTGCTAGGAAAAAAAAAAATAAAAACAAAACGAAACAAAACAAAAACAAAAAAAACAGGTGCTGGGCCTCCAGGGATACATTCAAGCTTAGACGGTCCTACTGTGGCTGAGGCTCTCCAGCTAGCCCCACGCAAACTTTAGAGATAGAACAAATGATTTGGCAGGCAGGTCGGAGCGGAGCCTAAGGTAGTCTGCTCTGTAAGACAAGGGAACGAATCCTGCGGGAACTGGGGGTGGGGGGCGTGGGGGCCAAAGCCCGCAGCAGGGCAGGAGCAATCCGACAAGGAATACCAAAATGAGACCACAGCCATCACATACTACCAGCACATCAAACTATGTAACGCCTTTCCCTGGATTCTCATCATCTGTGTAAAAGGAGCCTTGTTTGGGCAGACAAACAAAAGTTCAGGGTCCCAGGAAGTGTTCATCCCTGTGGACTAGGGGGAAGGGGCAGTGGCCATTTGCTTTTTTGGTTGTTGTTGTTTGCTTCTAGAAGAGAAAAAAAGGAAATTCGGCACATACTTTTTTTGAAAACTCTTGCCCAACTACCACTAAAGGCTGTTAAAGTGAGCCGAGAGTCAGGAAACCGGGGCCCCCGCCTGTGGTGACATCGGGCCTTTGTCCTCTTTCCTGAAGCCCCCGCGACTGCTGACCGTGCGGAGATAAAGGCCGGGTCAGGGCCTTGTGGAATCCCGAGGGAGGGGGCAGCGGGTCGTCCCGATGGCCCTTTCAACTCCAAACCGGAGAGTTGACGGTTCCAACCCACTGACCTCATGGATCTACCGAACAGGGGCCACAGCCCGCCTGGGTTCCCAAGCCGCTTTTACCCTGAGAGCTTTCTGCGGGTCCTCATTCTCGCCAGCACTTTTATTTTCTATTTAGAGATTTGGACAGGGAAGAGCTGTGCTCCCTGCGGACCTGCTTCTCATAGGAGGAACAGTGTTTTTAGCCTTCGCAGTCCCTACCGATTCCTGCTGGTGTCCATGTTGCCATAACTATCTGCTTGGCATTTCTTTGTCTCCCACAGCTGAATTTCAAATAGTCCGGACGGTGTCTTCTGTCCTCCCAAGCCCTCCGCAAGGAAGGCAAGAGAGGGACTGTAAGCCTAGGCTACTAATCGCTGGGTCCCAGCAGAACTCAAGCCTGCTTGAGTAACTTTTGTGACAGGGTACCCTAGACACACCCGAGTGCCCTTTGAAGGAACAGAGAAGAGCCAAGCAATTGGCTGGTGTGCAGTTACCCTGCAGCCAAGCAGAGCGTTGTCCATTCAAGCCTTGTACTGCCCTGAGCCTCCTTAGCCCCAAAGAACCCTGAAGCCACATATTCTCCCAAGTCACCAAGTTCTACTTCCTCCAAGGAGCCTTGTGGGGTGAAGGCGCCATTCAATCTCCCCTGAACCAAATACTTTTTACCCTCAGGATGGTTAGACTTGAGGAGGGCCAGGGTGCCCTCTACCACCTCCTTCTCTGGAGATGGTAGAGGGTTCCCTGCCCCCATCAACCAGCCAGGGTCTCTGTCCCCAGTGAAACTGGAGCTGCCCACCGCCAGCAGATGAGAGATAAAGGAACCGGGTGGCGCCAAGTCACGCTGACCTAGAGACCCGGATCCGGCCTTTTCCGCACCCCAGAGCCGCAGAGCAGCACAGGAGAGCCCATTTCCCCCGGAGCCATTGATCTAGGTAGGTAGAAATAGATAGGGTGAACAATGTATACGCCCTGCCTCCAAACATAGATGTTGGGTTGGCCTGCTAAGTGCAGTGTGCGTGTGCTTAACGGTGGAAGGATGTCCCAAATCTGTGTCAATGCATCGGCATCCTTGTCAATGCGCTTGCACGGAAGAGACCAACAACGTGTGCATTTAATGTAGGAACGATGCCAATGTGCGTGCACACCAATATTCTAGCATCTATCCTGTTGTCGCGCTGGTGAAATACACAGAGAGTAAACAGGCCTGGCTGCTCTCCAGTCCTAGTGATGACTTACACTTAGGCTTTCACAGTTTTCAAACGTGATTTTCACAACACCCCTGAGAAATGCTCTTCTTTCCAATTTTACAGAAGGGGGAAAGAGCCAAGAGCAATCGAATAAGGCCCCTTTACAACCAATCTGAGAGAGACGGAAATTAGCCACAGCTCCTGGGATCCTGGCTGCTGAGCATTGGCGTGTTGGCCTAGTTCTCCCCAAAGCACATGTGTTTAGTGTTTTCAAGGGACCGCAGCTAGGTAGGCCTTTTGGTCCCTTTGGACAGGCTTCCTTGGAAAGGAACCACACCAGGCACAGATTTTTTTTTTTTTTTTCATTCGTCTGCAATGATCCCTTCCAGATCTGGGTGTCACCAAGTGCTCATTACAGAATAGTTCCAGGCTGGTCTGAAGGCTGCAAGGGCGCTTCCTGGTGCATTCAAGTGGTGGGCCTAACCTTGTACAAATGGATCCCAAATCCTACCAGGCTTTCTGAGGCATCAACTCAGGCACGGAGAAAAGATC
>NW_022196906.1:92506167-92517812 GCF_008632895.1 Mastomys coucha
CCCCCCGCCCCCAAGATAAACCTAATATCTTTGTTGAGCCAACGCCCCCAAGAAGCAAAGACACCTGAATTCATTTAGCTCTTGTTCTCTTGAATCCCAACTGTGCCCATTTTACAGCAGTGGTTGCTAGGAGACTAGAGCAGAGTAGTGAGTTCTTCCGACTCTATACCCAGAAAAAGGCCAGGGAAAGGCTGGAATCCCTAGTTAGGATCCTAACCCTAGGTCCTTCTGCTGAGAGCTACACATCCCCCTATTATTAGCCTCTGATCTCCCTTGCCAAAGACTTGCCCAGTTTTCCCTAGCGTTCACTAAAGTAACATAGGGTTTCTACACGCTTGAACTCCATTGCAGCGTGGGGTAGAGCATACATTTCTCGGATACAGAATCTTTGCTTTCTATCTCGAGGCAGTTAGTCCCCAGCCCGTGCCCTTCCCTTTCAAACCCTCATTGTCGCAGTGTGAGGTTGTCTGAGGACGGTAGCTTAACCACATTTCGCAGGGTGCCCTTGGGCTTCAGTGTCTGGCTCCTCCGACAAAGGTCCCTGTTCTGGGAGCTCCAAGGCCACCTCTACTCTGCCTGCCGGGTCGGGTCCTTGGAACCCAGCCCGAGGTTCGGTGAGGCTGTCATTCGGACTACAGGCTCACGGACTACAGGCTGCCCTCTGCTGGCACGGAACCACATCGCCACCTCCTTTGCCACCCGGGAGCTGCAGCCCTAAAAGAGTGCAGAAATAGGAGCGCCTACTCTTACTCCATCCCCAAAGTGAATGTCGCATCTTCAACTACCAAACCCTCCCATATGCATCACCCACTTATATTAGCTCGTGTGTGTGTGTGTGTGTGTGTGTGTGTGTGTGTGTCTGACTCTAGGTGATCAGACTAGGAGCTTCGAAGACATCCAAAGCTCCGCGCTGGCAACTCTGGCATTGCGGTTTCCACGGGGGCAATCCGCAGCCCCCAAGGCAAGTTTGGAATGGGAGCCTGCAACCCAGCAGCGCCCCTGCAGCGCGCTGCAAGCTACCGGAGGGCTCAAGGGGCTCCAGGGAGAGTTCCAGGCAGTGTGCTCAGGTCTTTCAGCCTCTGGAACATCGGATCTGATGAGGCAGGCATCATCCAGACCCTCAAAAGCCTGCCTCTAGCGTACTCAGCACCACTGAATGTTGTCTGGCTCTAAGTGCCTCCTAATTCTTGCAATGCATTGCATTTGCCCTGTCTGCCCCCGCCCCCCAACAAATGGGCAGAGCTACAGTGACAGAGAGGGCTTCTCTCTCTGCCCGCACACCGCAGGCCCTCCTCTGGGTTTGCTGACAGAACCGATTTCGGATGTCTAGTCCTGGCTCTGGGAAGACTTTGGCAGTGAGTCGGAGAATGTTCCACTGACTGCAATCCACGCTGAGGTAAAAATCAGTAACCACACCTGTGTGTGTCTCCAGGAGGACTCTGCACATTTTCACTTTTCCCTCTAGTTACAAAAATAACACAAACTGAAAATCAGGAAAGTAAAGTATTAAGATTCTCTCTCCCTCTTCCTCTCCCTCTCCCTCTCTCTCTCTCTGTCTCTCTCTCTCTCTCATCTCTCTATCTTTATTTCTCGGTCTCTCTCATTTTTCTCTATCTTTTCCTGTCTCCTCTGTCTCTCTGTCTCTGTCTCTCTCTGTCTTTGTCTCTCTGTCTCTGTCTCTGTCTCTGTCTCTGTCTCTCTCTCTCTCTCTCTCTCTCTCTCTCTCTCACACACACACACACACACACACACACACACTCTAACAGCACTTCCAGCCGTCCTCTGATGGAGGTGACACAGCAAGCAAGCTTTTTGGTGACACTTCTCTTTCAGTTTATTCATATGCTGTAACACAAGTTAAATCTGATTCCCAAATTAGCAGACTGTAATTTTCATAGAAGTTACAGGATCTTGGTATCTATGTAGCCCCAGCTGGCCTCCTCCTGCCTTGGCCTCCTCCTGCCTTAGCCTCCCAAGTGAGAATTGTCAATTTTGTGTTCTGCTTGTCTTAAATGCTGTCCATAAGGATTTCTCCAAATCCTGTTTGAAAAAAAAAAAATGCAGTGACTGTTTAATAACCTATCCTGTGGATGAACCACCAGTTCTATTTCCTATTCTTTAGCTACACCTCTTGGGCCATTCAATACACAACTGGCAGTTAGTCAGTAAATATTAACCTTTTAATAATCTAATAAAGAGAGCCAGGGTCCTATTCTCGGGACACAAAGAATCCACCCAAAAATTTGTGGCTGTCAAGCTGTGGAAGAAAGTCTTCCAGCCCCTCTGATGTCTACCTCCCTCAGCTGGAGACCCAGGGAGCAAGACTGATAGGAAGGGTGGCTTAAAAACCAGCAGGAATCTGCAGTGTATCTGGACAGCCATCCTATGCTGCTTCTAGGACCAAAGCCAGGTAAACTGAAAGCAAAACAATGTTTTCAACCTGGGTTTACTCAATGCCTTGCGAGAATTATGGGTCAAACATGCATTCACTTGACCCTCAGAAAAGCTATTTATGCTCTCTGAACTGTTGTGTACAAATTCCAATAGCAATGCCTTCCACATCAGGTACATAATTACACTCTTAGCTAGGTGGCTGTACAAAGAAAGTTCCCTGTGATAGTTACCACTCTCCTGTCTCTGTCTCCATATCAGCTATGGCTGCTGGCACTAGCTATCTATGGCTTTGGGATCCCTGCAATTGCCCTCTCCCTCAACTCCTGACCCCATTGCTACTGCTAAACACAAGCCAAAATCCTGGCACAAAGCCGGACACAGGTTCTCAGGGCTCAGGCAGTTTGTTCCCAACATGCTCCTTGGGCTGCTCGTGACCTACTGACAATCAGGCCTGGGCTTGGGTTGTTAAAACAGGAAAATATGCAAACCCTTCATTCACAGGGATCCGGCTATTGTTGGGTCAGAAATGATATTTTTGTTTCTAAAATAAAAGGTACATTTGCTGCCACGTGCACATACACACACACACACACACACACACATACACGCACACACACTCACACGCACACTTTTTGCTTGTATCTCTAGAGCTCAGAAGGCAGGTGATCTGACTCATCTCACCAGGCTGGAGAGACCCATTTGGCTTGAATTTATGTCTGACATACTCCAGAGAGATTGAGCTTTTCTAGGTTCTGTTTTTTTGGGGTTTTTTTGTTTTTTTTTTTTTTTTTTTTTTTTTTTTTTTTTTTTTTTTTTGGGGTTTTTTTTTTTTTTTTTTTTTTTGTTTTGTTTTGTTTTGTTTTTTTATGTCCACAATAAAAGTAGGCATTTATCTGGACTGTGGTGGCACACATCTTTAATCCCAGCACTCAGAAGACAGAGGCAGGCAGGTCTACACAGTGAATTCCAGGACAGCCAGAGCTACACAGAGAAACCCTGTCTTGAAAAATCAAAAGAAGGGTAAAAATGTTAGGCTTTATTGCTTTGCCACACAAAATACCTTCCAAAATCCATCTGCCAGATGGGATAAGATAAGAAGAACACTACTTCCATCTTGAAAAGAAATTTAAAAAAAAATACTATTTATTTTTCTTGTTTTTGTTTTGAAACAGTGTTTCACGATGTAGCCTTGATTGGCTGGAACCCACTGTGTATATTAGGTCAGCTCATGTTCAAGTCTGCCTCTGCCTCCCAAGTGCTTGTATTAAAGGCATGTGCCACCACACTGGGCATCATTTAAAAATACTTTAATTTAGACCCAAGTTTGGTGATATAATCTCAGCATGCAACAAACTCAAGCAGGAAAATCCATGTGTTTGAGGCTATCCCAAGCTACGTCAAGGTAGAGAGCAAAGTCCTTTGGCAAGACCTTATATTCAAAACACAACAACAAAACCAATTTTAACCCAATCAGTCTAGCACCCTGTGATCTCAAACACACACACACACACACACACACACACACACGCATCTCACAGAGAAAGGTTTTAAGTCAGATAGATGAATAAATAGTCACATAGATAGATTGATACATATACATGTATACATAGATAGATACATGGGTACATAGAGAGGTCATACACACACACACATACATACATACATACATACATACATACATACATACATAGGTTGGAGTTGAGACAAAGTCTCACTTTATAATCCAGGCTGGCCTGAAACTTGC
This sequence comes from Mastomys coucha, assembly GCF_008632895.1. Classification (NCBI taxonomy): domain Eukaryota; kingdom Metazoa; phylum Chordata; class Mammalia; order Rodentia; family Muridae; genus Mastomys; species Mastomys coucha. The sequence goes on from NW_022196906.1 coordinate 92,510,306, forward strand.
TTTGTGGCCCATCCTAGCCTTAAACTCATGGCTTCTTTGTGCCTTTGTATCCTGAGTACTGTCATAAGAGGCATGAGCCAGCCTGCCCAGCTCTTTAGAGATTGTCTCTGTCTCTAGAGATGTTTTACAATCCTAGAGCATGTAGTTCCTCCACAGGATGCTGATGAAGCACATACAAGTCACACCAGGAAATCACTGGTGTTCCTATTTGAACTGAAAATTGAGGTTTTGCTAAGTGGTCTCTGGAAATCAGAGATTCCAAGGAATTTTCTGCTGGCGCCTTGTAGATTTGCAGAATTCCTGAGTCCAACATTGTGTGTAGATGCCAGGTAAATGCATATTTTGTTTCTGTGAACTTTAGTTATACTGTCATCTTGGTACATGACAGGTCACTTTAATCACAAGAAACATAAACCTGCTATAACTCACTTAACCAAACTGTGGGCAGAATATAAGTATAAAGATTTGTAGATGATCCTGGGATCCCAATCAAAATACCTAGAAGACTCCAAGAAAGGCTGAAGGGACTCCAGAATTAATTTGTAGCTGGGCATGGCATACATACCTTTTATCCCAGCAGTTAGGAAGCAGGGGCAGGAGGATCTCTGTAAGTTCAATGCCAGCCTGGTCTATATATAGGTTTCAGGCCAGCTAGGGCTTTCTCATAAGACCCTGGCTTCAGAAAAGAATGAATCTGTCTTGCTTCTCCTGGTGATGCACACCTATAATCCCATTCACTTGGGAAGCTAAGGAAAGAAAACTGCAAGCTGAAAACCAACCTAAGCTATGCTGCAAGTTCAAGACTGGTCTAGACAACTTAATGAGACCCCTTTCTGAAAATAAAAGGTTAAAAGGTGCCGGGGAGATAGCTCAGTAGCCAATGGCATGCCCTTGCCCTAAGTTCAATTCCCAGTAGCTGAAAAATAAATTAACCCACCTCCCTACTCTGCTCACTCCTCTCCTCTGCTCTGTGCAAGAGATGAGTTTCAGTTCCATTCTCCTATTTGAGAGGATCTAATTGGCCCAGCAGGGTCAGGTGCTATCCTGGTTCTGTCAGCTGGAAGTGTTGTTGAGGAAAATGGTCTATGATCCTGGTCCAGAAGATAGAAATCAGTTAGTACTCATTGGAAAGCAGGCAAGCAGACAACCCCTAACCTCTCATTTTCTTTGTACTTGCTGTGGTGGTTTAAATGAGAATGGCCCCCATAAGCTCATCTGTTTGAGTACTTGATTCCCTAGTGGGTGGAACTGTTTAGGAAGGGATAGGAGGCGTGGCCTTGTTAGAGGAGGTGGGTCTCTGGGGATAAACTTGAGATTTCAAATGCCCATGGCAAACTCAGTGCCCATCATGTCTCCTGTTTGTGGATCAGCTGCTGCTCCACACACCTGTACCATGCCTTCATCTACCATCATGTACTTTAACCCCCTGGAATTGTAAGCCCAATTAAACACTTTCATTTTATAAGTTACCTTGACCTTTGTAAGTTACCTTAATCATGGCATCTTATCATTAACAATAAAAAAGAAACTAACACATTTGCTCAAGAGTTTCAGATCCCAATTGATGTCTAAGAGTATTTAGGTGGCTCCACAGGACACCTGGGGCTTTTTAAAGTAACCCTGACCATTCCAGTTATAGAGCCAGGTATAGCTTCAATTTGACAAACCTTGGCAAGAATCGCCACTCGTCAGCTTGCTGCCAGCACCCTACTCTCATCCTTACCCCCAAACTGTTCCTGTCTGGAATTACTTGTGGCCCAGGTAGGATAAACACAGGACCAGGAATCTTCTCTAGCCACTGGGTATCTGGAATGAGACATCGCTGGGAGGGGTTGCCTGGAGGTTCGTTTTCAAAGGGGTTTGACAATTGCTCACACAGCAGGCACCTGCTGCAGGAACAAGTCCCACTGGATTCAACCTTGATCAGGAACCCATGAAACAAGGTGTGTATAATCATCTCCTGGTGGTCCCTTGTGTGTGTGTGTGTGTGTGTGTGTGCGCGCGCGCGCGCTGGGCATGATTATTGAACAAATAGCCTCCCCTAGAACTCATCCATCTGAATATGGGGGTGGGGTGGAGTAGGGTGGAGTGGCCGGACCCAAAGGCCAAGCTGCTCACCTGCTCCCATCAGACAAATGGCTCTCAATGTGTTACCTCAGGCCCAGTTACCTGAAAGCACACACACCCCTCCCCAGCGCACGTTCTGAGACTCCACCCTCACCCCACCTATGAAGCCAGAAACCCTGAGGTTGGATCCCAGCACTTGAAACTTCACCTGGCCCCTCTGAGGGGCCCAAGCTTGGAGACCACTCCTCTGAAGATGATTCCGGGGTTCCCCTGATCTGTTGTCACTTTGAGCGCAGAGTATCCTGCTCAGAGTAGCGGGTCGTCAGGCCCCGGGGCCGCCGGCGGAGGCTGGCGGGAAGGAATGACGGCCGTGAGATTCCGCCCTGACTGATTTTGTTCCATTCCGGGAGGAATAATTTGTTTCGTATTGGAATCAAAGCGCCTCTCGCGGTTCATGCGTTTTATCTTGGCCGCTCTCGGGCCCCGTGGGAAGGGGCTTGGCCGCCGCGCTGCGGCTGCTTCCCATTAGGCCCAGCATGGTCCCCATTACGCGCTTGACTCCGTGCGGAGCCTGTCCCCGCTAACTGGACGCAGCTGACCCGCCTGTGCGTGGCGACACCCAGGACCCTCCCCTCCCCGCCCGGTTACAGATGGCCCCACAGGGGAGAGGAAATGAGTGGCTGGGCGTTGTGGCGGGAGAGGCCACAGAGCCCACTGTCGCCTGCCTGCCTCCCTTCTGACCAGATGCTGTCCCCCAAAGAGCACCCTAGATACCTGCCCCTTGGGTAGAAAGTGAGTTAGTTCACAGGTCTCTTGGCTTTAGTTCTAGGCCTGCCCAGTGTGGCACTTAAGGATAGCAGGTACCCCTAAATCGGGAGAGAAGAGTAAATCCCCTTCGCTTGTATTCAAAAGCTGAGGCCCCCATACAGACTCTGTAGACCACTTTTTCTCCTTGAGTGGCATCCTTTCAGGGATAGTATCAAACATCAGTGAAAATAGGAAAACCACACCCGGTTCGCCGCCTTGCCTTAGCGTCCCTGGCATGTGAGGACAGCTCCAGAACCCACTATGAAGCCGGTGAGTGGTTACATGGTTTGAGCAAACCAAAGAGCCAAGTCTTCCACATACTGGCCTCCCAGAGCCAACGGGTCTGCCTTGGGGACCTGCCTGGGACGTGAGAAATCGCTAAGTCCTACAGCTACAACCACAAGAGAAAAAGACTCAACTCCCGAAGTCACACATGGTCTGATCGAATTTTACACTTATTTTCTTTTATTTCATTAACTTTTTGTTACAAAACAATATTGTAGTAAATCATGGTAACTTATAAATAGGATGAGAATCCAACAATCTTCCAGTCTGGCCACTAACAAAGCCATTAATGTATCCATTTTTCTATGTTGCTACATAGTTCTTTTCTTTTTTTTTTTTTTCGAGACAGGGTTTCTCTGTGTAGCCCTGGCTGTCCTGGACTCACTTTGTAGACCAGGCTGGCCTCGAACTCAGAGAACTCAGAAATCCGCCTGCCTCTGCCTCCCAAGTGCTGGGATTAAAGGCATGCACCACCACCGCCCAGGTGCTACATAGTTCTTAACCATTTAACAACTGGGTAGTGTAAATGCAACCTGATCTACTTAGCAACCCCACTTTAGGAAGCTACCAAGTTTTCTACTGTTATAAAAAAGGCAATATTGCTGTGAGCATTTTGATTGCTGCTTTTCTTTAAATCATGTATTAAAATTTTCATAGTGTGTTTTTATGAGTATTTATGTGACTATGCAGGCACTATTTTTTTTTAACAGGGAATTTGAAAAAATTAGGAATGTTTTAAAAATGTAAAAATTAGCCAGGATTCCAATTCCTCTTTTGCTCACTTAGCTTTTTCTTGTCTCAACTCTGATAACACATGTTCCCATTACCCCTGCAGGTTGGCTGGTTTATGTGTCTAGTTTTGCTTTGTATTTCATGGCTGGTGTGTGTGTGTGTGTGTGTGTGTGTGTGTGTGTGCGCGCGCGCGCGCGCGTGCGCGGTTGTAGTATAGCTAAAGCAACATTTGTATTTCTTTCATTTAGATAATAACCATTACAGTTAGTTTGTGTTGTGTCCTAGGTATGTTCCAGCCACAATACTTTATCTCACTTAATTTCCCTATATTTTCATCTCTTTCAACGTACAAAGAAAGTGAGACTGATAAAAATGAAACAACTTGTCAGGGTCCCCAGCTTGGAACTAACAACACAGGGGCAGAAACAGATTCCATACCCAAATGCTTTCCACAATAGAAATTAGAATAGAATTCCATGTGCATAGAACCTCTAAGTCTCCTCTGATTCTGGATACATTCATCTAGCTGTAATTAATAACTGCTATATCTTTGTATCTGCCACTCAAATGATGAAGACATTATTATTATTATTATTATTATTATTATTATTATTATTATTATCTCACAAAAAAAAAAGAATACTCAGAGATCAGTGTCTCCAACCTGATACAGGAGCTAACAGACCTGCTAGCCAACTCTGCTATTTAACCACCTTTCCCCTCCTGAGACTGCAGCAAACATCAAATTTACACCTAAAATACCCAACAGCAGGAGGATCCAGCTCGCCCAGGATCTCCCTTAGGAATCGGAGCCACGTTCCCAGAAACCCTTGGTGACTGCTTAAACTCCTGTCAAGTGCTTGATTGACGGTACATTTGTTCTTAAACCAGCCAATGGTGGGGAGAGGTGTGTTGGCTCAGGCTCACTGGGACATGTCAGAGTGGGCACCAAATTGCTACAGCGTTTGAGTTATTTAAATGTCTGAACAAGATCAAGGAGGTACAGAACAGTCTGGTATGGAAGGAAATGTATTCCCCAAGATTAATGAACTAGACATACCTAGCGTGGAGAAGGCTGAAGCAGGGGGATTACAGTCCAGAAAGGTCTACAGGGTAAGTTCCAGGCCAGTCTGGACTTTGAGACTGTCTCAGAAAATAACTAATATGTGTTGATCTATAACTTAAACAATTTGAAATTTTCTTTCACTCATTTGGAATATTTGTATGTGTCTTTAAACATGCTTTAATATGTCAATAGTTGGAATTAAATCAGCTAAGTACAAAATTTCACATTGGTATGGTTAGGATCGTGAAGTTTCTCCGAGGAAAGAAAAGGGATTTCACTGTGTGGTCTTGAGACTGGATAGCAATGGGACCAGGGTTTTTCTGTGGTCTGGCTGGCCCTACCTCCTGGGTAGCTTGCTGCCTTTCTTACATTTACCATGGTCTGATGGATCAACGTCTTGCTCCCTCCCGGAGCTGATGTACAAGTGGCCTCCAGTGGCCCTCCATTCTCTCCCCCCTGTGTGGGGGTGGGGGTGGGGTGGGGTCTTCTTTTTTTGCTCAGATTGACCTTAAATACAAGGATAAGCAATCCTCCTGCCTCAGCATCCCAAGTAGCTGGCTCGTACCACCACGATATGCTCTGCCTTTCTTCTCTTTCCTTCCCCTTGCTTGCTTGCTTCCTTCCTTCCTTCTTTTCTCCTTCCTTCCTTCTTCCCTCCCTCCCTTGTTTCTTTGTTTATTGTTGGAGCAGGGAGGGGGAATGTGGGTGAGGACATTTCTCACTAAGTAGAACTAGTTATATATAGATCAGGATGGCTTGGAATTTGAGATCTTCCTGTTTCTGCCTTTTGAGAGCTTGGATTGCAGACATACCCTACCGTGCCCCACTTTTTCTCTGGTCTGTCTTTGTCTTTTTAGTATCAGTCTCCATGCCTGGCAAGCAGTCTACCACTGAGTTAACTAACACTCTCAGCTCATCTCATAAAAGTTCTTAGGTCCAAAGTCTAAGAAAAGAACTCTCTTTGTGGCTATATCTCTTGCTTTTCTAACAAGCCCATTGGCTGTCCTGCCCCAGCTTTCTGGAGCATACCATTCTTGTGCAGTGGCCAACGGTAGCCAGCCATTGTTTGGGCATTTGGAGTTCTTTCCAGCATAGTGCATCTGTGGTTATGTGACTGTGGTTGTGCCCTCCCCCCTCTAGCCAGGAAGCCTGTGACCCATAGCCACACATTCCCTCCTCCAGTGGTTGTGGTTGACCAGGGCTGCAGCAATGCGTCCCATGGTTCCATGTTCTCCAGACCACTATCAACATTTGGGCTGTAAAGAGCTGTCCCCTATAATGTGCCCCTCTCCTAACCCCAACTCAACTTTAACCAACACTGAAGACAGTGGCAAAAGTCATTGTATGTGTGTGCATGAGTGTGTGCATGAGCACACGTGTGCACACTTGCATGCGCGTGTGCACACACACACACACAATTCCCCAGGTTGAGCAGTGTAGCACAGCTAAATCTGTGAATCACAGCTAGAATTGGAGCTGGAAGCTGAGATAGGAGAGCCAGTAGTTACGATGAGATCCTGCCTCAAACAGCAAAGCACAAGGCCAAGAAAATCCCTCCCCTGTATCTGTGCTTGCCTATCACGCGTGAAGCCCTTGCTTGAGCTACCGAAACCACACAAGCCAGTGTGTTGACACAGATACATAATCGTAGCATTCAAGATGCCGAAGCAGGAGAATCAGTAGTTTAAGGTCATCCTGGATACATAGTGAGTGGTGATCCCTGAGTATTATCTGTTTTACCTCAGCCAGGTGGTTCTAATGCTCAGCAGGCTGGCTGAGAACCGGGGATTGTGAAAGGCATGGCCACCTTCCCTCTGCACAGCATAGACTGCCAAGTCAAAGACACAAGGCCCAGAGGAAATCAAGTTGCTATAAAACACCCTTTAGGGGAAACTATTTCCTCTCCCAGCACGCTATTAGTCATTTCCCCTCTCTTTGAAGCAGTATACAGCAAGTATTTCCTTAGTTACTTAATGGGAGAAACAAAGAAAGAAATTGGATTTAATTTATTGGTGAACTCCCTACTGAGTGCTGGGCAGCCACAGCCAGGTCCGAAGTGATTTCTGTGTTTAGTCAGCTAGTAAGGCAATGAGAGCTATTGTGGCTCTTCCTGGTTGTCAACTTGACTCTATCTGGAATGGACTACAATCCAGAATTGGAAGGCTCACCTGTGGTCCTAATCTGGAGGCTGAGATATACAAGTTTCTGACCTGGATCTTGGCATAGAGATCTTGAGGCATAGTGGTTATGAATCCTAGAAGATTAAGACAGGATGATCTCCGAGTTCATGGTCATCAGCAATTAAAGGTGTGGTGGCACACACCTTTAATCTGGGGCACACCTTTTGCTGAAGACCTATATAAAGACATTGGAAGAAGGAAGGCTCTCTCTCTGCTTTGCCTGCTTGTCTTGTGGGACTGAGCAACTGCTAGATCCTTGGACTTCCATTCACAGGTGCTGCTGACCATTGTTAGGAGTTGGACTCTGTAGGATACCGACCAGCAGCTTCCTACTAGCGTGGGTTTCCACGAACCGGGAATGTGGGAGACC
>NW_022196906.1:92526382-92543336 GCF_008632895.1 Mastomys coucha
GAGACTAGCTGTCAACTTGTAGTTTCGGTTTGAGAATCTCCGAGAGCACAGCAGGGCTTCCCACAGGACTCCAGATTGTAAGTCATCAACAAATCCCTTTACTATATAGAGTCTGCCGTAAGTTCTGTGACTCTAGAGAACCCTGACTATAATACAAGAGCCATGTTCATCACAGGGAATGTGGTGACACAGGTCCATCCCTAAGATCCTGGAGTCCATACACTGTGGGGGGAAACACCAACTTCGGTTCTGTGAAATCTATTTTTTAGAAACTCACTCCCTAAGAGGACAGCTCTGACGGTTGAGCTCCTGGGAATTCAAGGTAGCCAGTCCCAAGAAGGGAAGCAGAAGGGACTCACATGTCCATCGGGGGTCCCTGCTGCTCTCTCCTGTTCCACCTAGTCTATTGGAGGTGAGGGAATTCCATTTGGAAATTCTTGCTGTTAAAATGTCCCTTCTTAGCTAGGTTTATACACATTTGTAATGACTGAACTCAGATGGGGAAGGTAGAAGAAAAATCAGAAGTTCAAAATCATCCTTGGCCACATAATAAAACCAACACCAGCTTTCACAACTCTAGTTACTGCCTATAAATTAATTAATTAATTAATTAATTAATTCCCTTGTGTCCTGAACTGCCAATATAACCTGTCTTTGTTAACATAGTGGTTAGCTACTACATTAGTTGACAAGTCTACATTGTCTTCCCAATAATTTAAGAGTACATAGTTGGGGCTGGTGAGATGGCTCAACAGGTATTCCGAAGGTCATGAGTTCAAATCCCAGCAACCACATGGTGGCTCACAACCACCGGTGACACCCTCTTCTGGTTTGTCTGAAGACAGCTACAGTTTACTTGTAATAGAGTCCATAGTTATTTTATTACTGAAATATTACCTTCTGGGCCTAGCTATAACTGACTCAGCAGAGCAAATGAACCACAGACTTTGGCTTCTACCACAGCAGACCTGGGATCCTGGTCCACTGTGGATGTGGCCCATTGTAAGTCAGAGAATTGAGAGAGGACATTTTTAAGAGAATCGAGCAAATAAACAAACAAAATGAGAAAGGGGGTTAAAAAGATAAACCTGCTGAAGAAGGAGGAGGAAGAGGAAGGAGAGGAAGAAGAAGAGAGAGGGAGAGCGAGATAGAACAAGAACTGAGTGGGCAAGAACCCAAAAAAGTACATCAAATTTTAGAACAAAAATTGTGATCAAGTCATACAAAAAAAGAGTCAAGAAACGTAGTGGTGCTGCAGGCTTTTCATCCCAGCACTTGAAAGGTGGATCTCTTTGAGTTAAGTCCAGCGTGGTCTACAAAGCGAGTTCCAGAACAGCCAGGGCTACACAGAAACCCTGTTTCAAATCCCCCCACCAAAAGGTCATGAGAAACCTTGATCCTGCAACAAAGTCTCCCTAGCCCACGCCCACACCCCCAGTCCCGGTGCTCCAGCTTGATTCCCACCTTGGAGGGAGTTGGGCCAACCCTGTCAATACTAAGGTTTTGTGACTCTGCTAGGATCAAACCCTTGCCTCAGGCAGCCAGGTCCATCCTGACTGGGAAGAAGAGCCCTTCCGTTGGGAACTCTCCACATTTGTTTTCAGTCACTAGTCATTCCATTTACAACCACATTCCAGTGTTTTATCAAAACAAAATCTAAAAGTAGATCAATAGGTGGTAAATGGGGAAAGACAGACGGACAGACAGATGGGTACACACACACACACACACACACACACACACACACACAAGAAAAGAAGAGGCAGACTACTTTGAGTCCTCTTGTTACCTAAGAAGGCAACAGAAACTATCTGACAAGTGGATTGCTCATTCTTAACTCTTCAAACCCCAATTCCACTGCGCTATCGAACTCAAACCAGCAATGTAGGCTCCAGTCTCTAGCTGGCAAGGACCAGGAATCTTGGGGCAGTGAGGACGGGATTGGAGCCAGATCCTCACACCAGGATGCGTTGTCGGTGCTATCAGACAAGGCTAGGTGACTCCCTGGCGTCAGTTCTCCCGGGCCTTGCTACCCACCACTGGAGAGCGTCGCCTGAGAGGAGAAGTGGAGGAAGATGTCGCTGAGGTGGGGTCTGAGGAAAACTAAAGCCCTCCAAAAATAAGCGATCTTCCCCCTTGAAAAAAGGAAGTTTTCCAAGTGATACCGAGGTTCCCGCTGACCTGGTCTTGTATTCCCCTCCTCCCCAATCCTTCACTCATAACATCTGGAAAGCAAAACTTTAGAAAGTCTTTACAGAACGGCGGGAACTCCTATGGTGTCCAGCGCCTGCGCGGCTCAGGCCGGTGCCCGCCAGAGGGCGCTGCCAGGCGACAGGAGGGTACCAGTTTAGCTATAAAATGCTAGGCTGTCGGTCTCAGAGCTTTTGTCCTGGCAAGATGTCAGCGAACTACAGCAAAATAAAGCTCAGTTCTGCCTTTGTGAAGCGTCTGTTCAACTTCAGGAGAGGCAGAAATAAGCAGATGTTGTAAAAGGGTGTCAGAAGTGCGCCGATGCCATCAATAACAATGGGGGTGGGGGTGGGAGAGGATGGTATGCGGTGCAGGGAGCAACTCAGGGTTAGGAGAGGGGTCTGTGAGCCAAGAGCCTGGCTCTCTACTTGCTAGTCAGACTTGCTGAAGGGAGGGGTCAGCCAAGAAGTTGTTGAAGGTAAGAGTATGGGCAGAGGGTAAAACTGTATATATATTAAACTTAGTAAGCTTTTTAAAATTATTAAATTCTGTTTGTTTGCGGGGGTGGGGGGAGAAGGCACACGTCCGCCACAGTGAGGGTATGGATGTCAGGGGACAGCTGGTAGAGTTGCATGTTTCTCTACTCAGTGGGTCCCAGGTCCCAGGGATCAAAATCAGGGTCTCCGGCTTGGCAACAAGAACCTTACCTACTGAGAGGTCTCATCAGTCCTTAAATGAGTCCTTAGGATATACTAATATATATAATGAGTTTCATACACATTTATACATGGCATTCCCAGAAGAGGATATCAGAACTCATTATAGAGTTGGACATTTGTGTGTGTGTGTGTGTGTGTGTGTGAGAGAGAGAGAGAGAGAGAGAGAGAGGGAGGGAGAGAGAGAGAGAGAGAGAGAGAGAGATTGATTTACCATGATACATTATAGATGGTTGTGAGCCACCATGTGGTTGCTGGGAATTGAACTCAGGACCTCTGGAAGAGCAGCCAGTGCTCTTAACCACTGAGCCATCTCTCCAGCTCCCTTCTATTTAGCTCCTATTACTTCCTCTTGTCCTCTCGCCATTTCCATCCATCCCCTTCCTTTTGTTAGTTTAGTCACCTTCTACTTTAGGTAACTTCTGCTCCTGAGAGTGATCCCTTACAGGACCCTTACTTAGTCCTGTAAGTCATCCCGATAAACCCATGGGTCCACCAAGCTGGATGTTGGTGGTGCCCTTCCTTGGTCTCTTGTTAGTTCCTTATCTAGGACGAGTAGGGTAGATGTTTGCTCATGCCCATCCAGGCACAAAGTCACAGAACAAATCTTCATGACACAGTTGTACTAGGGGACCCATCTTACCTGGCAGGTCACTAGTCAGCTTTAAATTTACACCTGAGATGGGGCTGGACCTCAAACCCGGTCAACTTGATTCAGATAGCAGCCCCAAGACACAGTATGCAACGTGCTCAGCCTCCTGTGAATGGTGGCCTCGTCTATCAGTCTTTGAAATGTCGGTGTCATCCTCTAGCTCCACCATGGTTGGAATGAAGCTATTTTTCTTTTACTTTTAAAAAAAAAATTGAAACATAGTTCTACTAGGTAGCCCAGTCTGGAACATCCAAACCTCCTGCTCATTCTTCCCAGAGCTAGAGTTAATATATGTGCACCACACACTGAGGGCCCTTCCCCCTTTAGATACACATAAACCTTTTCATTTCTGTGTCTGTGTACGGAATCTAGAGCTGATGTATACCCAATATAAAGACTGTCTGCATGGGATCTCATCCTTGGCCCTGATTTTCTCTCAGCCACCCCTTCTGGGACGTGCCTGTACCCTGGAGGGAGTTCTACAGATGCCCCCCCTCCTTATGGCTTTTAGTCTTAGCATTTTTAAAAAGATTTATTTATTTTTTTTAATGTATGTGAGTACACTGTTGCTGTCTTCAGACACACCCGAAGAGGGCATAGGATCCCCTTACAGAAGGTTGGGAGCCACCATGTGGTTGCTGGGAATTGAACTCAGGACTTCTGGAAGAGCAGCCAGTGCTCTTCACCACTGAGCCATCTCTCCAGCCCTTATTCTTAGCATTTTGACTAGTTTTGTATCAACGGGTGAACTTCAAAGGTCAGGTAACAAATCTTAGATGCCTCTCCCCCTGGTCTATACTACCCTCCACATGTGTCATCAGTGGGCATCGAAGACCTATGCTGGACATTTCCAGCTTTGCTATAACCTACTTTCCTGATGTTGCCACCAATGTAACTGAAAAATGTGTGAATTTATGATTTTCTTTGTTATCCTACTATAAACATTTCATGAAACTGGTACCATATTTGAACATAGAATTTGGGCCATAGTCACTTTCGTTTACTAAGGTGATATGTTCTTCTGTAACACATTTTAAAATTAAAGGGTACACACAAATTTCTCTCTTTCATGCCAAACAATATATCAATCGTAAGCCTCCTTCTTTCTCTTGTGAAATCGGGTATGGTCCTGCAGCCCAGCCTAGCTGACCTGGCTTCCAACTTGAGATCTTCCTGCCTCTGCTTTCCATGTGCTGAGATAACAGGTGTGCATCACCATTATTGTAAATGTGTGTCACCATACCTTGCCGGTAGATTCTCTTTTGCCAAATTTTTTTTCAAATAAAAATCTTATAAAGTCGGTCAGTGGTGGCACACGCCTTTAATCCCAGCTCTTGGGAGGCAGAGACAGGCAGATTTCTGAGTTCCAGGCCAGCCTGGTCTACAATGAGTTCCAGGACAGCCAGGGTTACACAGAGAAACCCTGTCTTGAAAAAACAAAAATAAATAAATAAATAAATAAATATTTAAAAATCTTATAAAGCAATTGTGGTGGTGCACAACTACTATCTCCACACTCAAGAGACTGAACAGGAGGCTTTCAGCACTTGCCAGCCTTGGCTCTTTAATGGGGTCACATCTCAAAACAAACAAACAAAAAACCATCTTGCATAGCAAATAAATGCATAGCAGTTGAGCATTTCACTTTTAAAGGGATCATTGAATCCAAGTAGGGTGGTGCTCCTCTGTGGTCCCAGCACGAGGGAGGCAGAGGCAAGAGGACCAAGAGTTTAAGATCGTCTTCAACTACAGAGAGGCGAAGAGGACATCTTGCATTTTAAGATGGGTATAACTCCAGGCAGGTGACCTGAGAAGGCAAAACTGCAATCCCAGCACTGACCTTGACCTCATCATCTTCTGTCTTGTCCTCTAAAATACTGCGCCACAGTTCTCTTGCTACTAGCACTTAGTGCTGTGGCTTTTCGTATCAATATTCACCGTAGCGACTTTGGCTTTCTTTACCTTGTAGCTTTTCTGCTCTAATTGGCACTTTTCTGTTGTCCTAAGGTGTGGGATGGAGAGAGTGAGTCAAAGGGAAAGATAAATGGAAACTTGGACTGTTTTTAAAGAATCCCAATGAGCATGACAGAGAATAAGAACAAGAATGTGAAGGGGAGACTGTCCCAAAGCTATCGCCATGCCTTTGAAATCTATATGCATCCTTGTATAAACAGAATCCATGGAATCCCGAAGGGCCAATGGCAGAAGGAAGAAAATGCTTTTAATCGAGAGGCTTAGATGAGTATTTCTTGCAGCAGCAGCAGCAGCAGCAGCAGCAGCAGCAGCAGCAGCAGCAGCAGCAGCAGCGCCTTGGTCCCATGGGAAGGATAAAGGATCCCTGGCAGCAGAGAGCATGTTTTCACACTGTGCTGTGCTCTGTATGCCTGGATACAGCCTGTGCACACACCAGGGAGTCTGGCCAGTTTTCTTAGTGTGTAGCTGTCTCCTCCATTTTTAAACATTCCTTATGAAGGGTAGGGTGAGGGAGTAGGAGGTTGCTCAGGAGGCAGACTCTCAAGAAAATTAGAACTCAGAAGAAAATCCGAAGACCCTTATGAGGCATAAAGCCCATCACTGAGGTTTTTAAAGCAGTAAACAATTGCTGGGGAAGAGGAGACTCTTCTGTGGGGTTTCTTGCACTCTGTATAATAAGCCAATGTGTTCAAAGTGGGTCTAGATAAAGTGGGACTAGTTTCCTTGGCCAGCCCTTAGTGCACTACCTGGACTGAATAGGTGTTAGTTCACATCCCTCCAGGGAAAGTCTCAATGCAGGTCTCAACAGAAAGGATGCCTTAGACCACTTCCGATTCCTTGTCCGCCAGCATGGGCAGGATCAGTGTCTGTGACACACAATGTCATACGGCTCAGGAGAAAAATGGCTTCCCTGTGATGGGAACACTTTCCTTTACCAACCGGACTGTTCGTCTTTCCGTAGCTATATGTGCTGGTGCTGTCACTCATTCAACATGCATCCATCGAGTTCAAGGTGCCTGGTTGACCAGTTTCCTAGTGTTACTGTACCAGATTGCCATAGACTTAGCAATGGCTGAAAACAAGAAAGAATAAAAGCATATTCTTACAGTTCTAGAGGCCGAGAGGCTGCCATGGATGTGTGGCAAGCCCTGCTCCCTCTGAAGCTTCTAATGAAACATCTTCCCTATTCCTGTCTATTTCTGATGACAACAAGAGTCCTTGATGTTCTTTGATTTGTGGTTGCAATGCTCCAAACCCTGCCTCTGCCTTCAGTCCCCCCCCCCATCTGTATGTTACAGGTTAAATTATTCCCTGCTCCAAATTTGTATGTTGAAGTGCTAATTTGAAGAACCTCAAGATATGACTTTGTGGCTAGTGTTTTTACAAAGCAAGTTAAAATGAAGAATGTAATTGTTCTAAACGGTCTTTAATTCTATTCATCTTACATATTATAAAGAAAGGAAACGGCCCACATATGTGTGCAACATACCACAGACACACACACACACACACACACACACACACACACACACACACACAGATGAAGGCAGAGTCCAGGATGATGCCTTCATTAACCAAGGACTGCCAAAGATGGAACACCAGCAGGAAGGCCTTCCCTCGCAAACAAAGCCACCAACTCTGCCAACACTCTAATTTGGGACTTGTAGCATCCAAGGCTATGAGGGAATGCATTTCTCTCATTTAAGCCAGTCAGTTTGTATACAGTCATCATCCCTTTGGTGTCTGTGGAGAATCAGTTCCAGAAATTCTCAGTAGATACTGAAATCTAAGGATGAGGCCTGAAGGTTTAACTCAGTGGTACATACATCCGCCTAGCACGTGTGATGCCCTGTGCTTAATTCCCAGAACTTAACAAAAAAAAAAAAAAAAATCCAAGCATGGTAAATATTCCACATATAATGTCTCCATATTTGCACAAAACCGATATGCCCAACCCCATATACTTAATCATTGCTAGATTATTTGTAATATGTTGCTATGTAATTAGTCATATCATATTTATGGACTAGGAAGATGGGAATAATAAACCTGCATGTATTTAGTACATTCAATTATAGCTGTATGGACTTGTGCACAGCGAATCTTTGATGGTGTGTTTTGTAGTGTTGAGTTTTACATTGAGGGTTTCAGATAGTCTAGGCAACTCTTCAGACCCCACAAAAGATTGTTGAGTTTCGGTTGGTTGAGTCCACAGTAAGCTTAAGCTTTTCCCCTGTGCTAGAGATCAGAAAAGATAAGTTTTTTTTAATTGACCATTTAAATTTCCTGTTCTTTTAATATCCTACTTGTACATTTCACCAATAATTTAAAAACACCATTTGGCATTTTAAAAATCTATTCATAGAAACTCTTTTATGTAAGGGATACAATGTGTTGGCCATCTGTTTTGTCCAGTTCTCTCCCATTTGTCTATTCTTTCCTTAAAAAAATTTATTGCCACGTCAGTCAGAAATTTCAGAATATTAAGTAGATCAATGTTCTTTAATGTTGTGGATATCCTGCCTGAAACTTCTGCTTCATTAAATTTTACTACTTTAGTTTTTGAAACAAGACTTAGTTATAAGGCTTAGGGTAGCCTGGAACTTGCAATCCTCCTGTTTCAACCTCCTGAGTGCTGGGTTGATAGGCCTGGTGATCCAAGCACTGGGAAGACTGGGGCAGAAGGATCTGGGATCCAAGTGTGAGGCTGTTATGAATTACTAGTGAGAGTCTCTTAAATATCAGCTAAACAGGCACAAACAATCCCAAATTAAATCTTTATCAAACTTAAAAAAAAAATTTCTCATTGGTTTGTTCCCTTTACTTTATGAGGCTCTGTTTGTAGATTCTATCTGACATTAGTTATCTGATTGAGTCTTTCTTTACAATAGCATTATGTTACATTAGGGACAAGTCAGTAGTTGTGTGTTTATACATATGTATTGTATACATTTAAAAAATAAGTAACCCAGGATCTCACCCAGGAAAACTACGTGCCCTACTATTGAGCTCTATACCCCACTCCCCAAGGTTTGTCTGTGAGTAAGTGAAATTCAAACATCTCCCTAAAGGAAGAACTATAAAATTTCCCTATAATAGGGAGACAAGGCGAGCAAAAGCCTCTGGGCTAAGTGTAAGATTCAGCAGCCAAATGACATCTGTGGTCATTCAGAGAGTTTCAACGGCTGGACTCTTCCACCTAAAATGACCATAGCAGGGAATGGAAGGCCAGCAGGGCAGTGGGAACAAAGGGTCTCAGCGGAGGAGTTGCCTCACCCGGAGGTGCGGGTTATCCGGAAGGCCGTAAACGCGGCTGCCAGACCTGCACAACACCAAGAAGGTACGACCCTTACTCTGGGCCTAGGGTCCGCAGCGGCACAGCAGGGCGCACAGCAGAGCGCTCCACCGTGCACAGCAGGGCACAGCAGGAGCGGGATTGGCCCCAGAGCGGATGGTAGGCAGGGCCTATGGGGGCGGACGCCGGGAATTGGTTTTCGCGTGAGGGTGGGCGGGGCCTCTGGAGAGGGCTCTCGCACTCGCGCAGGCTCAGTAGGGCAGTGGGCGGGGTCTCATTGAGCCCGGAAGGCAGTAGGAGGCTGGACGCCCGGCATGCGGGTGCGGGAGCCCGGTGGGCGCGGTCGCGAGAGCTGCTGACTACGTCGTGGGATCGGGAGCCGGTGGCGGCGCGCGGAGCAGGTGAGCGCGGGAGGCGGTGCTGGCAGCTTCGGCGGGCGCTTCCAGCTCGGCTTGGCCGAGCGAGCTCCGAGATGCGTGGTGCCCAGGCCTCGGTCGGCAGACACCAAGCCGCGATGGGCTCAGGGCAAGAGGCCCGGGACAGAAAGGGTACGGGGTGGCCACCCGCAGTTGCGGGTGCCTCGGCGCAGCGTTCGTGGCGCGATCCGGAGTTCTTGGG
Organism: Mastomys coucha; assembly: GCF_008632895.1. Lineage (NCBI taxonomy): Eukaryota > Metazoa > Chordata > Mammalia > Rodentia > Muridae > Mastomys > Mastomys coucha. The sequence continues at coordinate 92,535,828 of NW_022196906.1, forward strand.
CTTCGGACCTGAACGAGTCTCGGTTCCGCTGCTGACTGCGTCCCAGGCGGCCTTGGCCGAAATACCCCAGGGAGATGTGAACCGCCTACACGAACCTCCTGGGGTTGTAGCAGGCCGAGCTAACCTCGCTGCGAGTGCTCAGTGGACGGGAGCTCTAGAGAGCAGCCCGCTGCAGCATGCAGCATCCTTGCTGGCTGTGGCTACTTTCTTCGTGGTGGTTGGCATTGGGGACAAATTTATTCCTGAAACGCTCTAGTGTTGCAGTAAGCTCAACCCGAGTTGCTTAATGAAGGAGCCTGTTATCTTACAGCGGCCAGAGTAGGATTCTGTGGTCTCTTCGTAGAATTCTGTAGTTTCTCTTTTGCAAAGGCTGACTTGGAAACCTGTCTCAGGTATGGAATGAATTGGTTCAATGAAACCCAGCGAAATCACGCAGTACTCAAGGTGGAAGATGGTGGGACAGGTAACTTGAGTTGTTTTGCTGTTTAACCATCTAACGTTGCATACAATCTGTCCACCTGTTACAGCGTGTAAATACAAGTCTGCATCGCCTTGCACCACAACCAATGCTCCGGTAAATTCCATTGTGGGCGGTGTTACTGTCCGGTGACGTCATCATAATTAGATTAGATAAGCACCGTGTCTGAAATACTGAATGGATGTTTGGAGATACAGTTTATAGTAAAAATCATCGTTAGTGATCTGGGGGTTGTTATTCTACTTTATAAGGTTTTATGCTAAAAGCAGACCTGTGCAGGTGATGGTGAGGCTTAGGGCAGAGTGGTGAGCATTGGGGTCTGTATCACTTTAGGTCAGAAGACTGGCATGAAACAAGTGAAAATCGAAAGGTATAGTAGGAATTATGTTGACCACAGCCAGAGTAATTTAAGAAAATAAAAACCTATTGGGCCAAGAGAGTAACTCCAGTGAGCTTTGAAAGTACTGAACTTGAAATGTGTAAGCTCACAAGTCACAAGACTATTGGAACTTCTGGTCAAAAAAACAAAAAACAGCCTGGCGGTGGTGGCGCATACCTTTAATCGCAGCACTTGGGAGGCAGAGGCAGGCGGATTCCTGAGTTCAAGGCCAGCCTGGTCTACAGAGTGAGCTCCAGGACAGCCAGGGCTATACAGAGAAACTCTGTCTCGAAAAAACAAACAAACAAACAAACAAAAAAACAAAAACAAAAAACAAAAAAACCCAAAAAAACAAAAAACAAACTTGTAGTGGAATCCCAAAGCAGAACCCTTTGTGAGGGGTTTTGAACGTGTTCTAAAATGTTATATGAGATTCACTTCCAGGTGGGATCTTGTGGAAAATATTCCTTACACCCAGTGCCCTCTGTGCCCGTGCCCTTGCTGGAAAGTTCAACAGATTAGGAATAGCAGTGGGTGCCACTTAAAGAGGCCTCTGTTACTTTGCTATCCCCATAATGAGGGAGAGAGTCTAGCCAAGGTGAGCTCATTGGTTTTGTTACAGCTTTTCATTGTGGAAATTGTAGGTCTGGGTTGTAACAAGGTTCAATCTTTGTGTAGAAAGCACTTTTGGAAGTTTCTCCTTGGTGGTGCAAGCCTTTAATCCCAGCACTTGGGAGGCAGAAGCAGGTGGATTTCTGAGTTTGAGGCCAGCCTGGTCTACAGAGTGAGTTCCAGGACAGCCAGGGCTACACAGAGAAACCCTGTCTTGAAAAAAAAAAAAAGTGGCACAGGATTCCATGCTTTGCAGCCTTGCAGAAGCCATGAATGCTGTTAAAAGACTTACAGTTTTTTTCTTTTTTAAAGATTTATTTATTATTATAGATAAGTACACTGTTGCTGTCTTCAGACACATCAGAGAGCGTCAGATTTCATTATGGTGGTTGTGAGACACTATGTGGTTGCTGGGATTTGAACTCAGGACCTTCGGAAGAGCAGTCAGTGTTCTTAACCACTGAGCCATCTTGCCAGCCCCCAGTTTTTTTTCTTTTTAAAAAGAGGTTTAGATCTTTGGGGGCAGGAGAGAAAAAGGTTGGGGGGGTACTGCTTTTTCAGAACAGAGTACCAGAGGCTCACAACCACCTGCAACTCCAGTTGCATCGGATTTGCTAGCCTCTTATGGCCTCCATGGGCACCTGTACTCACACAATGCATGTGTGCATATGCGCACATACACACACACAATGGTAAAAATAACAACAAATCTTATTTTTTTTAAAGTCTTGCTTAAAAACAGTGGATACATGAACAGGGAAAACCGAAATGCTTGCTAACTTTCACTAAAGCAGCCTTTCCTCTTATTTGACCATATCTACAGAAAAAAAACAAACAGGAACTCATTTTGTATTGATTTATGAATTTGTGTTTTGCCAATTTGATATGCACAGTTATAAATAAAATTTTCTGGTTAGCTGCTTACTCTGGCTGTTTTATATAATTTTCTCCTCAGATGTGCATGCTAAATTATTGGAGACCAAAACACCACTAATTTCTAAGTAGTCTGTGAATAACTGCGTGTATCAATATCTGTTGCTAGTTTCAAATAGTTTTTAAAGATAAAATGTCATAGCTGGGCAGTGGTGGTGCACGCCTTTAATCCCAGCACTTGGGAGGCAGAGGCAGGTGGATTTCTGAGTTCGAGGCCAGCCTGGTCTACAGAGTGAGTTCCAGGATAGCCAGGGCTATACAGAGAAACCCTGTCTCAAAAAAAAAAAAAAAAAGAAAGATAAAATGTCATCTTGGGTTTTTCTGGTTCTTTGTTCCTTTGTTTTGGGGGCTTGTTTGTTTGTTTTGGTTATTTAAGACAGGGTTTCTCTGTGTGGCTGTGGCTGTCCTGGAACTCCCTCCGTTGACCACTCACAGAGATCTACCTGCCTCTGCCTCCCAAGTGCTAGCATTAAAGCTGTAAGCCACTACTGCTGGCATAATCTTGTTTTCTAACTTCCCTTTCAACTCACTGTAGAGGACTCACTGGGTCTTTTATTTTATTTCTTTGTTTGGTGTTTTGTTTTGATTGGTTGAGACAGAGTCTTTCTCGGTAGCTCTGGCTGTCTTGGAACTCACTATGTAGACCAGGCTGACCTCAAACTCACGGAGATCTGCCTGCTTCTGCTTCACAAGTACTGGGTTCAAAGGCATGTGCTACCATTCCCAATAACCCAGTGTCTGTTATACTTGGATTTTAAAAGGTGTTAAAATTAAGGTGATCCTATGTGTCATCTTTAAGAAAAGTTGCTTTTACATTATGTGTGTATGTGTGGACTGGGGTATGTGCATGCGCTGGAGTGCAGGTGCCCCTAGAGTCTTAAGAGGGCATCAGGACTTACTACTGCAGGAATTACAGGTGGTTGGAAGCTGCCTGCCTTGGGTGGTAGGAACTGACCTAGTGTTCTCTGAAAGAGCAGTTCATGTTCTTAACCACTGAGCCATCTCTCCAGCCCCATGCCTTACTTACTGCATCTCAGTAATATTTGGGGCTCTTTATGATACAGAATACATCAACTTTCCCAGGTTTGAGTGGTGACCTTCCTAGAACACGTTTAAAAGTCGTATAGCAAAATTTGAGTGAGGTCCCTTCGTCCTCTCTGATATACTGAGAACGCCTCCAGCAGTTAAGAGTCACTGGGTGTGTCCTGTTGCTAGACAGAGAAACTTTTCTTCTCGAATGTTTTTGAAATGATTTGTGGCACCTGACATTTGCCAGCAGAAGGGGTTGGCCACCTCCCTTTGGTAGCAAAGGGAAACTATTTTTAAGAAATTATAAATGCTTGCCAGAAAGTGATGGCTCACGCCTTTAATCCCCTTGGACATGCAGGTAGGGAAGACACTTACTGAGGAGGGTGGTAAAACTGGAGCACGCCTTGGGAGCAGAGCACAGTCGGATCTACAAAAGCATTGCAGGAGTAGGCTGCTCCCCGTAGCTTCCTCTTCTGCATCTCCTGTGCGTGTTAGCATACAGATGCTTCTGAGTAGTTCTCTAGCACTCCGCCTTCTCCATGTAGTATTTGCTGCGCATGTAAACGTAGGCGCACTTCTGCCTTATGAAATTTAACTAACTGAAACATTGCCCTCATTGCTTGGCCCTGGTCTCTGCCTCTAGATAAGACTCTGCTGGAGCACTGAATGAGGCCTGTTACTGCGAACCTTCTGGCTTAAGTAAATGAGCACACAAACTCATTTGCTCTCACAGAACAGGCAAGCATATTCTTAGCTACTGCACACAAATTCACAATTTCTCTGGAGGAAAATGATTTAAATTATGTTAACCTTCTAAAATATACTAAGGATTGGGTTGTAAACCCCACCCTGAGTGTTGAAGCTGCCATCCTGTTTGCTGTGGAGTTTCTCATAATCAATGAGTAGAGTTGTTTGTCTCAGCATTTGATGTGCTCCCTGGAGCACAGCCTCAAACCCTTGGGGCTTCCAGTGCCCCAGGAAGACACCTGGGACTAGAACAGCTCCTTGGGCTCATGCAGCTCTAATATGATATAATATTCAAGATAAAGTAGAACTTATGCCCCCGTTTTAACAAACTATTTTTAAGAAATAATAAATGCTTGTCAGGCAGTGATGGCACACGCCTTTAATCCCAGCACTTGGGAGGCAGGCGGATATGTGACTTTGAGGCCAGCCTGGTCTATAGAGTGAGTTCCAGGACAGCCAAAGCTACACAGAGAAACTCAAGAAAAAAAAAATTTAATGAACAAATAAATTGTAAATGTTTAACACAGAAAAATGGATTGGCTGATTTGTATGCTCAATTCTCTCTGAAAACAAAAAACTGCCCTTCTATCGTACATAAATGAAGCTTCATTGGAACATGCAGGCTATTTATGAACGGATCGAAAAGTCTTTGTTGCTTCCAACCTCTCTCTGCTGCATTTCTGCTTTTCTCTCTTCTGGCTGCTAACTGGATTGCAGACTGTTGCTAACCATGGCGTCTGGAGATGACAGTCCTATCTTTGAAGATGATGAAAGGTAAATGTCTTGTTTTGCAATAAAGCTGGCCCTTGAAAGTTTGGGGGTTGTTAGGATAGGTTTGGAGAGTTCTGCGTCTGTTGGGGACACATTCTGTCATCACAGAATGCAGGCTCTGCTTTCTGACTTGGAGGAGGGTAATGAGTGGATATGGCCACCCGTGTGGATATGGCCGCTGTCAATGTGGCATCCTCTTCCATAGACCCTTCTCAGCACAGAGGTTTTAGAAACCACTTGCAAATGTTTTAGAGTATACAAAGTAAGAGATTAGAATGGGCAGAGGAGGAGATTCCAGAGAACAGGGTTGGAGCTAGAGTCCTTGGTTTACAGCCCACTCCTCTTGACACTTACTGCCACCGCGGCCCTGCTTAAACTTTGGGGGCTCTGTCCCTCCTCTTTAAGGGACTGACAACATCTTTCTCATGGAGAGAAGTCCAATTTAGTGATGAAACTGAGGCACAGAGAGCACCAGCCAGCCACAGTCAGCTCTGACCCTATTACTGCAGTAAACATTACTACACAAAGCCAATCATCTATATCAATATCAAACTTCTTCCATGATAGTTTTTGAATGACAAATTAGAACACCTTTTTTGTTGTAGTTGTTGTTGTTGTTGTTGTTGTGGTGGTGGTGGTGGTGGTGGTGGTGTTAAATTCCCAGTCATTGATTCTGAAAAGTTTGAGAAATTCTTGTTTGGGATCAATCTGATATATATTTATTAGAACTGCTCATCTCTGGGCTTTGTTTGTTTTTTGTTTGTTTGTTTGCAGAAGTGGTCATAAAGTAGAGACTGTCACTGACCTCTCTATGTACTAGACTAGCCCAGCCCGGCATGCTGTCCGGGATTAACTGTTACAGTCTTAATCTTATTAGTATTTAGGTGACTTTGGGATTATTAGACTATACCTGTGCATAGCTGCCTCTTGAAGGAAGAGCCAGGGAGAGCAAAAACAGTTGCATGTGCTGTGAGTAGGGTGCCTGGGAGCATCACTTTATCATCTCATAATTTTAGGGCCCTTGAAAACCTGGTATTTTCATAGTGGAGGGGCTAATTAACATTCTCTTACTGGGGTGTTTGTTTGTTTTGTTTTGCCCATTTTAATGGCTGCTTTATTCTTTCAGCCCTCTCTATAGTCTGGAAAAAATGACAGATCTCGTAGCTGTTTGGGACGTAGCATTAAGTGACGGAGTCCACAAGATTGAATTTGAGCATGGGACCACGTCAGGCAAACGAGTTGTGTACGTGGATGGGAAGGTAGGAGAACATGTGTGAAAAAAACAACAGCGATGCCTGGTTTTGTCTATGGAGATTGCTTATATAAAGCAATCTAATGGCCATTACAGAATACGTAGACTTTGACTTCTAACATCTAAACTTAGAATGACTACCTTGGGAAATCTGGACAAGAAGTAATAAAACTGTAAATCGCCATTTGAACAGTCTGAATTTTTTTTTACATTAGCTTTAAATTAAATACTAATATTTCCTCTATGTTTATTAAAATTTTACATATTATCATCTAGGAAGAGATAAGAAGAGAGTGGATGTTCAAATTGGTGGGCAAAGAAACGTTCTGTGTCGGAGCTGCAAAAACCAAAGCCACGATAAATATAGATGCCATAAGTGGCTTCGCATATGAGTACACGCTGGAAATCGACGGGAAGAGCCTCAAGAAGTACCTGGAGAACAGATCGAAGACCACCAACACCTGGGTGCTGCACTTGGATGGCGAGGAACTAAGAGTTGTTTTGGGTAAGTCAGGGCTGTTTCTGCAGAACCTTCAGGCCGTTGCAATGTCCTGCTCTCCTGACTTTTGTGGCCACTCTCCTAGGTGACAGAGAGGGTCTTCATTAGGCCAATGGATTTTGCTTGTGGTGTCTTAATGTCAGGTTTGAAAAGGCTACATTTGAAGATTGTAATCCTGGGTTTAAGAAATAACCTCAATCCAGGGATCTACTGTTTGATATTTCTCTTTATAAATAAAAAAGCAGTTAGAAATTGTGAATCCTTGAGAGGACAAAAATTCTCTGCAGGTAATAGTGGGCGTAAGGGTCCATGAGAGCAGAGCCCTCAAAGCTCAGTTGGAAGTGAGCTTTTTAAGAAGGAACCTTCTCAGCCAGTTGATGGTGGGGCATGCCTTTAGTCCCAGCACTTGGGAGGCAGAGACATGCAGACCTCTGTGAGGCTAGCCCAGTCTACAGAGCAAGTTTCAAAACAGCCAGAGACACACAGAGAAATCCTGTCTTGAAAAAAAAAAAAAAAACAATAAGAAAAGCACCTTTTCGTTATTCTGGTGCCCCCATTTCCTTCTCATATTACTAAACAAAGATGGTGTTATAAATCATCTTAATTAATGTATTTAGGTCATGTTTGTTAACTGCCTCTCAAAAGGAAGACAGTCTACCAGGTGTTGAGGGTACACAGACAAAAGGAACTTTGAGCATGGCTTGGTGGTCCGAATTCTAGCTGGTGCTAGCAAATGGAGTTTTTGTTTGTTTGTCTGGATTTGTTTTGGTTTTAGAAAAGAAATGTTTGTCAACTAATAAGTCACATAA
>NW_022196906.1:92543346-92548603 GCF_008632895.1 Mastomys coucha
AAAAAAAAAAAAAAACTCAAAGCCAGGCATGGTGGCTCATACCGGACATCCCAGCTCTTCAGAGACTGAGACAGGAGAACCAGAAGGTTGAGGCCAGTCTGGTCTGGGCTACAGAGTGAGACTGTGTCCTTTTACAAGAAGGGGGGGAGGTAAATAAAATAGTTACTGTAAAATATCAGTTTGATTTGTGGTGCTTCCATGTTTTCTGTAAAGTGGTACCTAGCTGAAGAACTGTCAGATTTAGGTTTTATTGGATTTTCTTTCTGGCAAATCAACTTGATACACACATAGTGTTCATCATTCTCTTTCTCTTCAGCATTGACAACTGTGTTAGTCAGGGTTCCCTAGAGGGACAGAACTAATCGGGTAAAATATACATATATTTATCAGACTGGCTTATTGCTCTCCTCTGGGTATTCCAGTCATGGTGGTCTCACGCTGGGGAAGGTGAAAACTGGGTTCATCTCATGAGTCTGGTGTCTAAGCAGTAGTATCAATCAGGCACTGAAGGCCTGGAGGGTGCTGAGAGCCACTGGTCTTCAGTCCACAGTGGAAGCCTGATGGAGCTGGATTCTGATATCAGTGAGAGAAGATGCAGCAGCAGCAGTAGGGTAGATGCACCACCTATCTAGAGTGAAGGCAGGCAGGCTGAAAGCAAAGCTTCCTGTTCATCAGGGGCTCCCACTGGGAGGTGCTGCCCACACTTAGCATACATCTTCCCGCTTCACCTGAACATCCACAGATGTGTCCTGTGGCTAACCTTCTGGTTGATTCCAGATCCAGACAGGTTGACAACCAGGATTAAACATTACAACAATTTTTAATGCTTAATGCCTGGACCATTCATTCTTCAGCTGTTGCCAAATAGTAATACTTGGATTCTTTCATTCTTTGCTTCCTGTCTAGATGTTTATCTAACAAGGAACTCCCAGTCACCTAGCTGTTGGGCTGAGAGACCTATGTCTCATGTAGGAAACACCAGGGCAGCTTTGTTATTCCTTTAGTTTCCAGCCTTCAAACTACTGACTTGTTTCCAATTTTAAATCATTGTTAATACTAAGATAGAAACAATTCGATTTGCTGAAGTACATTGCAATTACCACTTTTCATTGATGCTTAAAATATCCCTTTTGAGGACTGGGAGCTTTATGGATATGTGTGTTTATTTGTCTGGAGACTGAGTCTTGCTCCATCTCTGCTGGCCTGGTGTTCACTGTGTCTCCAAGGCTGGTTGTAAACGTTTGTCTGTCCTTGTGTCCCTGCCTCCCAAGTGCTTAGATTACAGGTGTGAGCCACAAAAATGTGCTGTTGTGACCCCTGAGGAGCTTGTTAGAGCGGTCCCCGAGTCCCTTTGGCATACTCCTCCGGCTTTGTGGGCTTTGGCAGCCTCCTCCGGCTTTTTTCCTTCTGACATAACAGGATGATTGGAGCTATATTGAACATTTTTGCCCACATTTAGATATTGAGGAAAAAATTATTTCAAGATTTTAATGTAATCTAGCCAAATACTAAGAGTATTCTCTCATCATTTGCTGATTTTTAGTGAGCAAAACAAGGAAATTAGGTTGGTAATGGATGGATGGATGGATGGGTGGATGGATGGACAGAGGACAGACAGACAGATAGATAGATAGATAGATAGATAGATAGATAGATAGATAGATAGATAGATAGATATAAAAAATAGGGAACAAGGGTAGTAATTGGACAAAGGGAAGAAGGAAAATAGAAAGGATAAGGACAGATCTTTTCTAGTTTTGTTTTGTGTTTTAAGACAGGGTCTCACTGTGTAGCCATGGCTAGCCTGGAACTTTATATGTAGTCCAGGCTGGACTTAAACTCCCAGACCCTCCTGCCTCTAAGAGAACTTCTTTGAGGTGTCTTCTGAGTTAATAATGATACGTGGGGGTTGGAGAGATGGCTCAGTGGTTAAGAGAACTGACTGCTCTTCTGAAGGTCCTGAGTTCAATTCCCAGCAACCACATGATGGCTCATCCATAATGAGATCTGACACCCTCTTCTGAAGTATCTGAAGACAGCTACAGTGTACTTACATATAATAAATAAGAAAATCTTTAAAATAATAATAATATTTGGTAGGTCAAGTTGAGGAGTGTGTTTGTTTGTTTGTTTTGTTTTGTTTCAAGACAGGGTTTCTCTGTATAGCCCTGGCTGTCCTGGAACTCACTCTGTAGACCAGGCTGGCCTCGAACTCAGAAATCTGCCTGCCTCTGCCTCCCAAGTGCTGGGATTAAAGGCATGCGCCTCCGTGCACAGGAGTGTAGGTTTTATTTAACCTTATCTAACACTTTCCCCCGACCCTTAGAATCCTCCTTTTCAAGGACACATGGGATGGTGGAATGACAATATCACATAACTTACTTGCCTTTTGCCAAACTGCAGACATATATAGTAGTAACATAACATAACATATAGTAGTAACATAACATACTAGCAGTGCATCCACCATGTTAAGTTCCATAACATTAGCAGTGCTGCCACCATGAATATAATCACCAACAAGCCGTTCACACTGTTTGTGCATCGTCCTCCAGCTGTTCTGTGCTCTGCTTCCCGCCCACCCCCGACCCCACCCCCCTGCCCTTCAGCCCTCACTTACATGGAAGACAAGTCATTTGTGTTTCAGCTTCTGTCTGGTCACTGTGATGCCCGAGTCTTCCGTCAGTGTTCCTGAAGAAGGGCTGTGGAAACAGTATTTTGAATTCTTATAGACTGATAGCCTTATGGTTGGGTCTGCAGCAGCAGGGTGTGGGGATGCTTGGCTAGCCTGCTCTCTGCTGAACTCCGCCTTTAGGCCCTCCAAGGTGTAACACAGTTGCTTCCTGCTCCTGCTACTGAGTGGCACAGCCATGCTTTCCCTGCCATTGTGGTTGCTTCTTCTCAAGCAACAGCTAGAATAACCCTCTCCTGTCCCGTATTGTTTCTGTCAGGGCAGGAGAGGAGCGAGTGACACAGACACAGCTTCGTGTGAAGGAAGTGTTGCGAGAACTCTGAACCTTTAATCACGCTGGTTGCTCTTATTTAAACCCTTTCTGTGAAGGCCAGTAATTTCACTAGAATAGTAGATCCTACGTTGTGTGAATGTTGGTTGATTCAGTATATAGTCAAAGAATTTGGAAGATGTTTCTGTTTATTATCTATGTCGATGACTCAAAATTACCCCATTTCCTTTTACTCCATATTTGAACTATATTTTTATACAGTTCTTATTTTTCCAGGCTTTCTTGTTGGCTTCCTTCTGTTTACTTAGTTATTTAACTTACTTTGGTTTTTCAAGACATGGCTTCTTCGTGTAGCCATGCCTGTCCTGGAACTCACTTTATAAACCAGGCTGGCCTTGAGCTCACAAAGATCCGACTGCCTCTGCCTCTGATTGCTGGGATTAAAGGCTTGTGTTACCACCACACCCCGCCTAGCATTCTCTTTCTTGTGCAGAATATTATTTGCATATCCTTCCGTTTTTACATCAGCATTTTTCTCATAGTCTCCATCCCTTGAATTCCATTTTATTCGTGTTGGTGCTTTTCCTGCATGTACGTCTTTGCACCCCACACTTGCACTGCTACAGAGGTCAGAAGAGGGTACTGGATCCCCTTGAGGTACAGACAGTTGTGAGCTACAAAGTAAATGCTGAGAGTCAAACCCTAGTCTTTCGGAAGACCAACCAGTGCTTGTAACTCCAGCCCCCGCTACCCGCCCCGCCTCCCCGACCAACCAGTGCTTGTAACTCCAGCCCCCGCTACCTGTCCCGCCTCCCTGCCTCCCCTTGGGTTAGTTCCTCTCTGCCAGAGAGCAGGAGGTCCCAGCCTTTTCCAGACTGGCCACCTAGGGTTTACTCTCCTGGATGCTGCCAGCAGCTCCATTTCATCTTGTTACCTGAAATGCATCTTTAAGGAATTCTTTCTGTGGTTGAGGAGATAAACATTTCTTGTCTTCTAAACTGAGCTGCTATTTAACTTGAATATAGCAAAATCATTTTCCCTCAGAATGTATGAAGGTTTTAGTCCCCAGTTTTATTCCCATACTCTATTCACTGTTTTAAATGGGTTTTGTGCCTGTGTGACCCTTTCCTCCCCTTATTGAAGTTTTACTAGTTGGTTTTATCCATGTTTCTGAATGTCACGGTGATGTGCTCAGGGATGCAGTGACTCACTTCATCCCAGCACTTACTAGTGGGAATTTTAGTTGTGAGAGGTTTATAGCAGTGGTTCTTAGCCTGTCAGTTGCAACCTCTTTAGAGGTTACATATCAGATATTTACATGACAGTTCCTAACAGTAGTATTAGCATAGTCATGAAGTAGCAACAAAATACTCTTCCCATTGGGTATCACTACCACATGAGGAACTGTGTTAGAGGGTTGCATCACTAGGAAGGTTGAGAGCCCTGGGCTAGAGACCTAATGCGTTTGAATATGCTGGCCTTCATTTTTGTTTTCAGTGTTGACACAGCCTTGTAGTGCAGTGCTGGCTTGTTATTATATAACATTGCTTAGATATATCCATGGTCTTTTCACTTGTGCAGATTTTGAAAATTTGTATTCCAATGTAATCTATTTTTACTTCATGGCTCTGGATTAGCTGTGTTCCTTATGGGCATGTCAGCAAACCTGTCTAGCTAATTTAAATAATCTGAACTCGTGTACATTTCAGTAAGTAGACTGATTGCCAGTTCTCACTACCGCTGTCACTGATCTTAGCCCTGGGTGTTCAGGCACATACTGTGATCAGCTCTGACCATGCACAGATCACATTCACCGGCCTCTGGGGTGACCTGCTACCTTCCCCCGTCACATTTAGCCCTCCTCAGAGGCTTCCTGCAGTTTTTATTTTTTAAAGATTTATTTATTATATGTAAGTACACTGTAGCTGTCTTCAGACACTCCAAAAAAGGGCATCAGATCTCATTATGGATGGTTGTGAACCATCATGTGGTTGCTGGGATTTGAACTCACAACCTTCAGAAGAGCAGTTGGCACTCTTAACCACTGAGCCATCTCTTCAGCGGCTCCCTGCAGTTTAAATAAGATGCCCATCTGGGTGCAGGATGTAGAGAGAAGACGAGCCCCTTGACCTTGTGCCCTACAGCAGACAGCCTGCCAGAGTCACATTTTCGGCTGCACCCTCAGACATGACCCCTGGGTATGACTTTGTCCATGGATCCTAGTGCCCATCCAGGTCCATCGGTCTCTCTCTCTCTCTCTCTCTCTCTCTCTCTCTCTCTCTCTCTCTCTCTCT
>NW_022196906.1:92548630-92553415 GCF_008632895.1 Mastomys coucha
CCCCCCCCCACATCCTCATCTAGTTCCTTGTGACCACAGTCTTCCAGCCTGTTCTTAGGACACCAGTGTTGACAGGCAGTGTCTGCGGACTCCCCCTGCTGTGAACTAAGGTAGCAGGCTACCGCCTGAGGATGCTGCAGTGACCTTGTAGAGTCTGAATGCACCATCTGTTTCTCCTTAGCATCCAGGAGTTTATGCCACCATCCATTAGCTCTGTCCATGCATGAGGCAGGGGTTATCAAATCACTGGTGCTTAGTCACACTTCTGATGACCATTTGAACTTACTAAACCACGTTGTCTATGACTGAGGTCCTCCTCACTCATTTGTAACATTTACAAAGATTGCCATTCATAATTTGTTTTGTTTAATCACATTCTGATGGGACTATGATCTTCTTAAAAGATTTCAAAGAAGAATTTTTGGTTTCATTTATGAACAGAGTTTCTTTAAATTTTGAAAGTTTCAAAGACATTGAAAGTATGGAATTTTAGAATATTATTGTAGTTTATAACTATGGCGTACCCAACTTTACAAAAGAAATTAACTCGACATATAGAATTATAACCTGAAATTCATGTTACTTTTACAGAAAAAGACACCATGGACGTATGGTGCAATGGTCAGAAAATGGAGACAGCGGTGAGTTACCATCCTTTATCCTGGTGGATGAGTGACAGTGACAGTTCCTCATCCTGGAGTTTTAAAAATAACATAGAGGCAAGGGTGTCCGGGTGGGGAGGGTGAGAGCTATAGAGAAGGCTCGGTCAGGTGAGCTGCCGGGGCTCCCAGGGCCATGGAAAAGCTAGGCACAATCTTCCCCCATCCCCACACACACATACACACACATACACACACACACATACACACACATATACACACACATACAGACATATACACACACAAACACACATATATACATACACACACATATACACACATATACACATATACACACATACACACACATATACACACATACATACACACACATATACACACATATATACACACATACACACATACACACACATATACACATATACACATACACACATACACACATATACACACATACACACACATACACACACATATACACATACACGTACACACATACATACACACATGCATACACACATACACATACATACACACACATATACACACATACATACACACACATACACACACACACACACACAGCTGGAGAAATGACTCAGTGGTTAAGAGCACTTGTTGCTCTTGCCGAGGACAGGTTCAATTCCCAGCACCCACGTGGTGGCTTACAAATATCCGTAACTCTGGTTCCAGATGATCCTGTGTCCTTTTCTCACCTCTATGGCACCAGGCACACATATAGTATACAGACATACATGCAGGCAAAGCGTGCAGACATATAAAATTTTAAAGTCTAAAAGAAAAAAGAAAAATTTGTGTTGTATGTTTGAGACAAGGTTCCTCTGTGTAGCCCTGGCTGTCCTGGGACTTGCTTTGTAGACCAGGCTGGCCTTGAACTCACAGAGATCTGACTGCCTCTGCCTCCCTAGTGCTGGGATGGAAGGTGTGTGCTGCCATGCCCGGCTTCTCAAGTAATTTCTTTTAAATGAAGTAGAACTTTAAAACAGTAAATCAAAGCTAGGGTTGTGGCTCACTTGTAGTGTACACACCCAGCACGGGCGAGGCCTTCGATTTCACCATCAGCACTTCAGAACTGACAATAAAAAGGTGGGTTTCTAGAAAACATCGTGGATGTCATTTGTACAAAGTAATGGGTTTCAGTTATAAGTGCACACAGCTTTAGGAAGTCAGGTAAAAATACTGTTCGTCTATGATGTGCTTGTTATTAAGTGGCTGGCAGGAAGCCATCGTGAAGCCAGCCCTCCGTATCCCCACTGCCTGCTTGTAGCTACAGCGGTGGAGCGTGGTGGGCAGCTTCCCTACCTCAGCCTGCCCCCATCTGTGCACATGCACAGGCTGCCCACCCCTCCTGTGCAGCACATGTTTTCACCCCAGCACCATCACTTACGTGTGTGAAGTTGCCAAGAAGCAGGGATCGTGTTAGCAACCCTTGCTGGGCCAGCCAACGGCTTCGGCCAAGGCTCAGAACCAAGTGCCCCAGGACATGCCTGGGCCAGGCACGTTACATATTCCCTAAAGACCATCTGCTGGAGCAGTCAGAGCCCAGAAAGCACTTCTGCTGCCCATGAGCTTGCTGTTGCTTAGAGAGCGTGGACTCCTGGCTAGCTCGCTCTGCCCATCTCTGTGATGCTCAGACGTGCTGTCAGGACCCAGGGACTCATATGCTAAGCAGGGCCTCCAGGACTGAGTCAGATCCAGCCCATGTTGTGCTTCCCTTGCTTTCTGGCACAATTCATTTCTGTCCTCAAAGCTCCTGCTTTTCATCTCTAGTACTGTTCCATAGAAATACAATATGAACTGTAAGTATGAAACTTAGATGTAATTTCACCTTTCCTAGAAACAGCACTAAAGGGAAGGAGAAGGTGGGTTAATTCTAATGTTTAATTTAAATCAGTGTATCAAGAGTGTCACAAGGACTCATGGTGGTGCACACCTTCCTTTAATCCCAGCACTCAGGCACTCAGGAGGCAGAGACAGGCAGATCTCTGAACATTCAAGGCCAACCTCATCAGAACTGGGTAGTTCCTGGTCAGTTCCAGGACAGTTAATACAGAGTAGTTATGCTGGGTGCCCATTAACCTTAAACCTTATACCCGAAGGGAGCTGGTTTTCTAGAAGGAACCCTTCCATCTTTTGCTTGATGGGCTTTCAGCAAGTTCTTAAATATGTCGCTCTTCAATTTCTGTGTCTATAAAATGAGTATAATAATGACACTTCTGGCAGCTGTTGTAAATAAAGACAGTTGGAATGGTGCGAATAAGCCGAGGATAGTGTAATGAGCAATATGTATTGATTGGCTCACCGGTTTTAGTTTTGTAGACATTGTCTATCCTGAGGAAACTTTCCTCCCCTGAAACTTGAGATCCCTCAGGATTTCAGAAATCACAGCAAACCGTGGTGCTCTAAATGTAATCTCTAGGCCCTCATTTCGCAGAGTTTGATGTTATGACCAGCACTTTTTTTTAAACTTTTTTTTTTCCGCCGCTGAGTTGAATCCTCCGAGCTGACTACGCAGACCCCACCTGTTTACCTCTTAATGGTTTCACTCCCTCTTGAACTCTCTCTTCAAAGTTCTTTTCAACTTTCCCTTATGGTACTTGTTGACTATCGGTCTAGTGCGGGTATTTAGCCTTAGATGGAGTTTACCACCTGCTTTGGGCTGCATTCCCAAGCAACCCGACTCTGGGGGAAGACCCAGACCAGCACGCTGGGGACCACTACTGGCCTCACACTATCCACGGGCTGTGCCTCGATCAGAAAGACTTGGGCCCCCCACGAGCGGCGCCGGGGAGTGGGTCTTCCGTAAGCTAACTTTTATTTTTTTACTTTTACTTTATGTGCATTGGTGTTTTGGCTGTGTGTATATCTGTGTAAAGGTGTCAGATCCCTGGGAACTGGAGTTACAGACAGTTGTGAGCTGCCTTGTGGGTCCTCTGGAAGAGCAGTCAGTGCTCTTAACTGCTGAGCCATCTTCCCAACCCTAATGACCTGTACTTTTAAGATGATGTTACTGCTCAAAGAGCTTTCTGCACACTGACACTTCCTCTGTCGCCATCCTAGGGCGAGTTTGTAGATGACGGGACTGAGACACACTTCAGCGTTGGGAACCATGGCTGTTACATAAAAGCCGTCAGCAGTGGGAAGAGGAGAGAAGGGCTCATCCACACGCTGGTTGTGGATAACAGGGAAATCCCAGAGCTCACTCAGTGACGCCTTCTTCGTGAGTTCGGAGCTGAAGAAGTGACCTGAGAACTCGCCGATGGCTGTGGTAATTAAATGTGTTCAATATGTACATATGGGTAGATTTAGTCTGCAATGTTTTTTATTTTTATCTTTTGTTACTTGAAACTGTAATATTCTAATGGTCAAGAAAAAAAATATGGACTCATAAAAATTTATTTTTTAACTAATGTAAAATGTTTCTAATTCAAATGGAAAATAAAATGTGGACCAAACCAATAACATCTCACAACAGTAACCTTGACTTAGTAAACATTGTAAAATAAAATGGTGCTGCTGGCCGTGCACACAGTGGGTTTGGTTTCATGTGTTTCACGCCTGTACATCTAGGTTGGCCTGTCTTTGAAGCAATTGATGTAATCACAGAAAACAAGAAGCATTTCTCTGCCTGAAAGTATGAAAAAGATTCAATGATGTCACAAAAGAATTTCATGTGGGTGCTGAAAAGATGGCTCAGCAGTTAGGAGCGCATGCTGCTCTTGCAAAAGACCTGGGTGAGCCCAGGTCAATTCCCAGTGTTTACGTGGCAGCCCACGACTATCTATAATTCTAGCCCCAGAGTATCTAACACCCTGTTTTGGCCTCCGTGGATATCAGACATGCATGTGGTACATATACATATATTAAGGCAAAACAATCATACATGTAAAATGAAAATAAATCACTCACACCTTAATCCTAGCATGTGGGAGACAGAGGTAGGCAGATCTCTGAGTTCGAGGCCAGCCTGGCCTGCAAAGTGAGTTTTAGGACAGCCAGGGCTATACAGAGAAACCATGTCTTGAGAAAAGAGAGAAAAAATAGAAGTCTTTATAAATTCAGAGACAGGAAAAATACCCTTTATATATGTATATAGCCTTAGAAGTCCTTTTATAATACCCATATTAGGAGGAAATTAATAACC
>NW_022196906.1:92553425-92558231 GCF_008632895.1 Mastomys coucha
GCAAAAAAAAAAAAAGAACCTCAGGGCTATGATAATGTTCGTGTCTTCCTCTGAATGCTGGTTACAAAGACAACTTATAAACATTAATATACTTGTACACCATTTACTTTTCTGTTACATATATTCTGCACAAACCTGAACATAGTAATTTTATAATTGGGTTTAGAGATGTAGCTCAGTGGTAGAAGGCTTCTCTAGTGTGAATGAGGCCATGTTTGAACCCAGAACTGCCCTCTCTCACCCCCCACCCCTGTGCACACACACGGACATACACATGATTTAAGTATATGCATACCTACTCAACGCATCCTTTAAAAGCACCCTCATCCTCTCTTCTCTTGGCAGTCTATCACTTAGGAGTGAAACCATGAGCAACGGCTCAGTGGTAAGGGAACTAGCCAGCCTTGAACTAAAATTGTGGCCTAAAATAAATCTCTGTCTCTTTTAAATTGTTTCCCTCCGGTATTTTGTCATAGTGATGGGTCTGATTACATTGGGGAGAAGTAAAACAGATCTATGTAGAGAAAATCTCTTATAAATGTCACCTGTCAATAAAAAAGCCAGTAGCAGATGAGCTGGGAGGTGAAGGAGGAAGCAGGCCAGGACTGAAGGAGAGGTAACTAACTACATGGTAGACATAGAATAGTTTAAATGGGTGGAATAACTTACGAGTTAGTCAGGGGATGAGCCAAAGTTTATGGCCAAGGCATTTATTAATACATAATTCGTCTCAGAGCTGTCATTCCAGGAGCAGGGACTGGGAAAGGAAAACTTGGAATTAAAAAAATTTCTTATAGATCCAAGAGTGAGAGGGTAGAAAATCCTAGAATGTAGGTGGCAGGGCAAGAAGGTATAAAACAGGAAGCTAATGGTAACAGGAAGCTACTGAGGATGGAGAGCTTGAGAACTGATGTGCATGGCTGTAGGTAGCTCTTTCCCCAGGCTTGACACGATCATCACCTTGAAGTGGTGACCTTGACCCTTCACAGTCATGGTTCCAAAATAAGCTGGTAGCTAGATATGTAGGTAAATAGGCAGGTAGCTAGGTGTGTGGTAAAACATACTCCATGGGTATATAAACAAATGAGTGGATCCAAGACTGAACCTCAAGCACCGATCAGCTGGTCCATAACCTGACAAGTTAGGATAACAGCAAACCAATACAAGTGTTCATTCATCAAGGGTAGAACAGATACCCATAGCAAGAAATACAGCCAAAGACCAAACTCCAGATACCGGTCCTACTACAAAAAACAACATGAATGATCAAGATAAAACATCTCCAAAATGACTGTTCTCATAGTTATATTCCCTGAGAAAAGCAACTTAAGGATACACAAAAAATTATTTTAAAATAACAATTATAAAGATGTCGAAGGAACTCAAAAAGGATATGGGGCTGGAGAGATGGGTCAGTGGTTAAGAGCACTGACTGCTCTTCCAGAGGTCCTGAGTTCATATCCCAGCAACCACATGGTGGCTCACAACCATCTGTAATGAGATCTGATGCCCTCTTCTGGTGTGTCTAGAGACAGTCACAGTGTACTTATATATATAATAAATAAATCTTTTTAAAAAGGATATGAATAAATGCCAAAATAAAAACACAGTTGAATGAAACAAAGGAAAAAATTCACTCTCTTAAGCTCTTTGCTTGTCTCTTACTCTCACCTCTTGCTCCTTCTCTCCATATGGCCATGGCCGACCTCTTCTTTTCTACCTTCTCTCCCTCCCTCTCTCTCTCTCTCTCTCTCTCTCTCTCTCTCTCTCTCTCTCTCTCTCTCTGTTTTCTACAGTAAAGCTCTAAAACCATGAAAAAAATTTCAACATATGAAAATAGAATTTAAAAAAACAAAAAGAATTTCTGAAGAAAAGCCAGACTAAAATAAAACTCAAAGTTAAAAATTTAGTAAGCCAAATAAAAAATGCAATTGAAAGTCTCACACATGGAATGGATCAAGTAAAAGAGAGAAGATCAAGGCTTAAAAGGCAAAGTAGAGGTATTGAATAACCTAGTCAAAGAAAATGTTAAGTCCGCTCCCCCCCAAAGAAACCATGAACAGAACACACAGGAACTCTGAGACACTGTAAAAAGGAAAAACCTATGACTCATAGATAGAAACTCAAGTAAAAGGTACAGACAATATTTTCAACAAAATAATAGAAGAAAATCCCCAAATCTAAGGAAAGAGATGGCTATCAAGGTGCAAGAGACATATTATATATATAATTAGGACCAGAAGAAAAACTCCCCATGCCTTAATAAAACAGTGAATATACAGATAAGCAATACCAATAGATACTGAAAGTTTCAAGAGAGATACAGGTCACCCACCTATAAAAGCAAGCCCATCAGAATAACAACTGACTTTTCAGTGAAGATTTTAAAAACCAGAAGGGCTTGGACTGATTATCTGAGATTTCTGAATGACCACAGATGCCAGCCCAGGCTACTATACCCAGCCAAACTATCAGTCGCAATATAAGGAGAAAGAAAAAAAAATCTGTGATAAAAGCAGATTAAAGCAATATATGACCACTAAACCACCTCTAAAGAGGGTACTGGGGCAAACACTTTGACCTAAAAAGGATGAAAACAAGCAAGAGAACATAGGAATATATATAAGCAATGTTAGAACAATCAAAAGAGATTTAAGAAAATGTAACAAAATAAGAGGAGTTAATACAACAACTCAATATTTATCATCTCAAACAATAAAGAGACCCAGAATAGCAGATTGGATTAGAAAGCAAGAACCATCTTTTTGCTGCCTCCAAGAAATATACCTTACCATCATCTTAGGCAAAGGGATGGAAAACTTTCTCCAAGCAAATGAAACTAAGAAACACACTGAGACTCCTTGGAATCTGCAACAGAACCTTGTGGTCCTTGATTTCAGACTTTATGTCTTTACAATTGAGAAGAATTTTCTGGAGCTTGAGCCACCAAGCTGTAGGAAAACAGTTGTTTATCATAAGTGAGTGACATACAGCAAGATCTGACTCATTGACTGTGTGTGGGTGTGCATGTGTGGGGGGGTGTAAGCCAGGACCCCCTTGGAGGCCAGAAAAGGCACTGAATCCCCCACAGCTGGCACTACAGGCAGTTGTGAGCTATCCGAACCGGGTGCTGTGAATTGAATCCCAGCCTTGTGAAAGAGCAGCCAATCTGTGAACTCTGGGTTCAGTTGAGAGACCCTGACTCAGTAAAATAAAGAAGAGAATGATTGAAGAATCTCAACTTCGGGTCTCCACAGCATATGTGTACACATACATGCACATGCACCACCCTCAACACAAACAGGTACTTTTAGCCAGTAGATGCTTCTTTTTCCCACCCTTTATCCCCATTGGTTTTACACCCTATCACTAGATAGGAAAGATAGAAAGAGAGGAGAGACAGAATAGAGATCTTTGAATCTCTCTCTTCTTGTTTCTTCTTTGAGCACAACTATTAACTAACCGCAACCAACCTCCCCTAATGACCAAAGACCACTGACTGACCTCTCAGATCACAGGCTTGTATACACCCTCAGAAAAATTCCCAGAATTCCAAACATTCCACAATAGCAGATTCTATTTGCACCTGGCAAAACCACGCCTCTGCTGGAGCACGAGGCAAATCACAGTCAGCTGCTTCGAAGCAGCCCTATAACCCACACCTGGGGCTAAAACAAAAACATTCTTATACTGTTTCTGTGATTTTTAAAGAAACCAAACTTCTGGGATTTTCACTACATACACTCACACCAATAAACTCAAATATACACATTAGCACGAAACCTTCAGCAGCCAGAGGAAGGAGTTGCAAGTGCTGGATTTGCAGGAACTCAACTCTGGGGAGCCACTGCTGTAATAAGCGCAGAACAGGACAAGGAGTGAGCAAACTGGAGTCGTCTGCTTTGGCTCTGCAATGTACCTCTCCTCCAGAGAGCATGGAAATGGAGTTAAAGCAGTATTGTTTGAAGGATTTAGTTTTGTTTTGTTTCGTTTTGTTTTTCTAAAACTCAAAATCCAAATCATACTTGCTTATGTCAATTGATATCCAAAAAAATTATATCTCCAAGATAATTGTCCCAGATTCTTTAACCCCTTGAATATAGGGAGGAACCGAAGAAATGGAAACAAAGCTATGAATCACTAGTTTATTCTCATTAAGGCTTTCTTTTTAGGTTGATGAAGTACAGGAGCACAAGGAACATTTCATTGAAGATATAGGATCAAGTCGCCAGCAAGACTTAATTAAAAGTTCAATTGATGTAACCTCTGGGGCAGATGATCAGCCTGAAAAAGAAAGGCATCTGCTTAGGAAAAGCAACTGTATATAATAGTGTAAAATTTACATCTGATAACGAAAATTAGAAATATGTTTTCAAGTGTCAACAGTAGGCCAGACAGAGTGCCTTTGACTAGGGTCTGCACTTATTGCTGCTGCCCGCAGAAGACACCCCACCCTCACCCCCACTCCCATCCCCCCACCCCCATCCCAACCTCCCATCGCCATTCTGCCTGTGACCTGCAGTGTGCTTTCCCTACCTAGTTCTGTGCTGATACTCCTGCTCTAGAGGAGTAACAGAGCACTCGCCACCATCCACCTGCATCAAGTCGGCTACGGTAAGAAGGTCCAGTGTACTGCAAACTATCACCTTTCTGATGTCTGAACTTGAAGGTATGGAGATTGGGCACGTTACCACCAGGTCCACAGAGAGGAAACTGCAGCCTGACGATCATAAGGAGTCTTCCTGTCCTCCTGACCATCAGCGAGAGCTGCACTACTTCCCAGCCCTCCTCCTGACCATCAGCGAG
>NW_022196906.1:92558241-92573241 GCF_008632895.1 Mastomys coucha
CTGCACTACTTCCCAGCCCTCCTCCTGACCATCAGCGAGAGCTGCACTACTTCCCAGCCCTCATGCTCCATTTTAAAGATGAGAACAGCGACACAAGGGATATAATATCACCATGAACCATGAAAACACAAGCTCAGAGTGCTCCCTCACATCTCTGAAGGGATGACCCTGACAGGTATGGCCACCATGAAAACTCTTTATACTCTCTGTCTCA
The DNA here is from genome assembly GCF_008632895.1 of Mastomys coucha. Taxonomy (NCBI): domain Eukaryota; kingdom Metazoa; phylum Chordata; class Mammalia; order Rodentia; family Muridae; genus Mastomys; species Mastomys coucha. The sequence goes on from NW_022196906.1 coordinate 92,558,456, forward strand.
GTACACACAGAGTAGACTGAGGAGATGAAATTGATTTAATTCTCAGGGCAAAGTCAGAAGACAAGAACAACAGGCACAGGGCATGACGCAGCTCGGGGTTCTTTCTCACACAATAAAATTTCATTTATTCATCAAGAACTTTGCAAAAAAGTTAGTCATTTCCTATTTTTTCTGATCTGAATACATGTGATAGCTTTACTATTTAACCTATGTGAGGACGTTGGAATACTTCAGAAGGTGACATTATAATCCTAGACTTAGGAGTGGATCTCGGGGGCAGAGCTCTTTCCTGGCAATTATGAGGCTCAGGTTTTCCTAGCACAGTGGAAATGAACAAATTCCATGATTACTGTAAGAGCCTTTTGTCTTCTGTAAGTGCTCTGACTTCAGTACCATGACATTTCACCCTGTTACTGACTGAGAAGAGCTCTCTACCAGCTCTAGTAACTTACCAACAACTGTCAGCTGAATGCTTCTCTGGGCAGTGCCAAAGGCATGGGATATTCCACACTGATAAGTACCAGCATCAGAGAGCTGAACATTAGTTATATTTATGGATGCATCACCAGACCTGATGTCATTACTTGTAAATTGCACACGTCCTTTCATATCTTGATAGAAGTTGTTGTAAATCTTGTCTGCTAAATATGCAATAAACTAAAATTTAAAAAAGCAGAAAAAAAACCCATAAACAAACATGGGCTGAAGAAATGGCTCTGTGGTTAGAAGCATGTGGCTCTCATCAGGGGACCCAAGATGAGGTCTCAGCACTCAGAAGGCAGTTCACAATGGCCTGTAACCTTTAGATGCATGGGATTTAATATCCTCTTCTAACCTCCACAGACACTAGACACGCATGCAGTGCACAGATGTACATATAGGCAAAAGACTCAAGTGTAATAAAAAAAAAGAAAATCTTTCAGCAAAGCTGTGCATACACCATGTTACCACAAAATTTTTAAAAAAGAAATAGAAATGAAAGAGAAAGTAAAGAGCCGGTGAGCTGGCTCAGATAACAGTGTCTGACAGATCTTGGGTCTGATCTTGACAAAGACCCAAGTTAGGACCCCGAGAGCCAATGTAAGAACAAGACATGATTTGACACTTCTGTAAGCCCACCACTAGAACAAGGGATGGGGGTCAACTCTAGGCATTGGCTGGCCAGTCAGTGAGCGCCAGTTTCAGTGAGAGACCATATCTCAAAACATGTGATGGAGAGAGACAGCAGATGACACCTAACCTGAACCTCCAGTTTCCACACACATAAACATGCATTTGCCCATGCATGCACTGCATTATATACACAGAAAGAAAGAACAAAAGAAAGCAAAGGAAGAAAGAAAGAGGAATAAAAGATGAGAGATAAAGGAAGAAAGAATGAAAAGAAGGTAGAAGATGTACAGAAACCTACAATAATTAATAAAGACACCGAATGATGAAACCTACAATAATAAAGACACAGAATGATGAGCTAGAAATGGGTCCATGTGGTCTTGGGGTGTAGTCCCATACCCCCATTTTTATTACTATTTTTAAACTTGGGGTTTTGGGCCCAGGTTTGGTGGCACTCACCTATAACCCCAGCACTTGGTGGCCAGAAAGAGTGCCAGGCCACCTGGAGTCAAGGTAACAGACAGGTGAGAGCAGCCGTACCACTACTGGGAACTGAAACTGGGTCTCTGGAAAAGCAGCCCATGCCCTTAAGGGCTGAGCCAAACCTTTGGCCTCCATACTCCCATTATGAATGGACACCCAGGTTTCAGTGTGATTAAATAACTTCCAATATAGTTAAATACCATAGCCCTATACTAGAGAGGGGGTTGGTCAGACTGCACAGGTCGACACACTTGTCCATTCATGTATGCTCCTGTTTTCCAGTTGCTCAGAGGGTTTAGTAATAAATCAAGTAAAGACAAGAACAGACCACCTTTTGCCCCCCAAAAAGACAAATTCTTTTTGGAAGCAAGGCATAATGGGACACACCTGTAGTTCCAGTCACTAAGGAGGCTGAAGCTTGACCATGACAAAAATACAGGACGTAGAACACACACTCCACACACATGCCCTCGCTACCCAGCCTGCTCAGCATCATCTTGTTCCTTATGTCCTGTTACATACTTTCAAGATCACATTTTCCAAACATCGACAGCATTCCCTTGTCCTTTGAAATCTTTAAGAAATCTGATGACCCTTCGTCTTCTGAAATCACAGGTCATTCTATCCATGTCCACAGGCCTGGACAGTGGGGCTTCTGGGCATGACACTAAACCTGCCTAGTGAGAGTGAGCAGGCACAGGGCACACTCACCATGCGGTTCACCACCTCATTTTGAGGTCCAGTAAGCTGCATCCAGTCAATGAACAGTGGTCCACGGTCCTCAGGGCTAAGGGTGAACATGCAGGGCAGATGGACAGTTTTCCCTTGGGCTTCCTGAATTGTCTGCTCTGGAGTAGTGATGCTCACACTCCCAATGAGATCTGGAGAGACACACACACACATGTGCATGGCACTGAGTATTTATCTGCCGTCACTCAGTGCCTGGCTCCAGGCTGAAGTCACTCAGGAGACAGGATGGGGACATTTGGGTGAGACCTGGACCTAGAAGGATGTAGATCCCACCCAGGGATGCCCAGGTTAGTTTGAGGCTTCACGAAGTGCAGTGACTATGTGCATGTCCTCATCTAAGTGATCATCTTAGAGCACTACCACCCTCCTAGCATTCTGCAGACGTGAGCTTCCGCCAGCAGGCTCTTGCTCATCCCAGCAGGTGCAGACAAGTGAACTTAGCTAGAGCCCTGGAGGTCAGTGATGTGTACAAATGCAAGGCCAATCTGAGTCATGCTAGCCACAGAGCCACAGGCTCCTTGCACTTCACACAGAGGCTAGAAGAAGGTATAGATCCCTGAGATTGGAGTCACAGATAACTATGAGCAGCCATGTGGGTGCTGGGAATCAAACTCTAGTCCTCTGGTAGAATAGGCAGTGTTCTTAACCATAACAACTGGTTATGGCTCTAGTCAGAACACGTTTTTAAAAAGCTTTCCTTTTAGATCACACTTAAGAATAATGTTGAAAGTTCTTTTCAGTTTTGTTTTATTTGATGTACAATAATCTGAGAGCTAAACAAATAACAATTTCCAGGAAGACTGGGGTGATACTCCATGGGTGAAAGTACTTGTCAGGCAGGCTGATAACCTGAATTTGGTCACTGTGGAAGGAAAATGTCAACTCCAGAAAGTTATCCTCTGACGTCTACCTGCAGGATGTGTGTGGTGCCTATACAAACAGACACACAGACACACATACACCCCCACCCACACACCCCACCCACAAAACATACACACACACATACAAAACATGCACACACATACAAAACATACACACACATTCATGCATGCACCCCCCCACACACATGCACATACATGCACAAATGCTCACTCTCACATGCACGCTACTCCATTTCTAGCCCCCTAACTGCCCAGCTCCTCGATGTAGAAAATTAAGTGCAGGGAAAACAAAAGTTCAGAGTGCTCACTCACAGCTTTGAAGGGGCAACTCTGACACGTACAGTGACGACTAAAGCTCTTTGTACTCCACATTTGGACACACATAGAGTGGACCGAGGTGCAAGGGAATGAAATGCACTTAATTCACATGGAAATTTCAGAAGACAAGGTTCAGAACAACAACAGCAACAACACAGCTCTCCTGAGTCCAGGCTCAGGGTTCTTTCTCGCACAACAAAACTCTTGCCCATTCTGGCCATCAGAGAAATGTGCAGAGCCATATACCTCCCGAAGGCCTCCTGGCTGCATACCCAGCCTTTCAGAACTCCCATTCCAACCTTCTGTTGACCAGATCGTACTAATTGTGTAACCAGATCTGGAGAGCCATGACAAAGGTAACAGAGACAAGGAGCAGCCTTGGGAGTGTGGGCCTTCAATCGCGTCTGCTCACACAGAACAACCTACAAGGTCTTCCAAGCCAGGCAGTGGTGATGCATGCCTTTAATCCCAGCACTTGGAAGGCAGAGGCAGGTGGATTTCTGAGTTCAAGATGAGCCTGGTCTACAGAGTGAGTTCCAGGACAGCCAGGGCTACACAGAGAAACCCTGTCTTGAAAAACCAAAAAAAAAAAAAAAAAAAAAAAAAAAAAAGAATGGTTATAGTTATGTGCAAACAACTTAAAGAAGACCTGCATGCAGAAAACCTGCATGTGGTCAAGCCAGCCAAAATCCCAGGAGGGATGGACTGGGGATGTAGAAGGTTGCACATCTGAGGAGCTGTTGGAATTCATGGCTTCTCAGGAGAGAAAGACTGTTTTCCTCAGGGACAGAGGCACTGAGGCTGCACTACTCCAGTAGATGATCCTCAACCCACATACAGAAGGCAGCACTGAGTAGGGGACGGGGAGGGGTAAAGAGAGGGAGAAGGGAAAGGAGAGGAAACTGGGGGTAGATTTGATAAAAATACATTATATACATGTAGAAGATTCTTGAACAAAAATCCCTTCACTTTCTAAAAATATTTTTGTGAATTTTAAAAGTTTGTCATAGTCTGGACATGGTGCTGCATGCCTTTAACCCTAGCACATCAGAGGCAAATGCAGGCATATCTCTATGAATCTGTGTGACCCTCCTCCAGCTAAGAGCTGGTTCTTTCAGACCTTGCCTTGCCACAAATAGCCGTGCCTTTCTCTAAGCTCCAGCAAATAGCCACACCTCTCTCCAAGTTCCTGTTAAACCAGAAGTCCCGCCTCCAGAGACTGAAGATGAAGATGCTGATTGGGCCATGAGATGCTAACGGACTGGAGGAGGGGTTTTTCTCTACCTACCTGCTTGTAACAAAGACAGTTGAATAATGGTGGAAGACTGAAAGCACACCATGCTTCGGTCTCAATTTTTAACCCCTTCCCGCAGTCCGGTTCCCATAGTTTTTCACAGGCTCCTATTCCCATTCCAGAAGAGCCGTTCGTGTGTGGCTGCAGGCAGCCACAACTCTGAGGTCATCATCATGGAAAGGTCCAGGCCACCCAAAAATGCAAAGTGGAACCCTGTCTTAAAAACAAGTGGCTGGAGCAATGGCTCAGCAGTTAAGAGCACTGGCCGCTCTTCTGAAGGACCCTGGTTCCATTCACAGCACCTACATGGCGGCTCACAACTATCTGTAACTCTAGTTCGAGGGGAATCCATCACCCTCTTCTGACTTCCAGACAAACACGTGCGGACAAAACACTCATATACATGAAATAAAATAAATAAAAAAAAGGGGGGGAGAACAGAAATAAGATGAAGCAACAACAAAACTTCTTTTCTTTTGGGAAAAAAAAAAAGTCCACTTTTTTTTTTACACAGAGTGAGTCTGTTAGAATACTCCAAAGTTTAAAATTATTATTCTAGGGCTAGGCTTGTGGCTCAGTAGCAGAACCTTTCCTAGTAAGCATGAGCCCTGATCTTCCCCCAACAGCAAAAAAATGACTATTACTCTAGAATTGAAGTTTTGTCTTATAAATTGCTATGACTTGTGCTGCGAGGACTTACCCTGATTCTAAGACACCCGTCACCACCAACAGAAACTTACTAGTGACAGCCACATGGAGGTTCCTGTTGACTCTGCCAGGGTATTTTTTCACCTTGCACTCATAAGTGCCAGCGTCTGAGAGCTGGACATTTGTTATATTTATGGATGCATCTCCAGACCCGATATCATTACTGGTAAAATACACGCGTCCTTTTAGATCTGGATAGACGTCGTTATGAATTTTGTCTGCAGAATATAAAATAACCTAAAAGAAAACAAAGAAGAAAAAATAACTAAACCAAAACCAAACGTGGGCTGTACTTGTGGAGCATGTGTATGGTTACCTGCTATGGTGTTCTGAATAGGAATGCTCCCCCATAGACTCATGTGTGTGAACTGATGGTCCATAGAACAGATGACACCCTTAGGAGGTCTGGCTTTGCTGGGAAAAGTGTGTCACAATGAAGGCGGGCTTTGAGGTCTTCTATGCTCAAGCCATGCCCAGTGTGGTACACAGTCTCTTTCTGCTGCCTGTGGATCAAGATGTAGAACTCTCAGCACCTTCTCCAGTATCATGTCTGCCTGCCGGCTGCCATGTTTCTTACCATGACAACAATGGGTTAAACCTTTGAAACTGTAACCCAACTCCAATTAAATGGTTTCCTTTGGAAGAGTTGCTGTGGTCATGGTGTGTCTTCTCAACAATAAAACCCTAAGACACCTGCCTATGAGGACCCTGGGGACAGAAAAGGGTACTGGGTGACTGCTCTATACTCTACCTTATTCCTTTGAGACTCACTCTCTCACTGAACCTGGACCTGGCATACCAGGCAAAATGGCCCAGGCATGCTCCTGCCTCTGCCCTTTGCAAGGTTGGAGTTCACAGCGTGAATTGCCACACACAACTGTTTATGTCCAGGCTAGGGATTTCATTACAGTTCCTTGCCCTTGTGCATGAACCATCTCTCCACTGAGCCACTCCATTACCTCTCCATTACCCACTGAGCCATCTCTCCAGCCCAGTATTGATTTCTTAGATAAAATGTGTCAAATGAAGCTAATATACAACATTTGATGTAAAGCAAGATACTGAAGGACCGTCTAAAAGGCAAATGTGTCACAGGTAAGGGAGACTGGGTCTGTGGGTGTGGCTCATCCTTAGAGGTATCTTTGATTTTCTATCTTTGATTTTCTATCTTTGATTTTCTATCGTTCTTCATTTGGCTCTGTTCACTTTTATTACAAAAACTTCTATAACCATATTTTACGTCATTTCTATAATTTAACACTGATATTTTACGGACTTTTAAATGTTTGTTTGTTGTTTGTACTCTTTTTTTTTTAAGATTTATTATTTATTTACTACAAGTATGCTGTAGCTGTCTTCAGACAGCACCAGAAGAAGGCATCAGATCTCATTATGGGTGGTTGTGAGCCACCATGTGGTTGCTGGGATTTGAACTCATGGCTTTCAGAAGAGCAATCAGTGCTCTTACCTGCTGAGCCATCTCACCAGTCCCTGTTTGTTTGTTGTTTGTTTGTTATAGGGCCTTACTATGCAGTCCAGGCTGCTCTGGAACTTGCTCTATAGCCCATGCTGGCCTGTAACTCTCCTCTCAATCCTCCTGCCTCACTGGACCTACATGGAGAAGGATAGCAGGTATGTCTCGGCATGCTCAGCTTTTGTTTTGTTATTTTAAGAAATGTATTGTATGGGAGATTTAACTTGAAATGAGGAAGACAGACTGACGATGCTCATCATTCTCTCTGTACATTGACCTCTCCATTTTGCTGGTTGTATGGAGAGACTCGCATATGTTTTAAAATATCTCGTGGCCAGGTGCAGTGGCCTGCACTTGTAGGTTCGCTGCTGGGAGGGGAGGCTGAGGGTTAGAAGGATCACTTTACCCTGGACTGTGAGACCAGGCTGGACAGCATAGTGACATGAAAGGATACAAAAGTAACAAAGACAGAGGACACTGATTCTGACAGAGTCTAGTGATTCTGGTTTAATGTACAATGCACATCACCCTCGCTGCCCAGCCTGGTCAGCACACCCCTCTTGTTCCCTGTCTCCTCTTCCACACACTCAAGACCACATTTTCAGAACATCCACAACATCCTCTTATCCTCTGAAGCCTTCAAGAAATCCTGATGACCCTTCCTCTTCTGAAATCACACACACGCACATTCACACTCACATACACACATACACACATTCACACACACAAATTGTCTATCCATGTTCACAGGCCTAGGCAAGTGGGGCTTCAGGCCATGGAGCCACACCTGCCTAGTAAGAGTGAGCAGGCGCAGGGCACACTCACCACATGGTCCATAGCCTCATTGTTAGGTCCTGAAAGCCGAAGCCACTCGATGTCCAATGGTCCTTGGTCCTTGGAGATAAAGGTGAACATGCAGGGCAGATGGACAGTTTCCCCTTGGGCTTCCTGAATTGTCTGCTCTGGAGTAGTGATGTTCACACTCCCAATGAGATCTGGAGAGAGAGAGGGAGGGAGGGAGGGAGGAAGGGAGAGAGAGAGAGAGATGTGCATGGCACTGAGCATCTGTCTGCTGTCACTCACTGCCTCAAGCCACTCAGGAGACAGGATGGGGACATGTGGGTGAGACCTGGACCTAGAAGGATACAGATCTCACCCATGGATGCCCAGGTTAGTTTGTGGCTTCATGAAGTGCGGTGACTATGTGTATTTCCTCATCCAAAGTGATTACCTTAGAGCACCACCACCCTCCTAGCATTCTGCAGACGTGAGCTTCTGCCAGCAGGCTCTTGCTCTTCCCAGAAGGCACAGACAAGTGAACTTAGCTAGAGCCCTGGAGGTCAGTGTTGGCTGCAAATGAAGGGCAATCTGACTCATGCTAGCCATAGGGCCACACTAGCTCCCTGGAGACCCTGTGTGTGTGCAGTGCATGTGAGGGCAACTTTTGATGCATTTTCTGCCAAATTGTCTTCAATTCTAAATTTTTATGAAACTTGACTCTGTAAGTTTTACTGATATTTTGTTTTTTGTGGCAGCAGTACTGAGGACTGAGGCTAGAGTCTATTTATATTAGGTAAGCAGTCTACAATGGGCGATATTCCTGGCCCTGAATGGTTAATATTATGTGTGAGGAGCAGGTTTTGATAAAGAAGTACAGCCAGACTTCATAGGTATCTTAGGCTCTTTTCTACTGTTTTAGTAAGATTCTATGGCCAAGGCAACTTGTAGAAGGAAGTGCTTGTTTGGGTTTAGAGTTCTAGAAGGATAAGAATTCATCATCTTCTTGGGGGAGTGGCTGGCATGGTAACTTGCATTGGCAGCTAGCTGAGAGCTCACATCCTGGTCAGGAAGCAGAGCGTGCAGAAAGAGCGGTGTGGTGCTTTTGCATCCTCAAAGCTGTCCCCAAAGGTATACTTTCTCCATCACAGCCATACCTCCTAAACCTGCACAAGTAGTGGGACCAACTGGGTGCCAGCCTAAGCCTGCGGTAAACAGTCTCATTTTAAGCACTGTGTGTGTGTGTGTGTGTGTGTGCGTGTGTGTGTGTGTGTGTATGTGTATACACACATATTTGTTCTATATATAACCAAGTATAAATAAATAAAACTATATGGTGAATATATATGTATACATTCACTAAATAATTGACCTAGGAATATGTTAAGACATTTCTTAATTTATCTTTTCTAGTTCTTTTCTAAAATGGTTAATCACATTTATCTTAATATTTTTGAGAAGACATTTTAAATTTTCACAATGTTTACATCTTAATTCTAAGATTTGTATTCTGTAACACTTGCATTTAAGACAGGCCAAGTGGGTCAGTGGGTAAAGGAGCATCCAGTGTAAGCCTGGCCTCCTGAGCTGGAAACCTGGAAACATGTAAAGATATCAGGAGAAAGCCGACTCCACTCCTGTCCTACCTACACACACGCACACGCACACACACACACACATACACACACATTCACACTCACATATACACACATTTACACTCACACTCACACACACATTTACACTCACACTCACACACATTCACACATACTCACACATGACACATATACACACATTCATACTCACATATATGCACACACACATTCACATTCACACTCACATACACACACATTTACACTCACACTCACACACACATTCACACATACCCACACATAGTCACACACATATACACACATTCACATTCACACTCACCTCACTATTTTATTGCCAGCCCCCTAAATACCCAGGTCTTGTGTGCAGAAATCCCCTTAGTCTTTGTGCAGCGGAAGCAAAAGAGCACTCACATGCAGCTCTGAAGGGGTGACTCTGGCAGGTACAGTGACAATTAAAACCTTTTAGACTACATGTTCCAATGCACACAGGGTGGACTGTGGACCAAGGGCATGGAATGTATTGAATTCTCAGAAGACAAAGTTCAGAACAGCGACAGCACAGACGCAATACAGTGTTAGTGAGTCCAGCCTAGGGTTCTTTCTCACCATAAAACTCTTCATTTATTTTGAAATATGTCAAGAACTTTGCAAAGAAGTTAGCTGCTTCTTAATTTTTTATGCAAAAATGTGATGGCTTTCTGTTTTAAGCTGTACGAGGACATTAGAAATACTTCAGAAGGTGAATTATAATCCTAGGGCTAGGGGTGGGGCTCAGAGGCAAAGCTCTTTCCTAGCAAGCATGAGGCCTAGATTTCACTCCTAGCATAGTGGAAAGAACAAAGTCAATTATTACTGTAAAAGCCAAGTTTGTCTTCTGTAAATGTTGTGACTTCAGCACTGTGACCTTTCACCCTCTTACTGAGAAGCTGCTCTCAACCAACTACAACAACTTACCAAGAACTGTCAGCTGAATGGTTGTCTTGGCAACACCAGGCGCTTTTTTCACTCTGCACTGGTAGGTGCCACTGTCTGCAAGCCGAACGTTTCTTATTTTTATGGATGCATCACCAGACGCGATGTCATTACTTGTAAAAAGTACTCGTCCTTTCAGATCTTGATAGAAGTCAGAATAAATTTTATCTACAGTATATAAAATAATCTGAAAAATCCAAAACAGAAGAAAAAATAGCCCAAACAGAAAAAATATAAACAAAAACCCATTTTATTACAGCTCTGTACATATCATGCTGCCATAGAATCAAAATTAGAAAGATAGGAAGGAAGGAAGGAAGGAGGGAAGGAAGGAAGGAAGGAAGGGAGGAAGGAGAGAAGGAAGGAAGGAGGCAGGGAGGGAGGGACGGAGAGAAGGAAGGAAGGAAGGAGGGAGGGAGGTAGAGAGGGAGGGAGGGCAGACAGAGGGAGGAGAGAGGTGAGGGTATACAGGTTGAGGAAACCTACAATATTTAAAGCACAAAACAACAAAGTAGAAACGTACCCACGCGATCTCTGCTATAGCCCCCCCCCCTTCAAATAAATAGCAGAGCCTGCTAGTCAGAACTGTTTGGTCAGAGTGGACAGGAACACATACATGTTCATTCCTGTCCCTGCTTTCCTGCTTTTCAGAGGCCGCAGTACATCCCCAGGTAGAAACAAGGGTGTGCTGCCCCTTGGCTTCCGAAGAAGGCTGGCCATAATTTCCCTGTGCAATCTAATAAAAAGACAAGTTTCTTTCTTTCTTGATACAAAATTGGAAGCCAGGCATGATGGGGCACACCTGTAGTTCCAGTAAGTGGGCATACTGAGGAATGATCATGAGTTCAAGGCCAACCTGAACCTTCAGGCCAGCAGCAAGCTCCAGGCCCCTGGAACTATAGAGTGATTCATTGTCCTAAAAAACTAGAATTAAGAAAGAATACTGATGAGCTGGAGAGATGGCTCAGAAATTAAGAGCTGGCTTAATTCAGGGGATTCAGTTTCAGTTCCCAGCACCCATGTAGCAGCACACAACCATCTGTAACCCCAGTTCCATTGGGTCTAATCACCTCTCTGGCCTCTGTAGGCAATGCCCACAACAACCATGTATGTATAATAAATAAGTCACCCTTTAAAATACTGCTTAGGCACTTACAATTCATAAGTGCTAATAAAAGTACTAAAGCAACTGCTTTAGACAGTTTTAAAACTAACAAGCACAGGCTGGAGAGATGGCTCAGGGATTAAGAGCAATCACTGCTCTTCCAGAGAACCTGAGTTCAATTTCCAGCAACCACATGGTGGCTCACAACCATCTATAGTGGGATCTGATGCCCTCTTCTGGTGTGCTAAGACAGCTACAAAGTACTCATATAAATAAAAATAAATGAATTTAAAAAAAAAAAAACCTAACAGACACAAAATCCAATGTCCCCCAGAACTTATATGTCTAAAGCATGATCCTAGTACCAATGATGTTTCAGGCTTTCCCCGTTACAGGCATGGAGGGCCACAGTTGAAGACAGATTTAGAAGACAACAGACTCTGTGCTAATCTTGAGTTGGGAATGAATTGTAATAATCTCCTCGACAGTCTCTAAAATCAATTTAACATATCTTATAATTTTCACATGGCTGGTGAAGTCCCTCACTGGAGACACCTAAGACTGAACACCAGTGCCCTAGTCATAACCAGGGACAAACACTGCTGTACCTTCCAGGTGCATTTTTTAATTGACTGTGGCTCTGGGCTGCATCATCAGAGTCATTGATTGGCATCTGGGAAGATTGCTTTCCAGGTGGGCTCTGTGGGAACCCCTTGAGCAGAGGGGCAGGGTTCCTTGCCTGTGTTTCGCCCACCCTAGCTTGCAGATGCTCTCCCAGCTGCCCCACCCCCACCCCGGCTCTCCTTGGCATCTTCTGCATCTTGGAAGCTAAGCCCAGGACAGTAGCCGATGAAGGTCCAAGGCTGGCTCCCTTGAAGGGTTGTTGTTCCATTTGTGTGGTTTTTCTCATCACACCCTCTTCGCTTGCCCCTGAATGTCAGCCTGGAGCACGGAAGATGTGTGCTCTTCACCTATGTCCACCCCAGCCTTCACCTATGCAGCCACATGAGTCTTGAACATTGATGGCATGTCATGGCCCTGTGAAGGGAGAGTGGTGAGTGGCAGGGCCTGGGGTGGAAGCTGGCAGTGAGGATTGTGGGGAAGGAGAAATGGGGAGAATAAAAGGTAAGGGGGTGTGGGTGAGTGCATAGAGCTGGGTCCTACTTCTTATGCTTGGGAGAGAGTAGGGAGTTCTAGAAGCAGAATGCATAGAAGAAGTGCATCCTGGGAGGGGAAGGCAAGCTATTCACAACCCTTGAAATCACCTCAATTATCATCATGATGACATCATGGGCAAATTGTTGAAAACAACCAACTGCCTGACTGCTCTCATTCATCACTGACTAGAGGAACATAACTCTCAGGGTTTAAATGACTATTTCTCTATGAACCGCGAATAAAAATAAAGTTTCTTTTTTTCAAGACAGGGTTTCTCTGTATAGCCCTGGCTGTCCTGGAACTCACTCTGTAGACCAGGCTGGCCTCAAACTCAGAAATCCACCTGCCTCTGCCTCCCAAGTGCTGGGATTAAAGGCATGCACCACCACCACCCAGCAATAAACTTTCTTTCATGAACTATTTATTAGCTGACTCAAGAGATGGCTCAGCCCTTAAGGGTGTTTGCTGGTCATCCAGAGGACTCAAGTTCTAGTCTCAGCGCTCATGTTAGAGACCTCGCAACAGCGTTAATCCTACCCTAGGAGTTACTGACTCATTGTCTGGCCTCTGTGGAAACCCCTACCTGGGGCACACACACACTCCAAAATATATATCCTTTCTTTCTTTCCCTGGACCAATATAATTCATAAATATCACTTTTGTCATAAATACTATATTTTCATGTGTGTGTGTGTGTGTGTGTGTGTATTTATGTAGGCCTATGGGTCTGCAGAGGCAAACAGACAGCAATGGGTTTCACTGAGATCGCGCTCCACCTTGTTCCCTTAAGATGAGTGTTTAGTTATGGCTACTGTTTCTATAATGAAACACCATGACCAAAAGCGAGCAGAGGAGAAAGGGTTTAACTGACTTATGCTTCATCATCATAATTGAAGGAAATGAGGAACTCACACAGGCAAGAACCCAGAGGCCGGAGCTGATGTAGAGGCCATGGAGGCGTCCCGATCACTGGCTTGCTCACCATGGCTTATTTAGCTGGCTTTCTTAGAGAAGCCAGGACCACCAGTGGAGAGATGGCACCACCCACAATGGACTGGGTCCTCCCCCTATTGTTCACTAATTAAGAAAATGAGCTACAGGCTTGCTTGCAGTCTGGTCTTTTGGAAGCATTTCTTAATTGAGGTCCGCTCCTCTCCAGTGAAGCTCTACCTTCCTTGAAGCTTGAGTCAAGTTGACATAAAAGTAGCCAGCACAACAGGGTCTCTCACTGAACCAGCTGAGATAGAAACCAGCAGGCCTCCCTGGGCCCCTCGGCTCTTGCTCTGGCCCAGTGCTGCTGCTGCAGGCAGGTGTTTCCACACACATCTTTCCACAGGAGTGGTCAGGTTCTCATACTCACACAGCAACTACTCTTACACACTGAACTATCACAGTGTCCAACACTGATTAGTTTGTTTTTGTTTTTGTTTTGGTTTTGGTTTTGGTTTTTCAAGACAGGGTTTCTCTATATAGCCCTGGCTGTCCTGGAACTCACTCTGTAGACCAGGCTGGCCTCGAACTCAGAAATCCGCCTGCCTCTGCCTCCCAAGTGTTGGGATTAAAGGCGTACACCACCACTGCCCGGCCACTGACTAGTTTTTAAAGTAAATGTGTCCGGTGAAGCTGATATAAAGCATTCCAAATAAAATAAAATAAAATACTAAATGTGATCCTGTACTTGGACATGGGGGTCATTGTATGTGTCTCTTCTTTAGCACTGTCTTTGGCTTTCCAGTCACTGTGGGGATGGGCTTTAGAGGGCTCCTCCTATGCTCAGGCTCTACCCAATGCAGAAGAGAGCTTCCTCCTAGCTGCCTGAGGATCCCAGTCTCTCCTGGTTGCCTTCAAGTCAAGATGCAGAACTCTCAGCTCCTTCTCCAGCACCATGTCTGTCTGAATGCTGCCATGCTTCTTGCTATGATGAAAATGGGCTAAACCTCTGAACCTGTAGGCCAGACCCAATTAAATGTTTGCCTTTATAAGAGTTACCTTGGTCATGGTTTCTCTTCACAGCAATAAAACCCTAAGACACTTCTACAACAATATTTCACATTGATTTCTATAGTCTAACATACATTTCATAGGCTTTAAATTTTTCTTCATTTTGTTTGCTTACTTGCTATTACTGTGCAGCTCAGGCAGG
>NW_022196906.1:92575741-92580334 GCF_008632895.1 Mastomys coucha
GCATGTATATGAGAACAGACCTTTAACTAACGATGAAAAATGTCCTGGTTTCTATGTATCATCACAGCTTTTATTTTATAGACTCAAACGAAACTTTAATTATCTCAGTTAAACATCGAGGGCTGGCAAGATGGCTCAGCGAGTAAGAGCACTGACTGCTCCTCCAAAAGTCCTGAGTTCAAATCCCAGCAACCACATGGTGTCTCACAACCACCCGTAATGAGATCTGACGCCCTCTTCTGGTGCATCTGAAGACAGCTACAGTGTACTTATATATAATAATAAAGAAATCTTGGACTGGAGCAAACAGGGACTGAGCAGAGTTGACCAGAGGGAGCAGATGTCCTAAAAATTCAATTCCCAACAACCAGATGAAGACTCACAACCATCTGTACAGCTACAGTGTACTCATATAAATAAATAAATAAATAAATAAATAAATAAATAAATAAATAATTCTTAAACATCTAAACATGTAAAAATCTCAGACCTTATGAACAGTTCTTACCCTACTTACACAAGTCATTGGAAGAAAATACAACTCAGTTTTCAAAATATATCTTTCATTCCTTCTTATTTGATACACAGAGATACTTTTATTTTAAAAGCCCGTCTTCCAGGCGGATGTGTAGCTTAGTTGGGAGACTGCCTGACACACAACTGGGTTCCATGTCTTACACAGAATAAAATTAGGTGTGGTGGTACGGAGGCAGGGGGATCACAAGTTTAAGGTCATTTGCAGCTAACCTAGCATGTTAGAGGTCAGGTGTGTGTGTGTGTGTGTGTGTGTGTGTGTATGGCACTGTTTTAAAGCAAACAATTATTTTTAACTCCACTTTAAGAAGAGTGCAAAATTATCTGGAAAAATGGATGTCAGGCTGTTCATAACAGTTATTTTTGAGAGATGAGAGTTTTAAAAAGACGACTTCCCAAGTTCTCTCTCTCAATGTCCATGAGAATTCTTTCCTAATCCAAATTTATTCATGGAGCAAATATGAGTGGTATATATTTTAAAGACTTATTTTATGCATATAGCATTTTGCCTGCATTATATCTGTAAGCATCTGCATGCATAATCCATGAAGCCAGAAGAGGGTGTGGAATCTCTTGAAACTAGAGTTATGATGATTGTGAGCCACCATGCAGGTGGTGGGAATTGAACCCTGAGCCTCAGGAAGAAGGGTCAGTGCTCTTAACTGGCAAGCCGTCTCCTCAGCCTCACTTCCAGTGTTATTTTAACTCACAAATGTCTTGTGGGTTCAAACATGGTTCAAAATGAAATGAAACACTGATCTTCTCACTGTTTTATTCCAATTTATACTCAGAGTGTGTTAGGGTACTGGAGCAATGATTAAGCCTTGAGTATTTGTGGGACCCAATTAAGTGCTCAGTGCTAAGATTTTATAAACAACACACTTAGTCACATGCCTGTGTGGTGCTTCCTTTTTTCTACCTCTTCAAGTCACTTGGACCTAGAAAAATCTTTCCCACCCAGCCTGTCATACTCATCAAAATGACAAGAGTTCATCCTGGAGTAGTTATTGACACTTGATGTCATTTCTCACTGAGACCTGAGAGAGTCTGTTTCTTCTCTCAAATGGAGCACTACTACAGATAAGAAAGAGCAAGGGAGAAGAAGTCCAGAAGCCAGGAAGTGACCTCACCAGAAGCCAGGAAGTGACCTCGCCAGAAGCCAGGAAGTGACCTCATTTCTTTAATTAGGTTTTGTAAGTTTAAGCTTTTTTGTTCGTCTGAAGAGACTTTGACAACTTCTTTCTGTGAGCCTCAAATTACAGAAAAATAGAGCTTTATATAAGAATTTACATTTTTTTTCTTTTGAGTGAGGAAAATCTTAGAGAAAAGTAGAAAAGGAACACAAAATTGGCGAAGAGAAAACAAAATTGTATTTAAAAGTTTTAGAAAGTCATCACATGCCACCATTTGGTAAAACCACAGTAATAATCATTTCAAGCAAGACTGTGGAAATTGGCAAGCATGGTATAACAAAGATCTGGGTGTTTTATACAATCATAGAGCATATTCTATAGATAATAAGCATGTGCTCATGAATTACAGAAGGAAAGCCAGTGACTCCCCACTGGAGAATTCTGACAGACACCTAAGTCTGATGATCAAAACCTTCTGCATCTGGGGCTGGAGAGATGGCTCAGTGGTTAAGAGCACTGACTGCTCTTCCAGAGGTCTTGAGTTCAATTCCCAGCAACCACATGGTGATTCATAACCACCTGTGATAGGATTTGACACCCTCTTCTGATGTGTCTGAAGACAGCTACAGTGTATTCATGTACATTAAATAAATAAATATTTAAAAAAAAAAAAACCCTCCTGCATCAGGGCCAGTGGCTACAGAAAGTGTCATCACCACAAAGACACAAAAGGGTTGCCAGGTGGGGTACCCCGGTGCAGAATCCAGCCATGTAGAGAAACGGATGAATCTTAAATGCACTTAAGGAAAAGAAGACAACTGGAAAAGGCTGCACAACATGACTCTAAGGCAGCCTGCAAAAGGTAAAAGTAGAGAGGGAAATGACCAGCAGTTGCCAGCGGCTAGCAGGCAGGGAGCTGGGACAGCAGTGGGGAAGGGAAATTTTCTGTTATCTTTGGAGACTCAGTTGTGTCATGTGATGTTTTTCTGGAAACTGTCTTACGAGAGGATGTTTTTTGCTGAAGCAGACACAGGGGAAGATGTTTTGCAGAGAACAGACAGGTGGTGTTTTTCTGGAAGCTGCCTGGAAAAAGGGCATGATGTTTTTCTAGAGCAAACACTTGAGAAGACGTGCTATTTGGAAAGTTTTAAACATAACCCAATAGACAGTTGTGTGGTGTTGGTTCACCTAACCCTTCTTTGCTGGTCATTGTTTTGTTGTGACTTTGTAGAGAGAGAAAAACACCATTAAAGAACTTCTGGTGGTGTTCTGGCGGCTTCTTACCACTTGTGCAGACTCAGGCCAATTGACAGAGCCTGGTAGTTTCTTCTGGATCAACCTTGATTTGTAAATGGTGTTTGTGAGTGGATCCAGCTGATTCATATGAACTGAACTGCTGATATCCTGGTATCCTGGCAATGCAGATTGGATTTGTTTCAAAGAACTATTTCTAAACAGGTCCACATTCTCCTTTGCTCCATTAACCTTTCCATTCCACTACCTCTGGTGGGTGGTGGGCTAGAAGGAAGGTTAAAGCATTTAAGACACCTTATTAAAAGTAGGTTTTGAAAAATCTAAGCCTACAGAGTAGGGCAGTGAAAGCCTTCTGTATAAATGGTGCCTGCTTGTTATAGGTTTATCCAAACCTACAGGCATATTCGGGACTAAGAGTGAATCCGAATGCAATATGCAGACTTGGAATGGTACTCCTGCATTGAGCTAGGTGCATTACCTCTCTGGTAATGCTGCGCATGAGTCGGGGACAGAGGTATAAAGGAGCACTTTATACTTTGTGCTCAACTTTGCTGTGAATCTAAAACTCTAAAAAAGTAAGGCGTACTAAAGGGCGAGGACCTTCCACGTAGCAGATGAGATGCTACTACCTTCGTGTGACCCCGTTAAAGAGAAGGGCAGGCCCTGCTCCAAAGGAAGTCTCTGGATCTCGTAAAGGCAGACAGAACAGCTGAAGGGTACCAGTAAGGAGATGGTGACTCCACAAAGAAGCTAAGCTTAGCTTAGCTCCTGCCACTCAGTGGTCTGGTCCACAGATGGGAAGCCCAAGCCTCATCCAAAAGCTCAGCCAGGTGCCCTGGGAAGAGGAGAGTGGCGACCCTCCCCTGCAGCGCAGTACTGCGGCCTTACAGGTCTCAAATGGAGTTTGAGGCTTGGTGAGACAGTGGTTCTTCTGGCAGATGGGTCAGCCAAAGATAGGAATCCTATCTTTTCACTCTGTATGACTTGGAGAGCAGTGGACAGACATGGACTTGAGAGGGAACCTATTGCGTATAACTGGTGAACTTCCTGAGATTAGCCTAGCGTTGTCCAGCGTGAGAGAAAACCCCCGTGTAGCAGGCACGAAGAGTAAACGACTCAGACACTGACAAGCAAGAGAAACCAGGTGTCGAGAATCTCAGATCAGGCTGTGATTTGGATAGGGAGAGGCTGCCCTGTCCTTGGTGGCCAGATGCAGGCAACAACCTTGGAGTGTGATGGTCCCAAGCATGAAGTCAGCAGATGGACCGTCTCCGGAGTCAGCAGATGGACCGTACTGTCTCTGGAGTCAGCAGATGGACCGTCTCCGGAGTCAGCCATCTACCACTCGCTGCAGTAGAACCTGAGCACTGTGAGGTTCCAGCAGGAGACTTGGCATGCACAGCTGCATCCCTCAGCAGGGAAAGCTGCAATTTTCAGGGACCCCAAACAAGCTGCTCCAACACATAGTGGTTTGCAGGAGTTGTTTTGTTTGGGGGATATTTATTTATTTAGCTTCTATGCCTCCTACTCCTGTGGGGTTTTGTTTGTTTATGTAGAGATTTATTTTTTGACCGGGCAATGGTAGCACATGCCTTTAATGCTAGGACTCGGGAGGCAGAGACAGGCAGATCTCTGTGAATTTGAGGCCGGCCTGGTCAACAGAGCAAGTTCC
>NW_022196906.1:92580344-92594662 GCF_008632895.1 Mastomys coucha
AAAAACGAAAAAAGAAAAAGAAAAAGAAAAAAGACAAAACAAACAAACAAAAACCAAGAAAAACAAGGATTTGTTTATTTTTATTTTGCGTCTATAAGTGTTCTGTTTGCATGTATGTCTGTGTACTATGTGCATGTGTGCATGCAGTGACTATGGAAGCTAGAAAAGGGATCAGATTGTCCTGGAACTAGAGCTTCAGAGTTACACAGCTGTGAGCCACCAAGTACAAGCTAGGATTCAAACCTAGTCCTCTGGAAGAGCAGCCATTCTCCTAACCACTAAACCATCTCTCTAGCCCTCCCATTTCTTTGTTTTTAACTACACTTTTAGTAATATTTTCACTTTTATAAAAAAAAATCTTTTATGCTTTTATCTTCTATAAACCTTCATATATTCATCTAGTATTGCTTATCAATTTTTACATTGTTGGAAATCTTTTCCTTTCCTTTTTTTATTCATTCAATTATACTTGTAGTGATATTTTGACTTTTTATTGGTATTTATTTATTTATTTAGGTTTCTATTCTTCTTGTTTTTGGAGACAGGATCTCATGTAGGGTGACCTTAAACTCCTGATACAGCTGAAGAGAATCTTGAGTTCCTAAGCCAAAGAACATTTGCTGAATATATAAGGCTTTCTTTGTTCCAAGAAAACAAACCAAAGGAATGGTTTGACATATATTGTTGTGGAACAGTTCCCTTGGCAATTCAAACATTCCATTCTGGAGGGAACTCCTTAAACAGGAAGATCCTTAAACAACTCAAAAAGCTCCAGGAAGTTCCTAAAACTGACCAGATTTGATACCCTGCCCCCTCAGAGTAAGTAATGAAGTTGCCCAGTGTCACTTTCAGACAAGACAAGCTACAAGGAAGACTAGGACAGCTGAACTGCCTGGAAGAGGTTTAATCTAACTGAGTCTCTTGGAAAGGACACTCTCTCACCTGTTGAGCTGCCTGCAGGCTGTGCAGTGAGCTCCAGGTTCCAAGCTTTTGTAAATGGTCATCCATGCTGAGGTGGGCTTTGCTGATGTGGCTGAGTCATTTCTGTACCTGTAATTAATCCCCATAAAACTCATTGGTTCATCCTGGTCTGTCCTGGGCTCCCTATCTGCGGTGAGCAGACATGTGTATCAAGTGTCCCCAGGAAAAGTTTGGTCGCACAACACAAAATTTCACTTAATCTAGTAGAAACTGAAGTTCCTAGGAAAAAGCCACCTCCATGCAGAAGAGTCTTTAAGAGTCTAATCACGGGTTAGAATTTCCACAGTTGTTCAGAATTGGAACATCCATTTTCTCCTTGTTCCACCAGCTCCATCAGAGAGCTGAAATGATCTAAGACTATATTAGTATAATGCCTTTCAAAATCACTCATTGCCCACCGGTGTCTGCTCTAATATGCTCTCAGTGATCACAGTAAACCTTGGGGATGTGTTAACAGATCATTGCTAAGAACGTCATCAGTTAGCATCTTAGACTGACACCGTGTTGCTATTCACCTAGCCAGTGTTCTCACCCCTGTGTTCCAAGAAGGCTTTGATTTATCACTTTCTTTGGTTTTGGATCTATAAAAGTTCCTATAACAATTTCTGCCATTCTGGAAGAACACGAGGCACTGTCAAGGTGGGGTGGACAGTAGCTAAAGGGACCATTGTGGAGGAGAGGACTCTCGTAGGGTGAGAATGGGCAGTGGCCTGAGAGTCTTCTGTGCCCACCTACCTGTTTTAATGGGCTTTATGCTTTACACTGTGTCTTGAACAGACAGTTCTCCTGAGAGGGGTTTTCCTATTCATGTGATTGACAGACACTGGGAAGAACTCTAAAGGGACAATAGCAAGACTTTATTCTTTACCAGAACACCTCTGACTGCCATGGGCGGTAGTCTGGTCTCTCGGGTGGTTCAGAAAGTCAAGACTCCGAGGTGGCCATGAGACTCAGGTCCAGTTCTTCTGACCAGCAATGGTGATCAGAGGCACAAGGTTGCTTTTTTAGTTCCTGGTTTTAGAAGACTCTGGTTATGAGGGAGGAGTTTGTTCCCAGGGACCTTGAAGCCTGGTGAAACTCACTATGAATCAGGGGAAACGATGCTCTCAGACATGAGGCTCTTCATCTGAGAGAACAGCAAAAGCAGATCAGTAGAGATAAGCTGTCAGAAGAGGAGAGGGGTAAGGTGAAGTGTGACTGAACATGAGTCCTCGATGTACTACACCTGTACAGATTAAATCCAGAGGAAGAAATCAAAAGGGACAGCAGTGACGAAGATGAGTGAGCCACACAGGTGGAGGCTGTGTGGGGTGTTCTGTCCCTCCCTGGCTCTCTCTACTGCTTCCGTTCAAGAGCTGACTATTAATCAAACCAGTCTTTTTGGTGACCACTCCCTCTCCATTCCCACAGGCAGTATTGACTGTTCTCTCTGTGTTTTATCAGAGTTAATTAGTGGGATCCCAGGGGCCAGGGATCAAAGGGGAGACCAGATGATACAGAGCTTCCTCTATTATAGGAAATTATTTACAGGTCTGTCCAGCCCCCCTTTTTTTTTTTTTAAGATTTTATTTTATCATTTTATGTGTATGAGTATACACTGTAGCTGTCTTCAGACACACCAGAAGAGGGCGTCAGACCTCATTATGAATGGTTGTGAGCCACCATGTGGTTGCTGGGATTTGAACTCAGGACCTCTGGAAGAGCTGTTGGCGCTGTTAACCACTGAGCCACCTCTCCAGCCCACCCTTTTCATACCTAACTCAAGTGCAAGCAGAGGAAGTGAAACAAATTCATTGCATCTGCAGGTCCAGAAATAACTCACCCAGTGCAGTAAAGTACACGAACCAGAAAGCCCAGTGGCATTTTGACAAAGGCAAAGAATTGGAGGGAAAGTGTCCATCGACACCAGATCGTAGAACAGCCATGCAAATGAATCAACCAGCAACCCAGGGCCTGGACAAGCTTACCACCCTGAAGAGGGAACTACACATAGGGCTGCTGTACAGCCCTGTGGACCACAGACATTAGCACGAGCCTGCATTGTCAGCTATCGAAAGTATTAGGAGGAGCCAGCCTTTGCAATGTGCATTCTGCTTGTGTTTCCTGAGCTGGGAGGGAGGGTCTTAGATGTGTTGGCTCATTTTATGATGCTGCTCTGTCCTGAACCCTAAAAGCACATCTCTCAAATGTGTGCTGTTCTGTGTCCATCGACACCAGCACATAGAACAGACCCCCATAGAGCCATGAAATGAATCAAATAGCAACCCAGGGCCTGTACACCAGCTATATTTCAACTCAGATGCAGGGATTTTGTTTTGTTTTGTTTTGTTTTTGAGACAGGATCTTATATAGCCCAAACTGGCTCTACACTCATGGTCCTCCTGTCTCAGTTTTCCCAGTGTTGGAATTATGGGCATTACACCAAACCCAACTGAAAATCTTATTTAACAGCACTTATGTGTTTATTGCTAGAGAGTGAACCCCGACCCTTATACATATTGGGCAAGTGTTCTACCACATCCTACATAAATGTAGAATCTTTAAAAAGCTGAAGGAGAGATGGGAGATGATTCAGCAGGAAGAGTGTCTGCTGTGCAAGCCTAAGGCCCTGTGCTTTGATGTATGGTAACCACGCTTTTAAAGCTAGTGAGGCCCAGGAGAATAACGGGAAAACATTTTCTTGCATAGCCCCCTGCCATCTCTGTCTGGTAGGGCAGCTGGGTGCGTGACTGACTGTTCTCTCTAGATTGAAGTCTTGCCCATGGTACCACATCAACTCCCCAAGCACCATCACAACACCTGATCCACAAATATGTATCACGTTCTTTTACCCCTGGCTTTCTTCCATTGGGACTGGGGTTGCTTATAAAAATTTAAATATACAACTCATAAGCCAGGACTCAGGGAAAAGTAAGTTATAATGTAAAAAACAATCAAAAGATTTTTTTTTAAATGTGCATATAGATCTTGTACATGTATTTTCTGAATTGACTCATGACCTGAGGGTCTCTCCTCCCCTCACACACAGACACACTCTTCCAGAGAAACACTAAAGCCTCAATCTCGATTAAAATGATTTTCATCATGGGCCTGGAGAGATGATTTAGGGTTTAAGATCCCTGGCTGCTCTTATAGAGGACCCAAGTTCAATTCCCAACACCAGTTCACAACTGTCTGTAACTTCAGTTCCAGAGGATCTGATACCCTCACACAGACATACATGCAAGCAGACTACACACACACACACACACACACACACACACACACACACACACACACACAAATCTTTGAAAAGGAAGGAAGGAAGGAAGGAAGGAAGGTAGGAAGGAAGGAAGGAAAGAAGGAAAGAAGGAAGGAAGGAAGAAAGAAAGGGCTAGAATTGTGAGAGGTAGAGTCTTTCAGAGAATGTTCAAGGCCCTTGATTAAGTCCCAAGGACCAGGAAGGAAGGAAAAAAGAAGAAGAAAAGAAGAAATAGCAGGAAGAAGGAGGGAAAATTCCCCAAGTCTGGAATGAGCTCTGGACATCATGGTATCTGAGGTATTTAGACCCCCAAGCAGAAATGCCTGGAAAAGAACCCTGCCCCCTTGCTGTCCTAAGCTGAAATATGAAGAGTTCAGGAAAATGACAGAATGTTCCAAGCTGGGAAGGGCAAAGCCAGTGCTGTTCAGAGCCATTCAGACTGACAGGAGCAAGAGGCTGACCATGTGATTTGTTCATTGGATGTGACCACAGTGGACACTGCGCCCTCACAGAGGGGGTGAGAATTAGATTCCAAAGAGCAGAAGAATTAGTAGTATCAGGATGCCCTGGGTTAAGACGGTGTCTATCGAGATGGAACATTCCAGAAAAAAAAATAAATCCAGGCAATGATATGAAGATTCTCCAGGGTAGATTATCATTGTAAGTGACTTGCAGCCTTCCTCAGTTTTCAGTTTAGATGGCACTAAACCATGTCCCCATCCTCTCCCTCCCCTTCTCTCCCCCTCCCCCCCAGAAAACACCGGTGTGTTCTCAAACCTAGCTTCATTGAAGATGAACCATAGAAATTGGTACCTGTCCCTTTTATCTTTTCAGGAAACTTGACTTGGGAAATTTCAGCCAAGCTTAAAACATTATCAAGAAGATGGGAGTACTCATTACAGACTCAGATAAAAACGAGGCTTGGTAACAGAGCACTGGCTCGTGGATAATGTTCATAAGTGTGTAAATAGGATTTTAATGGAACCAGAGCCATTCCTGCAGAAAGACATTCAGGATTCAGAAGACAGAATTTAATAACAGGGGCTTCCTATGTAGCCTAAGTTGTCCACACATTCGCCGTCCTCCTGCCTCATCTTAAGTGCATCACACACGTGACTGATGGGTCCTTGCATTTTAAAAATCCTTCTACCCCCACACCACAGCCCCAGCTGCCAGAGAAGGCAAAGCAACACAATGTATTTGATGTATTCTTTAGGAATTACCAAGTGATTCTGTGTCATTAAAAAAAAAAAACAAACAAACTCAGCCAGTACATTATGGACTTGAAGCAGTACAGAGGGCGGTTCCCCTTTTGCAGTCTGCTCTGGGTCTATAAGAAACAGTGCTACTTTGCTGTTTTGTTTTGCCATTTAGTTAACAATCCTGGCTGTGGGTAGTCTCTAAGTCTAAGACCGTGTCCGTTCAGTGCTTTTCTCTTAAGGTAGCCTGGGCCATCCAAAGCTTCAACGCAGTTGGGTAAATTGGGATTTCTGTCAGACTGTACCTGACCAAGCATTTGAAATATCTGGACGGCATGAGCTAACATGGGGACAAGGCAGGAACAAATGAATAACACCCTGCACCCTGGGCCACAGTGCTCTGGGAAAAGCAAGAGGCTCCCGTATATGCCCGAGCTCCTCCACCTCCTCTCCCCTCCCCTCCCTTAGAGTTCAGTCCCCAGCTCTTTGCCCCTGTACTCCAGGCAGCTCCCCTGCAGAGGCTCCCTCCACTCCTAGCTCCAGCTCCTGTCCTTGTCCATATCCTCCCCAGTGGCCCCACAGGAACAGAACTAATACTGGGGACCTAATGGCCCTTACTTACCCGTGACTTCACACAGGCACAGGAAGCCCAGCAGGAGCACCATGGTGGCTGGCTGTCCAGTGGGGCTGTAGCACCAGGAA
This sequence comes from Mastomys coucha, assembly GCF_008632895.1. Classification (NCBI taxonomy): domain Eukaryota; kingdom Metazoa; phylum Chordata; class Mammalia; order Rodentia; family Muridae; genus Mastomys; species Mastomys coucha. The sequence continues at coordinate 92,586,468 of NW_022196906.1, forward strand.
CTCAGCTGTCACTCTGGGTCCTCGGCTTCCCTCGGAATCTACTGGCACCAGGATTCCCCATCCAACAGGGCAGGTGCTTCTGGCCCCTGTGCCAGCCCTACCCCCATGCAAGGTTACCAGGGCAACCTGGCACAGCTCCGGACTAAGGGAAACGCCCAGTGCTGCTAGAGCTGAGTTTCCTGAATTCACCTGTTCAGTTGAGGAGTTTGTGCTCCTTGCCCTCTCCTGGCCCCCGCCTTCCCTCCAGAAACTAGTGGCAAGCCACATTGCTGCACCACACAACTTGCACCACTAAATCGACCATGTAGGCATCTCTAGCCATCTTCTGTCCCAACTTCCACTGTTCTCTGCAGAGCCCATCTGGAGTTCTAGGGGGCAGGAGAATTGGGAGCCTGCCTTAGCAATCTTCTTACAGAGGCGGGTGAGCTAAGGTAGATTGCACGAGATGACTTCTCTAGTAAGGTCCCAAGCCTGCAGCTGGGACTTGGGAATTTCTGTTGTGTTAGAGACGACTCCACCAGTGACGTTGGTCAACTGAATTGGTGAGATTTAAAAGTGGAGTTATGCAGGACCAGCAGAAGGCATAAGGTGGGCTGGAGGATGGGAGGTGTGAGATCTTCTGACTGGAAGGTCTTCCAGGTTAGGGTGGACCCTCAGGGTCAATTATGTCATCCTGCTGTTCATTCTGGATTGTTCCTCCTGGACAATGTCCACATGACTGCAGAGAAACTCAGGGTTGCACTACAGCAGCTGTAGTGCGGAGATAGAACCCGGCCACCATCTGGGTGAGTTATTTAGAAATGGCTCTACAGAGTGGGGAGACACACATGCATTTCCTGCTTTGCACATAATAAGGAATTAACATAATATACTGTGCCTGGTGGTGGTAGTACACAGCTTTCATCCCTGCACTGGTAGGCAGAGGGGGTGGGTTTCTGAGTTCAAGGCCAGCCTGGTCTACAGAGTGAGTTCCAGGACAGCCAGGGCTACACAGAAAAACCCTGTCTCAAGAAAAAACAAATAGCCGTGCGGTGGTGGAACATGCCTTTAATCCCAGCACTTGGGAGGCAGAGGCAGATGGATTTCTGAGTTCAAGGCCAGCCTGGTCTACAGAGTGAGTTCCAGGACAGCCAGGGCTATACAGAGAAACCCTGTCTTGAAAAACCAAAAAAAAAAAAAAAAAAGACTGTATTATTCCAACTTCAGTTGGTGGCACCCTCATACCTTCTGTGGCTGTGATGAAAGACCATGACCAAAGACAACTTGGGGAGGAAAGAGTTTATTTCAGCTTACACTTCCACATCACAGTCCCTCAGTGTCGAAGTCAGGGCAGGAATCCGGAGGCAGGCATGGAAGAGGCCACGGAGGAATGCTGCCTGCTCAGTTTACTTTCTTATACCACCCAGGGCCACCATCCCACGGTGGGACCACTCACACGGCCTGGGCCCTTCCACATCAATCACTAATGAAGAAGATGCCCTACAGGCCTACCTTCAACCTAATCTTATAGAGGCATTTTCCAAGAATGCCAAGTAACCCACTGGCAGAGGTTGCAGCACAAGTGCCTGTCTTTAACTATGCCCTAAGGGGCCAAAACAGGAGCTGGCCAAGGTAGATGCATGAAACACATGCTTAAGGCTTGACACTTCTTTTAAGAGCACCCACCAAACCGCAGGAGAGTAAGCGGTATCCTTAGGGTGCCTCTGAGGGGAACAGGAAGTATAACTTCTGGGCAGAAGTTCTAATTTTAGGGTGGCAAGAATATAGCTATTTCTGAAAATCAAATTAGAAACTACTAGAAACCATTTCTACTTGATGGATGGGTCTCATGTAACCCAGGTTGCCCTCAAACTCACTGTAGCTGAGTTTGTTGCCCTCAAACTCATGGTCTTGAGCTCCTGCTTCTCCTGAGTGCTGAGATCACAGAAGCACAACACTTGGGCTCATATCTGACTAATCTGAGTAACTTACAATGAGACACAGTTAACACCTGCAGCCGGGAACAGAGAGTGATCACCGTCCACATGGGATTTGATAATCCTCCAGCTGTGCTGCCTTGCAGTGTTCTAACTCTAGTCTGAAATCCTCCAAACACTAACACCAAGGTCTTAAACCCAACCTGGAGGGAGTCTGGGCCTTTGGCTGAGAACCAGAGAGGAAATGTGGGGCATACCAAGCTTGGCATTTAAGGATATGTAAATATAGCTTGCTCAAAGTCAAGGCAGTGGCTAATGAGCTAATGAGTTCAAGCAGATGTTAGTGCAGCCCAGAGTGTTAATTCATCCTAGGAGGTGGTAAGCTTTCTGCGGTCCATCTTCTCAGACAGAGACAAGCAATTCAGTCAGGGATGGAGCACTGTCAGTGTCTAGCCATTAAGCCACGCTGCCATGGCTTTCCCGTGTGCATGCGACCATGCACACATGCAGTACAGCAGAGTCAGGGGAGACGAGGTTGTAACAGCAAACTGACGGAAACATCTCCTCCTCTTAGGCTTGCATTGGCCCAAGAGGCCTCCCAGGCTGTCCAAGGGGAAGCTGGGCAGAGGCCCCGAGCCCCAGCCCACTCCTGACGTGGCCACTTGGGAGAGTCCCAGTGGGAGCAGGTGGCAAAGACTCTGTGCTTCCCTAAAAGAACACGCCCACATGTCCCCAAACAGCCGAAACCACCCATTTATTTGACTGAGAACATTAAGAAGGACAACAAAATTAAACACTCTTTAATAAAATTCCTATAGAAAACTGAAGTCACAGGGCAAGTACTCAGTTGTATTCCCATGCCACTGAGGACTGAGGGCTCCCACGCGTCTTTGGAGAAGAAGCAGTAGTTTTGCTGGATCCTGACGCCCATGTATACAGCAAACCAGTAGTTCCTATTGCACATGCTAACACCACTCGTCACCTAGCACCCTGACTATATGGTACCTCAACAAATAAATTAAAGATTTCCATGTGGCATGAATCCACTTCAATTTGAACTAATACCATTGAAAAAATCACATTGTTATACATTTTAATAAATACATTAAGAACAGCTGGCATATTACTAAAATACTGAAATTTAGGTCTTGAGTTTATTTCATAAATAGATTCCGTTTCATTTGCTCGCTTCCTTGGATACATCTGCTCAAGTATTGTATTCTATGAAATGAACTCTCAGAGCTACATAGAGAAACCGCATTCATACGTGCCTCAGTACTGATGCGGCTGGAAGAACTGGATCCACAGTTAACTGAAAAGTAACTTAGGAAAAAGCTCTGCTTTTGTAAAACTTTAAAACACAGGCTGAAGAATACCAAAGAAACATCTTTTTATATAGAACTCCCACTAGAAATTTTATAAATATATATGCAGCATATATATATATTATATATATATTATATTTGCCCCACCAATAGATTCTCAGCGAGTCTGGCTGAAATGATGCCATCATGATAAATATTAACAAAATTAGTGAGTTTTCACAGGTTTAAAATATTTCCTTTGAAAAATAATATGTTCAACATAATGAATGTAATTTGTAGCTCACACAATTTAAAAGGGGGGGGGGGATAGCTTTCTTTGAACAGTTTCCAGCCCCAAATGTGTTGAGTTGTTGCTGAGTCGCAGTACTTGGTCACAACACTGAAAAGAAGTATATACACCTCTCTGGTAAAGTAGCAAATACTGAAGAAAGAAAGAAAAGATCCCCAGCAGTCCCTAGTAGCATCCTCGGCGTGCACGGTCAGCAGGAAGGGCCTCCATGCCGTTGATGATGTTCATGATGAGTCCTGGGAAGCACTCGAGAACAGAGGGTGGGTGTGGGGTGGTCAGACCAGATTCTGCGGATGCCATGTTCTGAACTTCACAATTTCATTCCCTTTGCATTTCTGGCAGGGTTATGTTCAATAGTGCAAGTGCAAAATGGAAGGGGAACAAACAGGCAGGTGCGGCAGAGCGGGACGGGCGCTAAGACCTGTAGTCTTTCCGCACTGTGTGAGCCATCCAGTTCACTTTAGTAGTCCAGCTTTCCCTGAGGGCCTCATCAAATTTCTGCTTGAACTGCTTCAGTGCCTCCTCCTCACTCTTCCCTAAGGCAAGAGAGTCCTAAAGAGAAAGAGAGAGAGAGAGAGAGAGAGAGAGAGAGAGAGAGAGAGAGAGAGAGAGAAGTATGAGATGTCAGGAGCCCTGGATGGAGGCATGCAAATACATCATCTACAAGATGCTGGTGAGCCACCCTCTCCATTGGTCAGAGTTCCAAGTTTCCATGTAAATGTGACCTGCAGAGCAGGATGAACATCAAGGAAGGACAACAATATGGCCTTAGCAATGGAATTTTGAGGATGAAATTAATTTGTAATTATTGTAAGACACTCAGCTGCTTTCTGCTCTGATGACTGAAGGTCAAAGGCAAACTGGTGGACACCAAAGTACCAGGCATCTACTGCCCTGGCGTGTGGACATGGTAGCATGGTAGCACCATCCACACACCCCTTCCACTGTGGAGAAACCATCTACATTACAAACTCCTTCACGTGAACATCACAGGTTTTTTTGTTCCTTTTTGGTAAACACCAGAGGAAATGACCTTGTTCCACTCCGTTTAGATGTTCTACGTTTAACAAAATGACTGGAGGTTGGTATCTCTTAAGTCATCTTTATAAAAAGAATTTTATTACACTTATTACATTTATTGCATGCCCATGCCAGCAGGACACCCTCCTTGAGCCATCTTACCAGTTCCCTTTGGATTAAAAAAAAAAAAACCTTTCCAAAAGGTTTTTTGAGACAGGGTTTCTTTGTGTAGCCCTGCATGTCCTAGAAATCCTTTTGTAAACTAGGCTGGCTTCAAACTCAGAGATCCACCTGCTACCTATCTAGAGAGTGCTGGCATTAAAGGTATGTGCCACCACTGCCTGGCCCCTCTGGACATTTTGAATGCCACTCTGAGCCCTGTGCCCACAAAGTCTAACGCATATACAGAGGACAGTGTCTTACCTTAAGATACTGTATATCTTTGACTGATGTGAGCTCGGGGAGCCCTGCAGTCAACATTAGTGCAAACAGGGTGATGAAGAGATTCCCGTGGCGCCGTAAAATCAGGTATGCATCTTCACAGCACTGGCGGAACCTTGAGTTGAAGAAGCGCCCCAGAGCAAGGCATTGGAAAGAGGTGGGACATTTATTTGCAAAGGAAAAAAAGACATCTTTAGAGCGAGGCACCTCCATGTGTGCTTCAGCTCAAGTGTGCTTCTCTGAAAATAGTCCCCAGACTATAATTTACATAATTCAAGCTTTCTACCCTAAGTCTCTCTTCAAACCAAAAATAATTAAGATTCTACAGTAACAGGCAAAGCAACAACAATTCATATGCCACATTTGCCTGACCACTTAGTTCCTTTTGTCCATATCTCTGACCACAAAACAAAACAGTGACAGTTACAATTCCTAGGCCTTTCTGAACGCCCTCCTGGGCTCTGGCTTACTAATCTCTTCAGCCCCTAAAATTGAAGCTGATGATGTGCAGTCCTGTTTGTTTCTCTCCTTTTCCCCCTTTAAGACAATGGTGGTCAAGAGCCTTCCAACCCAATTCCCACAGAAACGTTATGATCAGTCTTTATCAAGCACAGAGTTTAGTGTCCATGTGACACACCCCTGCTTATCACTTAATAACTTTTGCCCACATTAAAACTTTTGTTTACATTAATTTATTCATTGATTCATTCATTCATGCTTTTATTTATCTAGAGTATGTGTTGGGGTGTGTGTGTGTGTGTGTGTGTGTGTGTGTGTGTGTGTGTATAGCAGAGGCAAGGGGACAATGTGAGGGAATTGGTTCTCCTGAGGCTCAAACATTGAGTCCAAGGTTAGCAGCAAGCACCATTTCCTGCTGAGCCATTTCTTCAACGCCTTTTGTCCACATTAAGATAAAGAAACAGAGGCAATCTAAGTGCTAGGGAACACTCAAGCAACAATCCCCATGTCTAGCCCAGGCTCCCTCTCTGCTCCCCACTCAGCATCTTCCTGTCAAATATATTAGTTTGGGGATAAAATTTTCTGAAACAGATAGAAAGTACACTACAACACAGTGACATCAAATTTCTAGCACTCTTTGTATCTCCCTGCTGGTCACTTCTGAACCGGTGAGGGATCTGACAGTAACTCCTCCCCACACTCGGTTATCAGACCAAGAATCTCCCAGACCTTAAGAGTCCTCAGTTAGCATGATGCAGAAGAGAGACGGGTCCCTGGGTGTGCCTGTGACTGTTAGCCTTGAGTGTGTTTATGTGGGGAGCCGCAGCTGCCACCCTATATATTTTGAACACCTGGTCTCTGGCCAGAGCAGAAAGCATTGTGATAAACAAGCCTTTATTTGGAAAAGCTGAGTGCCTCCAGTTTATGATGCAAGCTGGCATGATTTCTCGTAGCCTATTATGTTTTGCCATGTAGCCAATGCTGATTGGGACCAGGGAAAGTATTTAACCCACAAGGGCTGGGGGCTGGAGGGATAGAAGTAAGATGTAGAAATTAGAAGTAAGATGTAGGGGATAGGAGTAAGTAAGAAGAAAGAAGTAAGATGTAAGTAGTAAGATAGAAGAAGTAAGATAGGAGTAAGATAGAAATAAGTAAGATGTAAGAAGTAAGATGTAACTAGTAAGATGTAAGAAGAAGATATAGAAGAATATAAGAGAAGCTAGCTAAGAAAAAAGAAAAGATGAACAAATGATTCTGTAGTACAAGGTTCTTGAATAAACTGCTTGGAGAAGGGTTTGTGGTCGCCTCCTTTATTTCTGCTGGTCGGTAAGGCGGCCACATGTTTAATCAGGGGAGCACTAGGTGCCGCTCCTCCCTGGCTGGGAGTCTGGAGAAAGAGAAGTGAGCAGCAACGTGCAGTGCTCCGGTTTCTTGGCTGTGGACACGAGGTGACTGCCCCTCCTCAAGTTCCTGCTCCTAAGACTTTCTCACAAGATCTCTAAACTGTGAGCTGAATAAGTCCGTTCTCCTGTACATTGCTGTTATCGGGGCAGGAAAGTAATAAGACAGGAAATGTGAGTCAGATGGTCAGAAGTAAATATTTCTCCTGGACAAAAGGGCAATACTCACCTGCCAAATTTTTCTGTGTTTCCCGTTTTTCCTTGTTGAATGACATGAATGAAGTCGTAAGTAAGAATAAAAGGTACTCGCTCCCTTTTAATGCCAAATTTAGATTTGAAATTTCCAAGAATATGCCCAAAATCTATGTGGAAGAGCTGTAAAACAAATGGGATTTTATTTTCCAAGTGAGTCTCAAATATTTTTATTTGGCATGACCTCTGTAGTGTTAAGCCCTAAGTTAGTAAATATATCACCTGCTTGAGCTGTTCTCCTGATTGCAGCCGACACAGTACCCCAATATATGCATTCCTGGGTGCTTAGCATCTCTGTTCTCCATCCACTAGATGCTATAGTACCACCCTCTTACCCTTACTTGGAACAGCTTGAACCATCTTTGAAAATGGCAAACATTTCAGGGTAGTGCCTGATTTAGACTGGCTTTGGTAGTTATCTTTTCCCTGAGAAACACGGTATAGGTCTATAAGATCACTTCTCAGAGGCCATATCAGGAGGCTGAGAGGCTGAGGCCAGTGTGAACCCATTTAAAAAGCATAAAACAAAGCCAGATGAAATCCAGTGCTTGAGACCTTGAATATCTGAGAATGTCTATTCCTGGGCTAGATGTGGTAGCACATGTCTTTAAGACCAGCACTTGGGAGGCTGAGGCAGGTGATCTCTGTGAGTCTGAAGTCAGCTTGGTCTATACATGAGTTCCAGACAGTCAGGGCTACCTAGTTAAGCCCTATCTTTAGAGAAAAAAAAATCTACTCCAGGGCTGGAAAGATGGCTCAGGAACTTGCTACTAAGTCTTATGATGAGTTTGAGTCCCCATAAACATAGATACAAAAATAAATGTAACTTTAACAAAAACGTCTCTTCCATCTTATACTTGCTTGCTTGCTAACTGTTGAAGGCTAGAGTCACCTCTCCTCCAGGCTATAAAGACTAATAACTTTTATTGTCTTATAATGATTCCAACACAGCTATTGAAAACTCTTGAAAGGCACTTGCCACGAAACCTGATGACCTGAGTTCTATCCCCAAAGCCCACATGACTTTAACTCCTATAGATGTGCAGCTTTGTGGGGGTGGGGGGGGGCGTGTGCACACGAACACTCTCTCTCT
>NW_022196906.1:92594701-92655573 GCF_008632895.1 Mastomys coucha
ACACACACACACACACACACACATACACACGTCATGCAAAATAAAAATAAATACAATTTAAATCATAAGAAAAAAACCTGATCTTTCTGATTCCTAACTCTGGCATGCAGGTTATATCTGTGAAAATCCCTTCACTAGAACCAATCACATTTCTCTACCATTTTGCAGAGTGCAGGAACATGCACTGGTCACTTGTGCTTGACCCCGTATCTAACATGGGGTTCTTTGTCAGAAAATCAGTTTCTTCTGAAACTACATCTTCTGGGTCCTCTGGGGCTGGGAGTAAAGGAGGGGACCCCTACTCTGTAACAAACTTCCCACAACCCCACCTTCAGTCCTCTCTGTGTCTCTACCCTGAGCTGTGCAGGTCCCTCTCGTTCCTCTGTTCTTCTGTCACTGCCATGGCTCTCTAAGACACTCAGGTTTCCACTCCTCAGCTCTGCTGGGCATGGACACTCTTCCTATCGTCTTTCACTTTTAGATTTACAGAAGTTTCTGAACACTCTAGATGGGGTATCAGGGAAAGTATAAAAGTACTTAATTTGTAACTACAAGTTAGAGAGTCTAAGTTTGGATATAAGGTACAACTATCAAAGCTCCAGCAGCCCATAGCATCTCCTAGGAAGTGGGAAATTCTGTTTTCCAGTCAGCACACCTCTGATCCCAACACTCAGGGAATACTCAGAGGCAGGCAGATCTCAGTGGGTTCAGAGCCAGCCTGGTCTACATAGGGACCCCCAGCTATCACCACACCCACATGTTAATGTCTACCCCAGGGCTACATCACATGGTAACCCAGAGATTTCCACTGTGGCATGCCTCTAGTTGATAGCATCTAAGCATAGCTAAATTGAAAAGTTATCCAAGTGTTTTGCCTGTGTATAATATAAAAAAATGTTACAGATAACACTTAGTTGCTTACAAACAATTTAAACAGTTTTTATTTGAAATTAAATCATATCACCTGGCTTCCCTAGCTACCTCAGAAAGATATTACCTATATTTCTCCCAACTCCTGCAATGATCAAGTTTGATGGTTAAAATAAAAACAAACAAACAAAAAAACAGACTCGGGGTTGGAGATAGATCAGTGATCAGTGGTTGAGAGCACTGACTGTAGCCTACAGCTTCTCTATAACTCCAGTCTCAAGGGAGTTGACACCTTCTTCTGGCTTCTACAGGCACCAGACATGTACATGTACACAAACATACATGCAGGCAGGATACTCATATACAGATTAAATTAAGAAAGAAAAGAAAGCAGATCATTCAGGTTCCATCCTGATTTTATTATTATTTTTTCCAGTATTGGTTACTTTTAAAAAGATCTTATTTATTTTTATTGTATTTGCATTGAGTGTTTTTGCCTACATGTATGTATGTGTACCACATGTATGCCTAGTGCCTATAGGACCAGAAGATGGTGTCAAACCTACCATAACTGGAGTTATAGACAGTTGTGAGCTACCATTTGGGTGCTGGGAAAGGAACCTGGGTCCTCTGGAAGAGTAGTCAGTGCTCTTGGCTGCTGAGCCATCTCTCAAGCCCCCAAGTGGTTATTTTCTTAAATTTTCACTTATTTAGTTTGAGACAGGGTCTCAAAGAAGCAACTCTTCTGCCTCAGACTTCTGAATGCTGTGTTTACAGGTATCTATCAAATCAGGTCTAAATACAAATTCTTGCAATAAAAAGATAGGCTGCTTTTAAATAATAGCAATTGTTAATTATTTAAACAAATGCTTTACATCAAATTGTAAAAAGCACATAAAGCAAGAGGCATTTGGAGTGGGGTTGTGTGCAGCAAGGCCTTCAGTTTAAGTACCGGCAGGTGATGCTTCAAGGAGATTCTCTCTACAGGGTTGGCAGGAAAGTGAAAGAAAAGACAAAACACATTCTGCCATCATTGAGACCCACAGCCTCTCCAGTGCGGCTTACCTGGCCTGTTTTCTTCACCATGATGTTGTCACTGTGCCTGTCACCAATGCCGAGGACATAAGAGGCTACACAGTAGCCAGCACAGGACAGGGTGAACTCCTCAATAGCTCGGTCCAGGTCATCCCTGGAGACAGAGAAGCAACAGGAGTTAGAACTTCAGTTTGGGGGATGAGTTCCCATCGGTGCTTAGGGAACGCATAGCACCAAGTTGCCAAGCATAGTGAGCATATGGGACTGAGAAAGCAGGCAAGGCAGGCTGGCTGCCAAGGCACTGCCTAGCAGACCTCAGCCACATGTCCCTATGGCTTGGGAGTCTTGTTTCGCAGTCTTAGGTGTACATAAAAGGAAGGTTGGTGAGAGACCACCATGGGTTTTGTTGGGTCATCCTTGGGCCTGGGAACATTTTTACCAGCTTTTGTTTTGGTTTTTAGCTCATGAAAACCACCATGGAGCTTGCCAGGTCTTGAACCCATTGCAATTCCCTCCCTCAGCCTCTTAACTGCTGGGTTACAGGAGGAAGCCACTGCAGTCAAGGTGGCCTTGGATTAGAATCCAGGCTTCACTTCAATCAGAAGTGAGGACACAGACCCCTCGTAGGAGGCGGTAAGACTGAAACTGATCTACTCTCTCACCAAAGCCCCTGAACAACTCGAATGATGACACTGAAAGCTGATTTTAAGTATTTGGCCAAAAAAAAAAGCTTGGAAAGCACTTTTTTTTCACAGTGAGATCCTTCCAGGAATAGTGATGCTGTCCATCACCTTAACCACAGATAACACATACTGTTCTTATAGTATTACTGAAGCAGAGTCTCATGGCTGTTTTCTGCTTCCACCTCCTGAATCCTGAGATAGTGACACTATCCAACTGTCTATAGTCCTAGGCATCAAACCCAGGGCTTTGCAAACACCAGGGAAGCACCCCACCAACTGATGTATATCCCCAACTCAGTAATAAAATTCTAAATATTTTTCTTTTAGTCTGGAGAGGTCACACACTATATAAGCTTCGATCATAAAATTAACCTATTAGGGCTGGAAAGGTGGCCTCGTGGTTAAGAGCATTTGCTGTTCTCCTAAAGGATCTGAGTTTGGTTCCCTGTGCCCACTCAGGTGATTCAGTCACTTGTAACTCCAGCTCCAGGGCATCTAAGACCCTCTTCTGGACTCCATGGGCACCTGTGCTCATTTGTACATTCATGCATACAGACACATGTGTATACTTAATTAAAATAACAATAAGGTGACAGCACACACCTTTGATCCCAGCTCTTGAGGGGCAGAGGCAAAAGATCTATCTCTGTAGTCTACAGCATGAGCTCAAGGACAGCCAGGACTACAGAGCTGCCTTATCATCAAAAACTAAACAAAGCAAATAAATCTTTTAAAAGAATGAACCTATGAGAAGCCTAAGTTCATAATTACATAAGTTAATGCAAATAAACAACAGAACTTCAGTCTGCTATCTTAAAATCATGTCCTAGCACGCTGAAGAGCTTCTATACTTTGCCATGAAGTTTTAAGACTTTAATAAAGGCCCATGAGGCCTCTGTGCTGAATGAGGCAATCAATACAGACATTCCCTCTGAGCCATCAGGGCTTCTGTCTGGTCTGTCAGAGTGTTAGTGTGGAGAAACAAAGAAGGCATACTCACCCAGAGTTGTACTCCTTGAGCCAGTTCAGGAGCGCATCTTTGTTGAAGGCTGCTGTGGCAGCCACGTTGCTACTGTTCAGCTGAATGTCAGCGATTGTCTCAGAGGTGCTCACAACCTCAATAAGGCCAGAGCGATCTCCTGTTGCTAAACAGCCATAGGGGAGCATCCTGGAAGGGGGCACAGACAGAGGCCATGCTCTCCGTGAGAGGAAACATCAGCTTTGGAAGTTTTTTCTTTGATGTCAAAGAGAAGAGTTTTATTACTGACAGCTTGTCAGTCAGTAATGCCATATGAGAATGGAAGTTCTACCTCCTACTAGAGATGAAGCTTGGACCAAGAGATGGAATGCTTTACTAGAATGCTGCAGCTAAATGCATAGTTTTCTATATAATTATGCTCATGAAATATTCAATTTGCCTGCATTGATAAACAGGATTATATCCTACAAACAAGAACTCATCCCCTTTTCACTCTAAAGCTCCAGAACCAGAATCATTCTTTTTTCAAGACAAAGTTTCTTGGTACAGCTCTGGCTGTCCTAGAACTCAATATGTAGACCAGGCTGGATTCAAACTCAAGAGATCCTCCTGAGTGATGGGATTAAGACATTTGTCACCAACACCCAACGTTCTCCAATTTTCTAAAAACTATATTATAAAGAGTGACTTATGGGGGCTAGAGAGATGGCTGAGCAGTTAAGAGCACTGACTGTTCTTCCAAAGGTCCTGAGTTCAAATCCCAGGGACCACATGGTGGCTCACAACCATCCGTAATGAGATCTGACACCCTCTTCTGTTGTGTCTGAAGATGCTACAGTGTACTTAGATATAATAATAAATAAATCTTATGGAAATAAGACTTGTGGAAAGGCAAGATGCTTTAGTGGGAAAGTGCTGGATGCCTAGCCTAATGATTTAACCCTCTGCACCAACACGCTGGAAGGTAAGAACAGATTCCTGCAAGTTGTCCTCAGATTCATGCATAGCCTCAGGACATGCACATACACAAGTCATGTTTTTAAGAGTTCCTTGGGCTGGTCATGATGGCATACACTTGAACTGCCAGTGGTGGGGGTGGGAATCAGCAGTTCAAAGCTAGACATAGCAAGTTTAAGGCCAGCCTGGGTACCATGAAACATTTGCTTAAAACACAAAGAGAGAAAAAAGAATACGTTAGTAATTGAGTGTACTATCTTGGCAGATTCAACAACATTAAATTGAGTACAGAAAATAGGAACAAAGCAGGGCCTGCTGGGACCTGGCTGTAAGATTCATCCACTGTTACATAGCAAGCCTGAGGCCAGCCTGGGCTTGAGACCTGAGCCCAAACAACCAAGCAACAGACATAATGTATGGTTCAGGAAATGGTTGGGTGCAGCTAAGTGGCATAGTTTCTATCAGATGTCAGACATGATCCAGAAATAAGCAGTCCCTACTCCTACCCTCACTAAACTTATGAGGCAGGGGTCACATGTGAGTGTGGTCCCTGTGAGGAAAGCCCTGGCAGGGAAGAGGACTCAGCACCTGCGGCTCTTACAGAGGGTGGAAGAAGCTCAGTTCCCGGCACCCACATCAGACAGCTTACAACCTCTAACTCCAGCTCCAGGGGTATCTGATGCCCTCAAACTACACAAATAGTCATAATTCAAAATTTAAAAGTCTTTTAAAATTTTAAAAAATCTCTAAGACATTAGAGATTTACCCACTGATGGCTCAGTGGGTAAATTGCTTGCTACGTAAGTGTGAGGACCTCAGTTCAGACCTCCCAAAGTCTACATAAAAGGCCAGTGAGCTGAGACAAGAGGGGGACTGATAGCCCACAACCTAACTCCACGTTCAGAAACACCCTCTTTTAAAGGAGTAAGGTAGGGAGAGTCAGTGTGTGTGCCCCTCACAAACCCCTCTTCCCAGAGAGCTGAAGGCTTGTCTGATCTACACAGTAAGATCAAGGCCTACCTAAGCAACTTAGAAAAGCCCTACATTTCACTAAAGACTTTTTGAGGAGGGAGGACAGGAGGGCTCCAGAACAGGGCCATAAAGAAAGAACACATGAGCAAGGTGGAAAAAAGATGAGACATGTTGGAAAGCTGGCGTGGGTCCTGTAGTTCATGTGAGGAGGGTTAGAGAGAGAGAGAAATCAGTGTGTGTGGGGTGTATGGGGTGGAGTGGAGGGGATGAATCCATTAGTGTTCACTTCAATCAGATAAAAGGAGAGCTGGATTAGTTTCTAAAATTACTTCTAAAAAGGAATTCAATTATTACATACTCCTTTACATGAGAGCAACACTGTCAAAAGACATTCTGCCAGACCAAAATACTAATCAATTGTTTTAGACCTATATTAATTTCTTCTCTTTTTTTTAAAAAAAAAAACAGTAAAAGAACTTTAAGTTTTTTACTAGTGCCTGTCAGCCTATTATGACACAACCCGTCAAAGCAAACAGGGTTGCCTTAAAAGTGAGTTTTCTTGCTTTCCTGCATCCCCTCAGATCCCACTTGCAGCTCAAACTGGGCAAAAGTCCAACAACTTCCTCTTCAAAAGCAAGCAATGATGAAAGCAATCAGTGACTTAAAGATGGGCTTTCACAATGGGAAGGAAAAAACATCCTCATCTGAAAGACAGTTTGACAGAAGTCATGCTGGGGACAAGCTTAGACCCACCCCCCAGTCACAATGATCACATCAGGGCTCTATCCACAGTCACAGTTTTTATAAAGGACATGCCAGCACTTTTAACATTACCCTTGTCTCTCACACTCTCTGACCTAAGACAATGCTACCTTCATGGGAGAGCACAGATTCTAGAACAAGATGCACCACGTACACACAGATCCAAATGAGCGCAGTACCTTGGCCCACTGTGAAGGGTCAGATTCAAACCCTCCTTTACCTAGCGTTTGAATTACTCTCACATGATTCTCTGCCAAATACCAGCATCATTAAACATCGTACATTTAACTCTTGCATGGTCTCCTATAAGTGAAAAGAATTCCATCAGTAGAGCCACCTTTAATCCCAGGACTCCGGGGATGGGGGTGGGAGGCAGGTGGGTCTCAGTGAGCTTGAGACCAGTCTGGTCTACAGAGCAAGCTCCAGGACTGCATAGTAGAGAGTTCCTGTCCCCTCTTGCCTGCCTAAAAAAAACCTTCCATCAATAGAACTCAGGTGTACATGTGAATGAAGACATCTACCCATTTTTTTAATTGGCATGTAGCACTGGGACAAGGGGCACAGATGACTGTCAAGTCTACCAAATGTCAGACAGATTTGAGGTTGACAACTTTTCAGTTGGCAGAAAAAAACTGACTGCTAACTGTGAAGCAAAAGACAAGGCATCTATCTCAACATACTTATGCTGATAAATGCTCTCCTTTCGACATGAAAGACACCACAGTAACATGATACAGAGAAGATTTACATGAGCATACACATTTTTGTCACCAGAAGCAGGACTTTGTTACAAGTACTAAAATAGTAACATATAGGAGGTACCAAATACTTGACTTCTATAGAAGAGTGCATGCTGCCCAGAAGAAAAACAAACACAGCAGGCACCGTGGAGCACGGATATTTATAGAAACAGTCACAGTCACGGAGGTTTTGTGAGAAGGAGATAGGGGGGAAGTGGGGAAGTGAGAGGACAAAGTGCCAGCAGCCACATCCCCTGGACGCTCAGTGCCTCCTCTGCACAGGGACCCAGCACACCCAGCACTCCCACGCATGGCTGCCTCCCTTCTTCTGAGGATACAATTAAGTTCATGGCTCTCAATGCAAGCCAACTTTGGGTAAAATGAACAAAACCAGAATGGAGAGAAAATTGCTGGGTGGGAGTGTTCAATTAGGCTCATGAGACTAAGAAGCCAGTCTGTCATCCAGGAAGGCCCATTATCTGGACAAACCTGCTGTTGGTAAAGGCTCACCCAGTAGTCTCTGAGAACTCTGGAAAGAACCAGAGTTGGAAATTTATAAGATTTATGGTGGTTTGATTGGGAGTGACACTCATAGTTCTAGTGCTTGGTCCCCAGTTGGTGGAACAATTTGGTAAAGATTAGGAGGTGTGGCTTTGCTGGGGGGGTGTGGCCCTGGGGTGGGCTTTGAGGTTTCAGAACACTGTTACTTCCTGTTTGCTGTTGCAGGTGTCAGCTGCTCTTGCCACCATGCCTTAACTTCACAATCATGGACTCTATCCTGAACTGAAGCCCAACTTAATGCATTCTTTTATAAATTGGTTGATCATGGTATTTTGTCATACCAATAAGTAACTAGTAAATGACCTAATCATGTGTTCCTGTGGTTGCTTTTGTCTGGAAGAAATAAGTTTCAGGGTGGGCCAGAATGATCTTTAAGGACTGCAGGGTAACTGCTAAGGGAATCCACAAGCAGCTACCAAACATTACAGAAAGAAAGGACTGTGGGCCACTTTGATTTTATTCACCAGATGTCCCTGTCCATGTCCCACAGAGTTCCTAGTTCTCAGAGGCTTATTTACTATGGTGGTTAATACTGTCAACCAGTCTGCACAAAGACATACCTAAAGCTCTGGTGAGCTGTGCCTCAGAGTGTCTGGGAGGGTGGGGCCAGAGAGGATTAGCTGTGCCTCTGGGTGTGTCTGGGAGGGTGGGGCCAGAGAGGATTAGCTGTGCCTCTGGGTGTGTCTGGGAGGGCGGAGCCAGAGAGGATTAGCTGTGCCTCTGGGTGTGTCTGGGAGGGCGGAGCCAGGGAGGATTAGCTGTGCCTCTGGGTGTGTCTGGGAGGGTGGGGCCAGGGAGGATTAGCTGTGCCTCTGGGAGGGCGGGGCCAGAGAGGATTAGCTGTGCCTCTGGGTGTGTCTGGGAGGGTGGGGCCAGGGAAGATTAGCTGTGCAGTGCTCTGGATAGAACACAAAGGGGAAAAGAAGAAAGCCTGCTCTGCTTTGTTCTCTGCTTTCTGACTGAACTGCATGGGGTGAGCAGGTACCTCAGGCTTCCAGGGCCAGGAGCTGGTCTGGCCCCAGTGACTCCCTACACAACAGAATGAAACCCTCTGAACCATGAGCCCACATTCACCTTTCTTCACTCAAGCTGCTTGATGAACCTTGATGTATCCTTGTGTCTTTATGTGCACTGTGACTCTCCTTCTGCCATGACATCACCGGGCTTGTGTTGCAAGCAGGTTTACCCACTGAGAGATCTCACTGACCCCTAAGTTGCTTCTTGGTAAGAATTTAGTCACAACAACAACAAAAGCAAGTCTATCTGTGGTGTATTCCTTACGAGTGGTTAAGCAAAAAAAAAAAAAAAAAAAAAAAAAAAAAAAAAGAAAGAAAGAAAGGAAGGAAAAAGGAAAGAAAGAAAGAAAGAGAAAAAGCTAACTGTGTTTTAAAGTAGTTAATCAGAAATCTGTAAGTTAAAAGAACAATATATCACATATGGTGACTGTTGGGTTCTTTTTAGGTTTGAGAGCAGGGTCCTAGAGCTGGAAGAAGTCGACACGTGCCCCCATCCTTAACCCAGAGCCATCTCTAATTGATAACCACTGTAACTGTAACGTTGGTTTTCTCCAAGGGAAACAAACTACTCTTAAGAGTAGGCAGCGTGCCCAGCAGCAGATGGCCGACAGGAGATGAACTCAACGGTGTATTTGTCTTATAATGTCAGAGCTTTTATATTGAATTTAAATTTTTTCAATCTTATTGTTATTTATTTTTATGTTTTCCCCTTCTTTTACTCCACATGTCCTCTGAGTATATTCTAGATTCCAGTTTAGCTGGGGTTCCTGAGTGTGAGCACAGGTGGGTCACTGTTCTTGTGACTTCTCTGGAGTGGGGGGGAGCGCGTCTTTTCCTCCTGCTTGTCTATTTCGCCCAATTCTGGTGTGTTAGTTTTTGTTTTATCTTCTTATATTCTATCTTACTAATATTCTTTAGGAGCCTGTTTGTTTTCTAATGAGAGACAGAAAAGGGTGGATCTGGAAGGGAGGAAGAGGTGAGAGGAACTAGGAGGCATAGAAAGAGGAGAAATTGTAATCTGGATATGTTATTTGAGGGGAAAAAAAAAGCTATTTTCAACAAAGGGAACAAATTCGGATCTCTCTTATTGCAATCACATTTACAGTCCCATGAAAGGGGGAAAAATCACATTAGATTGTTCTAACTTAAGGAAACTGGAAAAGTACATTCTAGAAGGATCTAAAACCAGGCTCTTTCTTTAAAACACAAACCAGGTGGCAGGTGAGATGGCCCAGTGGATATGATACTTGCTGTCAAGCCCAACAACCTGACTCTTGATCCCCAGGATCCATAGAAGGAGGAAGCTAACCCTCAAAAGCCATCTTCTGACCCGTGCCCCCCACGGTATATAAATGTGCACATGTGCCCCCATGGTATTTAAATGTGCATATGTGCATGCACACACACAAATGTTTAAAAGAAGAAACCATAAAGTAGGCAGTTAGGCATTTTGAGAAGTGCCATACTTTGGCAAACAAAGGGTTACTGGTCATGTCTTTACACACTACTCTCTCACTTTGATAGGCCAATAAAATATAAAAAAGCACTGGGAGTCTTGAAATCCTCGATTTGAGTCAGGCACTAGTTAATACTGTTGTAACCTTTGCTTTAATATCATGACTGTCCTGCCTCTTCTCACATGGAGCTGTGAGATTTGCAGGGGTGACCCACGTGAAGTCCACAGAGTGCCTCTGTCAGTCAATACACAGCAATGGTTTCACATCTTTGTACAAAAGAGTTCAAGAATGTGAAGACACATGACTGGAATCCCAGTACTTGGGGCACTGAGGCAGGAGGATGATGAATTCAAGGTTATCTCTCCCTGTAGAGTAAGTTCAGTATCACCCTAAGCTCCATAATGGACCTGCCTCAAACCAACACTACCAAGCTTGAAACTAACCTGGCATGTGATTCTGGATGTTTATCCAAGTTGTGTTACAATTCAAACCTCCCCTTTTCCAGGAACCTCAAGCACGTGTAGTTTTAAGTCAGATGAGGTTCCAATAGGGCAATGACTAGAAAGCCTATTGTAACGAGCCCAATTAACTATTACTATGAACAAAATTAAAATAGTGGAAGGAAGGGCTCAACAGGAGGAAAACAGCATGGAATAAGCAAATGCTCTGGAATGCTCACCGCAGATCCAAGCCAGCTTCCTTCCACAGCAGATCCATCAGGCGCAGCATCTGCAGCGTCAACATGTCCTGCCGCAAATCTAAGGAAAACACCCACTACGTTACACATGCTTGCACTCTTACGTGCCCCCCCCCCCCATTCAGTACCAGGCATTTGGTCAGACTCACTAGACCATTACCAAGCACTATACTTTCCCTCCAGTTTTAATCTTGCCATATTCACTGTATCAAACAGGCTCAGCGATTGGCATGTCCCTGTACAGTTTCAGAAAGTAAAATTTCAGCCATTTCCCATGTATGAACTATTATGCCAACTGCAGGAACACTGTAAAAGTATATTTCTACTACACATGCCACACTGTTAACTTTCCCTGCCTTTAATACTATACAGAAAGCTTTTGTGAATCATACGGGCTAGTACATTAGGAGTCCAGAAAACTGTAAGGGTTGAATCTATTTATGATCCTCTCTGTGAGAGCTTCCAGTCTCAGCCCTCAGGAGTCGGAAGCATAAGTCAACAATTTTGAAGCCAGCCTTAGCTATATCGTGAGATCCTGAGCCAAAGTAATAGTGAATAACAAAAGTTAATGCTTTCAGCCTGTGTGACGGCCACACTTGTAACCCAGTACTTGGGAAGTGCAGTGAAAGGTTGGAACAGCAGAGGTCAAGGCCATTCTTGGCTACACAGTGAGTTCATCTCCCCCCTTCTCCCGACCTCCCCAAAGGGTACTTTCAGGTAAAATCACGTCAAAGTAATAACAAGCTATTTTATACTACTTGTATAGTATAGTGAAGTAAAAATATTTAGCAGTATATTATAAGTGTAGGACACGCTGGTACATTCACATAACCCCGACACTGGGGAAGCTGAGTCAGGATCACAAGTTTGAGGCCAGCTTGTAGTACAAAGTAAGCTGTCTCAAACAACGTGAATCACTTGAAGAACTTCTATTCCAGTGCAAGCGTGTATAAATAAGTTATTCAGTGCAAATTCCTTTAAGGACTCTGGTATGAAGGTGTTATAACCTTCATGAGATGAAGAATCTAACGTCAGTCATCAATGGCAGGCTTGCTGTGGCCGCATAGCTCACAAGCTAGGATTCTCTACGAAGTCTGGGTCATCGGCTCAGTTAAAGCATAAAGCCCTGGCAAGGGTATAAAAGCTGTTGTCACAGAACAGAACATGACTGCACACTGAGCTACCCATGCTTTTTACAAGCTTTGCATCAAAAGATTTACCATTTGTATTTTACAGAGCAAAACGGGAAGGCTTATCAGGTCAGTAAATAAACTGTACAAGTTATTTCCAGGAAGGAGCGGCCGAGCTGACCCTGTGAGCACTAGCAGCTGCATCTTGCCTGCTATCACACCGTCACACACACTCTCCAACATGCTATGACATTCTGGGGCTTACCATCGCCATTTTTAAAGATCACTCCAACCGAGTCCTCTCCAAAGGCTCTGCTGCTGTAGACCAGCCACAGGGGCTTCATCTTAGAGTCCATGTATTTGCACTTTTCAACACTGAAATCAGCAAGGGGGGAATCAGCCACTTTACACAATAGAGTGCACGGCTATACCAGTGCCCTGTGACTTGCAAGGCTTGCAAGCTCCTCAGGTGAGAGCCAGAAAACTTCCTCTGTGTAAGAAGGAACCCAAAGGCAGCTCTGGTTGGCATATACTGATGCCCAGAGGGACAAAGTCCAAGCCTAGGATCTGACCTTCCTCTGGCTCCACTTGGAATCCCTCCTTGTTTTTTTTATACTTTCTTAATGTTACTATATTTAGTAGTGAGTAAAAGATTAGAATATACTGCTGTATTAAAATCAGGACTACCACTGGCTCTTTCTAAAGACACTTTTAATTTGTGTGTGTGTGTGTGTTTATGTGAGGACTACAGAGGACAGAAGAGGACATCAGGTCCCCTGGAGCTGGGGGTCCAAGCTATTGTGAGCCACTGGAAGTAAGTGCTGGGAAACAAAGTGCTCTTAGATGCTGAGCCACGTCGCTAGTCCAGATCCCTGATTTCATAATGAGGGATCAACTCTGAATACTTTTGTTAACACAAATTATAATATTTCACTTCTGTATGAAAAGTGAGAAACAGTTTAGAGGTGCATTTAAATTTCATTTTAAAGTGGGAAGTCAGTAAATAAATAATGTGTTATGGTTTCCAATGTTTTGCTCATACAGGATTTTCAATTCTTACAGATTGATATTCTAGTCAGGAATGCTGGTACAATGCCTGTGTTACTTGCATTAAACAGGCAGGAGGATTATGTGTTGAAAACCAGCCTGGCCTACATAGAGAGTCTAAGGCTAGCTTCATAAGACCCTGTATCAAAACTACCTTGAGCTGGAGAGATGGCTCAGTGGTTGAGAGCATATATAGCTCTTAGAGAGGACCCAAGTTCAGTTCCCAGTACCCAAGTCATCAGCTTAGAATAGCCTGTAATCCAAGCTCCCGGGGGTCTGATGCCTCTGGCCACTGGGAACGCCTGCATTCACGTGCTTATACCCTCCCTCTCAAATTAAAACAAATTACATCGGTTTTAAAACTAACTTATAGATGTCCTTATATATAACTTAAGTTACATTAAGTTATATAAATTGAAAGAAATTATCTGCAATATTACTAACCCCACAGAAAAATCTAGCTAATAGCTATACAGCCTAATGAATATAAACATAGTCTCTGAAGGCTCAAGACTTCCCTTCAGTGGTTACTTCGACCTCCGTGGGCTACCAGCCAGCCCGACCCATTCCCTAACACAGAGTTGGCAGCCTCTTCTGCATTGCTATCCCACAGGCTACTCACTGTGCAGAGCAGAGACGGTCACTTACTAGAGCTCTGAGAGGATGACACACGGGTTCAGAGGCGACTGCAGGTCAGAGAGTGCCTCCCGGTAGGCACTCTGTTTTAAGCACGTGTGCATGGCCTCCTTTCCTTTAGCTCTGTTCAGCTTCATTGCATTCAATTTGATTAAGCTATTTAAAGTTTTTAACTTATTGAGTGCTTCAACCTGGAAAATAAGGTTCCCCGCCCCCAAATTCACTTATGGTTAAAAATATCATGATATCATGTGGTCACATTCATCAGTAGGTCTAACCAAACACATACACAATCAGCTGAAGTAAAGACCCTGAGTATAAGAAAGGCTTTACAAACAGTGAGTTAGCATTTATTAGTCAAGGTACCACTTTTAAATCCTTTGTTAAAAGACATGCTATAAACTTGAGAAAAGTAAGCAAGCATAAACTATGGGTGTTTTCAGACAGGTCTGACCTGTACTTAACTGTACACTTCACGGAGTAATGGGATTCAGAACACCTCGGTCTGAACTGCACATTAGCTCCCACCACAGAGCAGGGGATCTGTGCAGCATCCGCCCCACCATTCCTGAAACAGTACTAAGGTACTTAGTGCCTACTTGTATGTGCTTTCTATCTATATGTTTTAGACACAGCCTTTTATGCAGCCCAGGCTGCTCAGCCTCTCTAGGAACTATAGTTATGTGTTATGGTGCCTGGAGACCCCTGTCATCACCTGTCTGAAATCCACCTGTTTTCTTTCTACTGCCAAGACAACAATAAGAGATTATAATTCAAGGTATCTGTGGTCCAAGGTGAAATTGCTTCTTTTAAGCTGGGTACAGTGGTGCTGCCTTTAATCCCAGTATTTGGGGGAAGGGGAAGGAGGCAGAAATGGGCTGATCTCTAAGTTTCAGGCCAGCCTGGTCAACAAAGTAAGTTCCGTGACAGCCAGAGCTACATGGAGAAATGCTGTCTCAACATTTTTTTTCACTTTTTTTTTTTAAAGATTTATCTTAGGCTGGAGAGATGGCTCAGCAGTTAAGAGTACTGACTGCCCTTCCAGTGGTCCTGAGTTCAATCCCCAGCAACCACAGGATGGCTCACAACTATCTGTAAAGGGATCCAACACCCCCTTCTGATGTGTCAAACATACCAGCCAGCAACAGTGTACTCATATAAAATAAATAAATAAATCTTTAAAAAAAAATAAAAATTTGCCTTATTTCTAAGTGTGTATATGTGCCTATGACTGAGTATATGAGTGTGTACCACATGTATGGAGATGCCCACTGAGGCTAGAAGAGGGTGCCAGATCCCCTGGAATTGTAATTACAGCCACCTGACATGGATACTGGGAGCTGAACCTGGGTCTACTACAAGGCCAAGGTTCTTGTAACTACTGACTCATATCTCAGATCAGGGAAAACTCTGGCTTTCAAACAAACAAACAAGCCAAAAATAAACAAGCAAACACCTTTGTACTTGTAGCACAGCAATGGCCAACTAGATCAGAACCATCATTTGTAAAAACCACTTTAGTTAAGCACGGCAGTACATGCTCTTAATTACTGTATACATGGTGGGAGGAGAGGGAAGGATGGGAGTGGTCAGAGGCAGAAGGACCTCTGTGAGTTCAAGGCCAGCCTGGTCTACATGGTGAGTTTCAGGTCAGCCAAGGATACAGTAAGACCCTGTCTTACTCAATCAATCAGGCCAGGAAACAGTAAACACCCATGTTAGTCAGCTGTAATGAACACCATGATCCCAGTACTCAGGAAGTAGAGGCAGGAGAACAGCTACAAGTTTGACAACAATTTGGTTTACATAACAAGCTTCTGGCCAGGAAGAGCTATTACAGGAACACCACCTTACTCTCCCACAGAAGTTCCTGTTATCACCTAGGAACTAGGAGTCCATTCATATTATATTATGTAAAACTCATGAGAATATAATATC
The DNA here is from genome assembly GCF_008632895.1 of Mastomys coucha. Lineage (NCBI taxonomy): Eukaryota > Metazoa > Chordata > Mammalia > Rodentia > Muridae > Mastomys > Mastomys coucha. The sequence continues at coordinate 92,610,182 of NW_022196906.1, forward strand.
CATAAGCTAGAAGGAACTTAACATGTCATTAAACTAGAAACAACAAATAATAACATACATATATAAAGAAAAATGGCAAATACATGAGGTACACGTAATGAACATTGGTTTGTAATCCCATTTTCAGGGAATTTATTTTGTATCATGTTTTCATTTTAAAATTTGGCTTCTGTGCAAGAAAATCATTCAGACTATGAATGGATGTGGATTCTAGTATATAGTTTCCAAAGATTGGCTGAAACCTCACTCATATAGAAAACTAAGATGGTTCTATGTAGCTTAACGATAAAAACAAGACGGCCAGTGCTTGCCAAGTTAGCCATCTGTCAAAACCACAGGCACTCCATTTGTTAACAGCTTCAGGAGCTGTACAAATACTGGCAACAAAAGAACCAGATGAAAACTGGGCTATGCAAACCAGATCTTTCCAAACTATTTCAAACTAGAATGTCTTCCATGTTTGTACAGTTGGTAACTGCTATGCCCCATTGCTAACTGTGATATTCTTTTCCTGAATAGTATCCTAAGTGGCCAAAAGTCAAAAAATGCTTTTTAAGTATTTCTTAAGTATTTCAACAATTGTCATTTTACAACTTTGTAATGATAAACAAAAATACCATGGTGGGCTGGCAGAGCAGCTCGGTGGTAAGGTCCTCGTGGCCAAGCCTGGAGAACTGAGTTCCATTCCCAGAAGTGACACAGTGAAAGGAAAGAACACTCTAACAAGTTACCCTCTGACCTCTACCCCTGCGCCCCTACCCCACAACGGAAAGGACACAGAGTCTTCCTCTTATAGTTCATCAGTCAAGAAAACAGTAATGACTAGTCCTAGTGGTAATCATTTTTTACCCAGAAGGCTGAAAAGTTCCAGGCAAGCCTGGGTAACTGAGACCCTGATTCACTCAAAACAGAATTTTTTAAGCACAGGGATGGGGTAATTTGGAGACTGGGCAAGTATGTTTGCAGAGGGCTGGAGTTTGGTTCCCAGCACTCACACTGGTCAGCTCACAAATACCTGTAACTCCAGCTCTAGGGATCTCACACCATACTCTAGCTTCTGTGCCTATCTGCACACAGAAAAGGGCTGGGGCTGGAGCGTAGCAGTGGAATGCTCACCTATGGGGCAAGAGGACCTGGAATCAGGGGAGGGAGATGGGGAAGGGAAGGATGGTATGCGTGTCTCCTTAGGAAGTCATATTAAACACTTCCAGAGAACCAAGAGGATATGTAGTATGCTTAGAAATGAGCAAGGGGAGCCAACAGTCACACAATGAGGTCAAACACACAGCAACCAACCAGGACCTTATAAGCCTGGGTAGAAAAACCCAGAATTTCAGTGTTATGAACAATTATTGTTAGGGATTTAAAAAGGAGAATAATATGACTGAAAAAAAGATCACTTATCAGATGTTCAGAGGCTGAGCTGGGGAGGGAAGCAGACAGGGGAGGGTGGGAATAAGGAACCCCCAGATGAGGGGACCACCAACCCTGGGTCACAGTGGGGATCAATGATACTGTTTCATGGTGTGAATATCTGTTAGCTGCTATTCTCACACCCCGTGGCCTTTCCAAAAGGGGTACCATAGTCATTTCGTAAAAGCTTATGGAAGGTTCTCTAGCTAAGTGAGCAAGGAATGGTAGAATATTCTTACATTCTCAGCACTGGGGAGGGGTCATGAGTTCAAGGAGCAGCTTGTGCTTACACACAGAAGGAGCACAATTAGGCAGCAGACTTAGAGCAGTATGAGTTCTTGACACAGGGTAATTATTTAATAACTCAACAGTAATATCAGCAAGACTTCTGGATGGCAAGAACGCACTACAATTTTAGGTATGAAGATATAGCTTGAAAAGGTAACAGGACTCTGAACTACAGAAATCACGTGTTTATACCTCACTATATCTCGGTCTAAAAGATGAATTATACACATCCTAACACTATACTAAAGAGTTATAAAGCTTTAAAAACTCACTAGCTAAAGAGCAATGCAGGCTACAAAACACTGGAGGCAGAAGACTGCCTCCCTCACATCCATCATGAAATACATATAGACTACTATCAAAATGTAGGGCATCCTATTAATATAGAAAATAGGAGATATGCTTTAACTCTAAGCTGAAATTTATCTTGACAAATTTTCCTAAAAGCCAACGGCTGGGAGATAGCTCAGTGGTAGACTGCTTGTATGTCAGGTACACAGCCTTGAGTCGATTCCTGAGCACAGTATAAATTAGACACCACATTATATGGATCCCAGCACTCAAAAGCCTGGGGCAGGAGGATCTCCTGACCTAGGTCCTCCTTGACTAAATAATGCGTTCAAGGCCATCTTGAGCTTCATGAGACTCAGTCCATTCCCACAAAGCATTGATCAGGTTAAGTTACTGAAAGGGCAATGAAATATGCGGCTGGAGAAATTCCATTTGATAAACTAGATTGATCACCATATGCTAAGCTGAATTAAAACAGAAGCTCATACCTGTTTGGAAAGCACCTTCATGTGCCCTACACTTCCTCGACAGTATGCTTCTAGGATGACGCCAAACTGTATGGACACAGCAGGAGTGTGGACCTCTGACCTGCAGAAAAGCAATATTGAAAGGGTTTGTAATCGAACACCTTAGAATATGGAGAACAAGCACTGACCTCTTTATTCTGCCGTGAAAAATGCTCTTCTGATGCCAACCAGCCGAGAGCTGGTCACCCCAAGCACTTACCACTAAGATGGTCACACCCTGGTTAGGACTCAGAAGAGATCTTAATGGGCAATTCTTTAACTGCAGAAAACTAACATTCCCACCTTTTACCTGAACTGCCTTTTGAGAGGGAAAGGAAATGTACCTTAGGAATTTGGAGAGAATCAGGTGGAAACAGAAATCTATCTGACTGTGGCCAATGAGCCAGTCAGTCTAACCACGTTTTTGTCCCCCTTTCCCAATGTCATTGAGTGCATACTGGGAGTGGGGCGCAAGCCATAGGATGTACATGGAGGTCAGAAGACAACTGAGGAGAGCTGGGTCTCCTCTTCTCTTTTATGTGGACTCTGCATACTGAACTCAGCTTGGCAGGTTTGCACAGCCAAAACCACTGCTTACTAAAGCATCTTGCAGGCCCCAGATTTCTTTATTCCCTCCAATAATGGTATACATGTATTGAAAAAAAAAAAGAAATATTTATTTTGTCATTCTCTGAGGGGCCCCAAAATAGTACTGAATTGGATGAGAAAACAAATTATAAATAAAAAAAAAAAAAAGCACCAACAAGAAAATCATATTAGGAGGGGAAATCTGATAAAATACTACAGTATTACAGAGATGATAAGTTCTTTAAACTCTTAGTCAAAAAGGAAGAAAAGAAGGCTTTTTTTTTCTGATAAACTTAAGTTTTAACAGTGAAGTGTGCAAATGAAGGGTAAAGAAGACTAAACGACACACACGTGTCAGACTCTGTGGTCAAGCCCTAGCACTGCAAAGAAAACAGACACATAAAAACGGGCTAGAAAGGTGGCTGGGAGGTTAAGCGCTGGTTCTGCTCTTGCAGAGGAGCCAGGTTCAGTTTCCAGGACCCACACTGGATGGCTAACAATTGCTTGAAACTCTAGTTTCAGGGAGATCCTGGGCCTCTGGCCCCTACACCCATCTGTACTCACATAAACGTGGAAATGAACAGTTTAGAATCACATAGAAACTCTGGCTTTACTCAGAAATAGTAGTGATAATAATACTATTCACAAACTGAAGCTGGAGAGATGGCTCAGTGGTTAAGAGCACTGGTTACTCTTCCAGAGGACCTGGGGTCAATTCCCAGCACCCACATGGCAGCTCACAACATCTAGAACCCTGTCCCAGGGATCTGACATCCTCAGACATATATGCAGTTAAATCACCAATGTATATAAAATACAATTTTTTTTTTAATAAAAGAGAGAATGAAGTTGGGAGGGAAAAGTGACAGTGGAGCTGGGGAGGGGGGGATGACGCAGATCTGATCAGAGCACACACAGTATAAATAGTAAATCAATATTTTTAAATGAAAATTAGTTTGTTAGAAAATATTACAATAAAATAGTTACTAGTCTTAGTTAAAAATCTAGAAAGCATCATAGAATACTTACCTGAAATATTGGCCAAATGATGAAAACAGAATTTAGGTATCAAAAAATAAGAGAAGGCAGCAAACAGTGTGAATGTCATAGATGGATCAGAAGCCACCCAGCTGCTGCTAGCCCGCTAAGTGTCTTCCGTGACACTGGATTAGTTATCAGAGCACACAATGGTGTCAGACTGACACAGGACAACTCACCTAAGATGCCAAAAGAGAAACTGCCCAATCCTCCGATTGTCAAGGGCTCTTTCTAATAGGAATCTGGAAAGGGCACAATCAAGAAAAGGCTCATATTTCAAAACCTGCACCAATTGTAAAAGATACTGAGAGAGTTCTTCATCACTGAAAGAAACAAAAGAGAGAGAGAAACTCAGCCACCTGTGCCAGAAAACGATCCCTCCCTACTAACTGCCACGAGCTACCTGACTAATGTGCATGGGTCTCCTGGACCAGGCTTGTCACTTGTTTACATTCACCATACCACGTGATTATAGATATAATCTGCCAGGAGTCATGCCCACTGCCCCCAAATGGCCACTTTAACATAATTATTTTTATTGTGTGTGTGGCATGTATGTGGTGTGTGTACCACAGTGTTCAGAGGACAATGTGGTGGAGTGAATTTTCTTACTCTCTGTCTAGGTCGGTTCCAGGGGTCAACAAGGACATCAGGCTCCCTTGGTAAAGTTTCTCCATGTCCACTTATAAAAACATACAGCTACCAGAAACAATAGGTATAAGGCGGTAGGCTGCTTCTCCTATTCATAAGATTCTGCATCTCAGACTATTATGGACTATTCTAGAGGCTATTCTAGAGGCTACATAGTTTCTTCTGCCTATCAAGCTATTTAAAATAGATCTGATTTTAAAAGCAAGAATAGACCATAGCCAGGACTGGGGACAGGAGGGTCAGTTTGAGAACTAGCTAGCCTGGGCTACATGATGAGTTCAAGGGCAGATCCCATGAAAAAATAAACAAATGTGCCTCCATCATAGAATACTAACCCTTCTTATTTGAGGTAATTGATAGCCTACGGTGAAGGAAAGAGGGGACACAGGCATTGCTGCTCAATTTGGAAATGCTGGCCTCCAGGGCTGGCCAAGGGCAGGCACCTGGAAACCAAGGTCTCAGAACTCTGTCCTGTAGTGAAAGAGGAGAGCGGCTTACCTACACCTAAACTGCAGCAGTCAAGGTCTGTGCTGCAGACCCAGCAGAGGGCGCTAAGATCCCACACAAGACCTAGCCACCAGCATTCAAACAGGCTTCCTTTGGCTCTTACCTTACTAATGCAATATTCGAGGAGCCACCCCCCTTCCCTACCCACTCAGGGGACTCCTTGCCCCAGGACAGTGCCATAAAAGAGATACCTCATCTGTCGCAGGCAGCCTACAGCGTATTCTCGGACATACTGGTCTGGATAGTTGAAGTCCAGGAGCTCCAGTGCTTCCCTGGGGGGCAGCTTGGGCCAGATCTGCAGGAGCGCCTGAAGCTGTTAAAATGAAAACTGGGTCTGAAGTTTGGTGGATGAAAGCAACTTCTCTTTCACGGCATTGGGAACAGAGATGGGTCCCAGCAAGGGGACACTTAAGTACTGATGCCTCAGACATCCTGGCAGGTGCAGACTAATGAAGGTTGTCTCTGCTTCTGAAACGTTCTATGTAAGTTTAAAAGGTTATTCTGTGCTACGGAAAACAGAGTAAGACACTGCAGGTGTCTAAAGTGACTAAGAACAAGACAAGTATAAATACACCAAGTCTCAAGCCAAGTAGAGACGTATATACTAAGAAACTCAATAACTCAATACAAAATTACAAAGTTTAGTGTATGTGTGTATGTGCGTATTTGTTTTGAGGCAGAGTTTTTCTGTGTAGCTCTGGCTGTCCTGGAACTCCATCTGTACACTAGGTTAGTTTAGAACTCCAACATCAGCCTGTCTCTGCCTCTCAAGTGCTGAGATTAAAGGGGTGCACCATGCCCATCTGCTTTTAAACGAATCTTAAAGAAATCTATTACTTTACAGGTTTGGGTTTTTTTGTTTTTTTTTTTTTTTTTTAATTAACCAGAACAGGCTTGAGCTCCTCAAATCAGAAATAAATGTAAGTGATCCACTAGAACTGAATAGTGACTACATTCTTTTTAATGGCTAATATATCCTATTACAAATGCTAATTGGACAAGACTCCCTGGGCAAGAGTTGGAGCTGCATGTGAAAGACATAGCTGTGTTTACACCCAGGTCTTCAGAAGAGGAACTCTGCCATGGCTCTGTGAGATGCAGAACCCTCCTTCTGTGTGTAGGATGCATGTACAGGGCAGTCTCACAGGGACAGATTCCTCCTGTGGGTAGGATGCATGTATAGGCCAGAGTCTCACAGGGACAAACAACTGGGAATAAAACTTGTTTTGACTGAGGGTGGAAAAAAGTTTGATTTGTGGCAATCAAATCAAAGCTCAACACTTGATAAAACCTTACTCTCTAGTATTTGCTATCTCTTGTTGGGCTTTTCTTGAGTATCCTGTACCACTCACAGCAATTTACTGTCCCAGATCAATGCTAGAGAGCTAGGTTGATTAGCTTACAGTGAGGTAAGCATGTTCCTTCCGCTTCTCAAAAGAAACTGTACCAGGTATGGAGGTGCATGCCTTTAAGCCCAACATGTGAGAAGCAGAGATAGAGGGATGTCAGTGAGTGTGAGACCAGTGTGGTCTATCCAGTGAGTTCTAAGCCAGCCAGGGCTATGGAGTAAGGCCCTGCCTAAAACAACAAAGCCACTTGGGGTTCTAGGAGACTGGAGAAGGTACCTGGGGCCTGACCATTGTCCATTTTGGTAGATGGAGGCTCCCAAACTACTGTTCCAGTTGTTAATATAAGGCCTGGTCACCCCACTCTGATGCCAGGATCTCTGAAGTTACGTAGAATATGTAAGAGTTTAAAACCTCAGAAATAGCTCCTGCAAAGAATTATCCAACAAGTTAGGCATCATGGTGCATATCTGCAATCCCAGCACTGGAAGGCTAAGACAGAAGGACTGAACATTTGAGAGAGCCTAAGGTAATACATGTAACAAAACAAAAACATCCAACAGGAGCTGGCAGGATAGCTCAGTGGGTAAGAGGACTGACTATACTTCTGAAGGTCGTGAGTTCAAATCCCAGCCACATGGTGCTCACAACCACCTGTAATGAGATCTGACGCCCTGTTCTGATGCATCTAAAGACAGCTACAGTATCTTTATATATAATAATAAATAAATCTTTGCGCCGGAGCAAGCAGGGACGGAGGGAGCAGAGCTAACCGGAGTGAGCAGGGCTGACCAAAGCGAGTGGGATTGACCAGAGTGAGCAGAGGTCCTAAAAATTTAATTCCCAACAACCACATGAAGGCTCACAACCATCTGTACAGCTACAGTGTACTCATATAAACAAGCAAACAAACAAACAAATCTTTAAAAAAATAAATGTATACAAAAACATCCAACAAATGGAAACACTTCTATGGAAAGACATTTTCAACAAAATTAAAGAGTAATGTATACACATACACACATACAGAGAGAGAGAGAGAGCAAGAGAGAGAGAGTGAGAGACAGAGAAAGAACAAGAGAGAGAGAGAGAGGGAGAGAGCGAGAGCGAGCTTTTTTGTTATTTGGGGGAAAGAAAGTGGAGGGAGAAGGAATTTTCTGTCACCTGAGCAACATCTTCAAGTTTATTCCACTTGATTGACAGTAGTAGTTTTGGCAGTGACTGTGGGAAATTTTCTCGGCAGTCTTGCCGTAGAGTCCAAATAAGGTCCATTTCATTCTCACACAGCTGAGACAGGGGGTCCCTGTCCAAGATTTCTTTCAGTACAGCAAGAAATTTTTTCCCACCACGACTCTTTAAGAAAGTAAAATAGTCATTATGGAATTTAACTGTGTAAACCACAGGCAACCATTCAGCAAATTTATATACAATGGCTGTGAGCTTTACCAACTGAAATTCTGTACCAGAATTAATTAATGTGGATCCTTCTAAAAAGTTTGCATTGTTCTGTATTAATAGGTTATAAGCTATGCATAAAGGTTCTTTTTATAAAATCCAAGTGCAAACACTAGATGGCACTATTGCTTTTAGATTAAATATATATCATGTAAATAGCTTATAAATTCACTATTATTTGAGTTAAATTTTTTCAACTTGCTCTGTAGAACAGGCTAGTGAGACTCTGCCTCCCAAGTGCTGGGATTAAAGTCGTGCCGGGTAGCAAGCACTTTTACCTCCTGAGCCAACTCATTATCTCCTGATTTCTACCAACCCCTAGTCCCCCACCCCTAAGATAGCCCAAACATATAACAAGTAAAATAAAAATAATAAGCAGAGACCTTGGCTTGTGCCTTGGCATAAAGGCATAAAATTTCTATAAATTAGAAACCCTATGATTGGAACTAGTGAGATGGCTCAGAGGTTAAAAACACTGGCTACTCTTCTAGATGTCCTGAGTTCAATTCCTAGCAATTACATGGTGGTTTGCAATCATAGGTAATGAGATCTGATGCCCTCTTCTGGCTTGCAAACATACGTGCAGACAGAGCAATGTACTTTAAAAAAAAAGAACCCTACGATCACAAAACAGCCAAACTGTAGAACATTTACTCAGGTGCAAAGCACGGGCCCAGTTCACAGAATTCCATCCTAACACACAAACGAAGAAGGTCCCTAGTGATGGCACAAACCCAGCATTCTGAAGGAGTCAAAGTGCCAGTCAACACAGACGACCAGGCTTAAATAGCAGCAACAACAAAAGAACCTGCTAGGTGTGGTATGATAACACCTGCCATCCGAGCACTTAGAAGGATGAGGCAGGCAGGAGACTCAGGGGAGTCCAGGCATCTATGTTCTGCTACACGAGTTTGATGCCAATCTGTCTAAAATGTGCTGGGGGGTGTGAACATGAAATGCATATGAACTTATTAGGGACGCTTTAGTGAGAGAATGCAGGTGTGATGAGGGATTGGAAACTTTAGGGAAGAGTGAGGTGCTAGGCACCCAGTTCTAGAGAACTCAAGCTTGGATTCAAAGAAGGGGAAAGGTTGGGGGGGTGACATCTAGGATTTGGAGTAAGGTATCTGCCTGAAGAGTAAGAACTGGGAGACTAAGTGTTCCCTGAAGAGAGAACAGTGTAGCTGAACATGCATGCCCCTTCCTGTGACAGTAATCCTGTCAGCAGTGAAGAGTACAAGTGTTGGACCCTTGGGAGCTACCAGGTCCCAGGATACTTGGGAATCTTCACATGTAGGAGTCTAAATCCTGAAGGCACATTATAGTGAACAGGCAAATAACCAGAGTTTAAAACTTAAGAATACAAAAACCAAGAATCCACATCACTGAGGAAAATGGGGGAGGGTTTTGTTCCACGTAAGAACCTGAGCTGGAAGCTCTCAATGGAGGTGGTGGGAAGCTTGGTATGCCAACACAAAGACCTGAACTTTGACTCCCAGGACCCCTGTGAAGGCCGGGCCAAGCATGCATCTGTAGTCATCCATGCAGAAGACAAAGCAGATAGGCGGCTTCTGGTAGCTTGCTAGCTAGTTAGTCTAGACACCATCTCACAGTGACTGGACTCTATAGGAAGACTTAAATAATGAGATGGGCAGTGGTGGCGCATCCCTTTAATCCCAGCACTTGGGAGGCAGAGGCAGGAGGATTTCTGAGTTCAAGGCCAGCCTGGTCTACAGAGTGAGTTCCAGGACAGCCAGGGCTACACAGAGAAACCCGGTCTCGAAAAAAAACAAACAAACAAACAAAATAAATAATGTCTCCACTTTGTTCTATGGAAAAATGCTCTCACTGAAGATGTGTAGTGTATATAATATCAAAACAACATACACTATCGCCGCTGGCAGTCTCATTCTGTTCCCAGCCTAGTACGGAGACCACATGTCTCCCTTTTGCCAAAGCCCGCCTGCCAAAGCTGGCTCTGCCTCTCCAGAGCTCTGAAATTACTCTTCCCCGAGGCTGGCTGCTGCCAACCCTGCTCGGCACTCCCAATAGCTGTTGCGCACTCTTGAAAACCCTCACTCTGGCACAGTTACGTTTCCCCCTTTCCTTTGAGCTCAGTTGAATCGCAGAGAGAAGGGAAACATCAGACATGTTTAGGACCATCCTTAGTTTAGGACCAACAGATAGCACAATTGCTGGGCACAACCTATAATCCTAATTTCATCATCTATTCTAAGTTAGAAATCTTCAGTGGTGGATCTGCCACCTGAACTAACAACAGCCTCCAGCCTATGCGTGCCTTCTTGCTCCCAAAGTCCAAAAGGATCATCCCCTCCCTCTGCCTTCCCTCTTCCTCTTTGATATTTGAAAGCGCAAAGCCTCCTCAGTTAACTAGCTGATACGAGGACAGCACTGGAATTCTGTGGAGTGCACCAGCAGCCACTGTCTACTGTGGGCCACTACCCTGAACTTATGCAGAACTGGGCTTCCCATTCGAGTCATACAAGCCACCAACACTGAGCCACATTCAGCACTGGGATGTGCACTTATCACACCCACAGACCGCGTCCAAGGTGTCTCTCCTACACATTCATTACAGCAGATGAGGTGAAGGCACTCATGTCACACAAAGCTCTGTAGCAAGGACCAGGTGGAAGCTGATACTTACTGACACATTAGCACTGTCTCCACTGGCAATCTCAGCTGCCTTCTCAATGATCTGTTGGAAAAAATAAAAACTTACATTTTGTCCCGATATTTGTAAAATTTTCTATGTTAATAACTATGTTTGCACTTAGATTATAAGAGATTGCACATGCTTGGCACTCAAAGCCTTTATAAATAAAAACAAAATTAACAAATGAAACAACACCCCCCCACCACCAGTCAGTGTTCCTCCAAGGGCTTCAAATGCCTGGACAACAGGGAAACAATGGCTCCACCCAGGGGACTGCAAAGCAAGGACTGTTCCTAGATAAGGTAAGTTAAGAGTTACAGTGGTGGTGCACACCTTTACTCCCAGCACTTGGGAGGCAGAGGCAGGTGGATCTCTGAGTTTGAGGCCAGCCTGGTCTACAGAGTGAGTTCCAGGACAGCCAGGGCTATACAGAGAAACCTTGTCTTGAAAAAAAAAAGAGTTTCGAGGGTGGGGCTGAAGCGATAGCTCAGTGGTTAAGAGTTCTTGCTGCACTTCCAGAAGACCTGGATTTGCTTCCCAGAACCCACACAGTGGTTCACAATCATCTGTAAATGCAGTTTCAGGGGATCTGGTGTCACCTTTTGGCCTCCCTAAGAACTACAGGCATATGGTACACAAATATTTGTGTCAGCATAAGACTCCACATATAATTATTTTATTACTTATTAAATAATCTTAAAAAAAATTTAAAGGGTTCTAAGGGAGAGACCCACCTACTGTTCAGCAGCCTGAGCAGACAGAAGACACACAGAGGCCCACCCACTGCCAGGCAATGCGGATGAAGGAGAACATTCAGAGAACAGCTTGTAGCCAAAGGGATGGGTGTGCTATATACACAGAGGCCCACTTGCTGTGGAGAAGAGGACACCAGAGGTCCACCAGCCATGTGGCCTGCCCACAGTGGGAGCCACTGCAGTATACAAGTCCCATGGCAGACAGATGGGAGAGGGAGAGAAGCGCAGCATTAAGAGAGCTAGAACGAGAGACTGGAGGGTAGAGAGGAACAGCCTGTTGCGAGCAGCCAGCCCAGACACCTGCGGCCATGGCGAAGTCCCAGCCAGTACTGCCACCTGAGGACCACGTCTGGGTCTATGTTTATGTCCATGGCTCATATTACCACTAGAGATGTGCAGAGGTCCCTGGTCTGGCAGCCACCCAGGCAGCATAGTGGAACTGGCCCTGATAACAGGGCCTTGGGTGAGCTGTGAGCATGAGAGTTGACTCTGCCAGCCACTCATCTGCCGTGAGGTGGCAAAGAAATGGAGGTGGTGTGTGTATCCTACATCCCCCACCAGTGGGAGTTTGGAGAGTTGGCCCTGGGGTCATGAGAGCAGATGGCCTGGCCCTGCCTGTTGAGTGGCTGGCAGCAGCACTTAGGAGAGCAGGATCTGAACACACCTGGGCAACACAGTGGAGCTGGCTCTGGTGACATGAGTGTAGGGGAGCCACCCAGAGAGCAAGCTCACCCTGTTTCTTGCTGGTTATAGGTGAGCTACCCAGGGCAGGGCTGGAGAGTTCGCTCTGGTGGTATGGGTAAGGGAGAGCTGGTGAGCTGACCAACTTCACTACAACCCACTCCCAGATCCAGGGCTTTGATTGGTCCACCCCAGTATCTACCTCATCTATGAAGTGCCCAGGCACACGAAGACCAGTATTGGTGATCCAAAGCTGCAAGATCCCCATGACACAGGGCAACAATAGGATTTCCAAGAGAGTCTTGGTGAGTGAGAACCCAGGATTGATAACATAGCAGAAGCCAGAGGTCTTGAACCAGACCAATGACTCATTGTAGAGAGCACTTACAAGTAAAGCTGTGTGAGACACACTGTGACACACGGCAGCTTCCAGGGTGTTGTCTATGCTTTGTTTGTTTCTCTTTTTTGTTTATTTTATTTTTCTTTGGTGGGTAGGGGGAGGTTGCAAGAGCAGAGAACAGATAGAGGAATGGGAGATGAGTGAGCTAGGGTGCATGCTGTGAAACTCACAAACAGGCCGGGCAGTAGTGGCGCACACCTTTGATACCAGCACTTGGGAGGCAGAGGCAGGCGGATTTCTGAGTTCAAGGCCAGCCTGGTCTACAGAGTGAGTTCCAGGACTGCCAGGGATACACAGAGAAACCCTGTCTCGAAAAACCAAAAAAAAAAAAAAAAGGAGAAACTCCAAACAATCAGTAAAAAGTTTTCAGACGTTACTCACACATGAGCCTTATCACATTTGATTTTTTTACAGTTAACAGCTATCAAGGGCTAAGGTGCCTGTAAGTCAAGAGGAAAGCATTTGCCTAGTATGTGGGAGGTCCTGGAAGACCCAGAATCTGCAGCCAGTCTGAGCCCATTCTACCGGGGGAAGCAGTGAAATGAAAGGAAGGATGGCGGCAAGTGAGTCGGAGAGCGGGAGAGCAGGAAAGGACGAAAGGAGGAAAATAACAAAGCAGCCACTAAAACTGCAGGCTGCGGCTTGGTGGAGGTGTAGCTCAGTGTAGAGCAGTTCCTAGCACGTGGCTGATCCCCAGCACTGCAGTAAATCCTGCAGAAGCACTGACACAGTGGACTCCAAAAAGCAGTTCTTACTTCCCTCTGTTCATAGAGAGGGCTTGTGTTCTTGAAAAGACTGGAACCTACCAATGTGGGGAGACAGGAAAGACTCAGGAAAGACTCAGCCCGTGATTGGACTTTGCTAAAAGTGGTCATTCTCAGCCTACTGCACAGGGTGGTCATTCCCAGCCTACCTCACAGGGTGGTCATTCTCAGCCTACTGCACAGGGTGGTCATTCCCAGCCTACCTCACAGGGTGGTCATTCCCAGCCTACCTCACAGGGTGGTTTCTAAGGTCAAGTGAGAGTAGTCACTACTATTAAGCAATGGTCATAAAATTCTCTTATAAAGCAGGAGATAAAGAGGACAGTGGCAATGCGGAGTAACATGGGACTTTCGAAGCTTCTTCCTTTTATATTCATATGACTTATTTGTACTCATCATAAAACTCTCACTGAGGCAGAAGGACCGATCAAGGCCTGCCGGACAACTTGACACAAAAGAAATTTTAAATGGAGGCTAGACAGAGCTACATGATGAGGCCTGGTTCAAAGGAAAGAAAAGAGGGTAGGGCCAGGGACATAGCTCTAAAGTGGAGGACTTGCTTACACCTACAGTCTCAGTACTCAAGGCTGAGGCAGGGGAGCTGAAAGATGAGAATTAAGGATGACAGAGCAACAGTGAAACTATACATGTAAATAAATTAGACCTCTCTAAAATTAGATAAATGCAAAGTATTTGTATAATATGTTTGAGACATCTAATTTGACCCCCAGTAAACTGTGATCACTGAACACACACTGTGGCTGACAACAATCACCTGAAGCAGTGGCTTATGAACAAGTTCTTATCTAAAGACAGATTCAGGAGCACAGAAGTGTATCACATTAATCACATTTAGTTTTTTCCCTACTAAGTATGTATAAAAATGGCAAGTTCTTACCACAGCAGTTGTTTTAAGAATCACGACTCTTTCTTTGGTTTTAAATCACCAGTCAGAATAGTATTTTAATCTTAGTTTTAATTCATTTACTTTGCAAACTGGTGTTTGAACCCAGGACCTTGTGCATGCTAGGCACACACTCTGCCACTGAGCTGCATCCACAGCTCTCTTTATTTTTTATGTTTTTGAGAAAGAATCACTTTATATAGCCCAGGACAATTTGGAAATCACAATTCTCCTGCCAATGTATCACCAGTACTGGGATTATAGATGTGAGGCACCATAATGGACAGAAAAACTTTTGTTTTTCTTTTTCTAGACAGGGTTTCTCTTTGTAGCCCTCCTGTTCTGGAACTCCATAGACTAGGCTGGCTTTGAACTCAGAGATCCACCTGTCTCTGTCTCCCAAGTGCTGGAATTAAAGGGGTGTTCCACCAATGCCCAGCTAAAAGGCATTCTTAAAGACCTTATAATGATGAATTGGTTCTTTGGTGGATATAACTGATACAAATAAAGTACAAATGAATAAAGCAGCACTGAACTACATAAATTAAATTTGCATAAGAGTCTAGAAACCATCTCTGAGACTCACTAAGTACATAACTCTGTATTTATGAGTTCTGCTTAGCATGAGTGAGGCTCTAAGGTCCAATATCATCAGCTCCTCCACTGCTACAACACACACAGTCTCTTTTATACAAGTCTGATTGTGCTCAGCATGAAAATGAACTGAGTGTGTAAGTGGATTCATTTAAATAGCATTTAGTACTTTAAATGTAGCCTTTTCTTACTTGGGCCAAGAAATCTCTTGTGCACATTTGTCCAAAGATTTCTGTATTAAGATCAATACCAATCACACCTAGGAGAGGAAGGAATGTCACACCTGAAAATCAAAACATCTTAGAGGCTGGAAAGATAGATGACTCAGTGGTTAGGAGCACCTGGCCTTGAAGAGGACCCAGACTCAGTGACCAGCACCGACATGGTAGCTCCTAACAGTCTGTAAGGCCAGGTTCCCGGAATCTGATGCCATCTTTGGACCTCTCTGTACACCAGGCACATTCATATTCATAGGCAAAATACTCATACACATAAAATTACAAACAAAATAACATAAAAAGAACATTTGGAAAGGGCTGGGGATGCTGCTGAGTGGTTAAGGACGCACCTCGAGGACCTGGGCTCAACCTCTAGCCGCAGAGGGAAGGGAGAGTATGAAATAGAAATCCTTGCCACAGATTTTACTGATGTCACTGCCAGGTATGGTGCCTCATACCTGTGGTCCCAACTCTTTGAAGATGGAGGCAGGAAGACTGTCACTGCCTCAAGGCTAAGTGTGAAGTACACAGTGAGCTTGAGGCCATGCTGGCTAGACTGGGCACTGTCTGAGCAGCCACTGCCCTCCAAGTCCTGACAACGGCAATTCTCAGCAGGCAGGAATCATCTCCTCTCTCACTGCATCCATATCTCTGAATAGACATGATGGCATTTTACAAAACTCACTGCATATTCATAGTATGTGCTAATACACACACCCAAGAGACTCTGCCTCAGATGAGAACTCAAACAGCTAAATCTCTCTTTACAAACACGGCTCCTGAACTCCAGAGACGCCATGTTTCCCTTGGTCAGTGATAAAAGCACACACATCGACTGCCATGGTGCCTTTCACTGGATCTCGCTGTCCATGAACAGTTTTGAAAGAGAACTAGACATACTGAGGTTGCGTGAGCATTTACACCTGGGAATAATGCAAGTCCTTTGTGCATCGTGGCCTTTTAATTAGCTTACCTTATCAAAGGGAGGGTAATAATAAGGCTGCTTCTTATTCTCTGGAAACTTAATATGCAAGGCAGTAGCATTCTCGGCGTATGGGTTCGTCTGCACAGTCCCCATGGGATTCAGCATTTCCTCCAGCTCATCTAAAACAGGCAAAGAATCTAGATTTTTATTTGAATAATTAAGAAAATGTTTTTGGAACTGAACTTTAAAAAACAAAAGTATGGAATTAGTTTTCTTTCATAAAACTGTCCTAAAGGTTGTATCATCTAAGCAAGTTTGGCAAACTGTCAGTAAGCCTTTAGACACAGGAGAAGGACTTCATCTCTCCTGATCATCAAGCTAACTCTAACTGGAGAGAACATGCTTTCACTGTTCTCTGCAGAACATGCTCTCTGCAGAGCGCTCATCCACCAGTCAGGGCAGCTATAAGCAATAAAGCTTGCTATTAAGAGACACTGTTGATTAGGAGGTTTTCTTTAACACCAACAAAAATAAAATGTTTAATACAAGAATACTTATGGGATGGGGGCTTCCGAAGGGGAG
Organism: Mastomys coucha; assembly: GCF_008632895.1. Classification (NCBI taxonomy): domain Eukaryota; kingdom Metazoa; phylum Chordata; class Mammalia; order Rodentia; family Muridae; genus Mastomys; species Mastomys coucha. The sequence continues at coordinate 92,626,765 of NW_022196906.1, forward strand.
ACCTGGAAAGGGGAAAACATGTGAAATGTAAATAAAGAAAATGTCCAAGAAAAAAACAAGAATACTCTCATTAAAATTACATATATAATATGTATTATTAATATTATATAATTTACATAATTATATAATGTAATACATGTATTATATATACTATACATACATATATACACACAAGAATTCCACATCTATAGCAAAATACTCTGTGTAAGTCAATTTGAGTATGAATAATAGATAGGCATGGTGGCATAGACTTCTAATTCCAAGATTCTGGACGCAGAGCAGATCTCTGAGTTCAAGGCCAGCCTGACCAAAATAGTGAGTTTCAAGACAGCCACATTGAGAGACCTTGTCTCAAAAAAGCTCCCAAAAAACAAAAAACAAAAAACAAAACAGCAAAAGAGAATAAATAACCAAGATAGCTTTTTTTTTTTAACTGAAATATGACAATAGTTAGTCAGAGAAACACTGACTGATGCACCGGTAAGACAACAGCTGCTTGCCAGAACTAAGCACTGCCATTAGAATGCCAGTGTTGGTGGCACATACATTTAATCCCAGCAGGAGGATCTCTTAGTTGGAGACCAGCCTGGTCTACAGGGTTCTAGGATAGCCAGAGCTACACAGAGAAACCCTGTAATAAAATAATAATAAGAGTGGTAATAAAAAAGAGTAAATCTTACCAGGAAATGAAGACCAGCTGTGTAATATTACATCTCCAGACCTCAGCTGTCCTTTGAAGTCAAAAACCATGGTATTTACCCATGCGACAGGATAATGCTGTTGAAAATGGCATTGCATAAATAAACCCAGAATGAACTTCAAGGCATCACAAAACCCATGCCCCATGTTTCAATGTAAGTACTAGAAATTTCTGATGTTCTAGGTAATTTCCAAAAATTCATGCAAATTGAAAACAATACAGTAGCCATTTCAGTATCTTTATAACTTTTAAGAACAATTCTACAGGCCAATTAATATATCACAATAAAACAGTATTCACACAAAACAGAAAAAATTCTGAAACTGGGGGTTTTTTGGTTTTTTTTGGGTTTTTTTTTTTTTTTTTGGTGTGTGTGGAGGGGAATGACACAGGGTTTCTCCGTGTACCCTAGCTGTCCTAGAACTTTCTCTGTAGACCAGGCTGACCTGGAACTCAGAAATCCTCCTGTCTCTGCCTCCCAAGTGCTGGGATTAAAGGCATGTGCCACCACTGCCTGGCTGAGGGTGAGCTTCCAAATGATTAATACAAACAAGGTGGGCGTAGAGTAGATCCTAGCATGGGAGGAGGCAATGCCTCTGGATATTGCAGGAATTATTTACATTGCTAAGAGAGGGGCACTTTTCACGTGTGGTGGCTCACACTTGCATGGCCAAGGAGGAACAACCGCTGTGAGTTTGAAGCCAGGCTGGCTACACAGCAGGCTATAAGGAGCAGCGGGCACGTGGCCTTTGATTGTAGCACAGCACTCCGCGGTGAGAGAGCCTGTGTAGATTAACAAAAGCGGCACTCTGCAGCAGGACTCTGATGAAGGCACTCAAATGGCAGGCCAACATTTTCTTTTTAAGGATTTACAGTACTTGTCTAGCAAGCAGGATGCCCTCAGTTGGATTCCCAACACTGCATAAAACTGGTGGAGTGGCTCACACCTATAATGCTAGACCTTGGGAATGAAGGCAGGAGAATTAGGAGTTCAAGGTCATCCTCGGCTAAATAACCTGCTTAAGGCCAGCCTGGGTCACAGTCTTTAATATGCATGAAAACAAATAAAATAAATAAATGTATGTCTGCTTACATGTATGTACATTTTTTGAAACCTTTGAGAATGTTATTATCAAGATAAGAAAACCCACAAAGGAACCATCTCTTCTATGATATTTGAGACATAACAATTTATTTTTAGAAGGATATATCATAATAAGCAGAGGGAGTGCTTATGTTTCCAGATCTTCTTCCCATCTTCAGTGTTGTAGACCAGGCTGGTCTCAAACTCACTACACAAGCAAGGATGACAATTTAGGAACATCAAGAGTTCAAGGTCATCCTTGGCTATAATCAATGGGCTAGCTTGAGCTATAAGAGACCCTATCTGGTGTGGAGGGAGGGAGGGAGTGAAGAAGGGGCAGAGAGGGGGTGGGGAGGGAGAGAGCATTGAGCTAGCATAAGGAGATGGAGAAGAAATCACCTGACTAGGACTGTGGGTAAGTGCTAACCCCGAGCACACAGGAGGACCTGGCAACCCACAGCACTGGAAAAACAAAACCACTGCTGCTTCTAAGACAGCTCTGGTGGCACACACTTTCCTCAGTAGAGAGAGGCAAGGGGACTGAGAACTCTAGTGACTCTCAGGGCAGCCTGAACTACACAGAAAGACCTTGTCCTTAAAACATGTAATACATGTGTGTGCATGCCTCTAAGAGAGAGAGAGAGAGAGAGAGAGAGAGAGAGAGAGAGAGAGAGAAATTACCTAATACTAATGAGAAGGTCTGATTTTTCAAATTAAAAACTGACGTCAGTCATGCCTTTGTGTCTGAAAGTCACATCAGGCATGCTGAGTGACATACAATCTATGAGCTTCCTATAATATACATAGTACCAAGAATTTTGATAAAGATCCTATGGACCGTTATTTTAGAAATGTCTTTACTTTCTGTGTCCAGTGGCTCATACCTGCTAGTCCCACCAGCAGAGGTTGAGACAGGAGTGTCACAGTGGCTTCAAGGCCAGCCTGAACTACAGGGTGAGGTTAGGGCCACCCTAAGGTTTTATGCATCTGTATCATGAAATCTCTTCGAACAGATTTGAGAAAAGAACATAAAAAAGACATGAACATGGAAACTCATTATCTTCTTTAAATTAGTTCTTAGGGTTCAAGTCACATGAAATGATTTAACTTCTGTTATTCCATTATCCCAGAGCCTTAAAATGTCCCATGATATAAATAATTTTCTAGTTATTATTTCATTACCACTTTCCCGGCTTTCCTGATGGTCTGATATTTAGAGGGATTAATAGTTTTTGTTGATTTCTTCGTTTTTACTTTATCCAAAACTGCATAAACAGCAAAACATAATCGAGCCATTCTTGGTAAGTCGCAAATATTAATATCAAATTCCAGTTGTTCATTCCAAATATGGTCGTTCTTTCCTGATATCTCTGAGCTTACGACAGTTTTACACAGGAGCTCGGTTCCATGAAAAAGCCCGGCTCTGACATGAACCTGTAATGGGGGAAGAAAACAATCTTGAGTACTGCACACCTCGGGCGTCCCACTCAAGGACAGCGAGAACACGGGAGAGCCGAGAAACAACAGTTGGACAGTCGCCTACAGGCGTTGGCGAGCACTCACTACACAATGCTGAGGGTAACCTGGTTTTCCCTTAGTAAGTGGAGTAGCTATCATAGCCAACACTGGTCCAAACACCAGTGGTCTCCATGGAAGAATGGAACTAAAGAAGAGGGTTTGAAGGCCAACCTCAGTTACACAGCAAGTTTGAGACTAGGGTGGACGATGTGAGATCCTATCTCAGAAAACCTAAGCAAACAAAAGGAAAGAGAACTTGTGAATGCGTCATCATCTGTTACCAGTCAGCTAAAGACGTTCTATCTGCATGTATAATCATGCCAAGCATCGCTCGGTTTTCACACACAGGACAATGCAGAGCAAACGCAAAATGTCTAGGAAGGTTTGCTAGTGCCAGGGAGGTAGCTTAGGGGCAGACTACTTGCCTAGCATGCACAGAACCTCTCGTTTGATTGCCAGCACTCCATATAAATTAAAATGAGAATCCCTGATTACCCTTCACTCCTGTATCTTTAGAAGTGCCCTGACACAGCAAACAGGAATTACTTGCCAGCACCAGAAATGCCATGGGAAATAAAAATGAATTAGCTTCATCCAGTCTCTTGTAAACAGATGTGTGCTCATGTGTGTGTATACAGCTAGAGGAAGAGGCCTACCTTGGGTGTCTCCCTCTCCCTCTTTCACTACTGTACTTTTAAAAATGAATTCTCTCAGGCTGGTGAGATGGCTCAGTGGTTAAGAGCACCGACTGCTCTTCTGGAGGCTATGAGTTTAAACCCCAGCAACCACATGGTGGCTCACAACCATCCATAATGAGAAACAAATAAAAGAACCTATGGAGCAAGAAGGAGAAAGGGAAGGGGACGTGGGGAGATGAATAAAACTGACTGGCTGGCCACCTCAGAAGAGTGGTGGGCTCCTCTGAGGATCCTGTACTCAGTATCTGACTTTCTCTCTCCCAACCCTCATGCTGAAACTCCAATCTTTAATAAAATTTCCCTGCACTCGGATGGTGGAGCCAGGTAGATCTTGGGTAGAGGCCAGCCTGGACAATACAGAGAGAACCTTGTCTCAAAAATACAAAAAACAAAACAAAACTTAAAGAAAAAAAAACTAGTGAGGAACAAAAGTAAAAATAAAAGCTGCTCTATAGAACGGAGGAACAGCAGCAGGCAGCAGACCTGCTTAGTGCAGCAAGGCCTCCCACGGGGGGAGGGGGGAGTGGGGGGGGGACCCTGCATAGACACAGCACCCAACAGACGGGTATCAGGCGGCCAGCATCACACACAGAACAATGGCATACTTTTGAAGACAGATGCCTTTGTATCATCTTATTCATAGCCCTGTCTATATAATGACACATATTTACTCATTAAACAATCATATGTGGGGTTTAATTATTTTTGACATGATTGGAGGTATAGTGTTTATAGTACAAAGATTATCCTTGTGTTATTCAAAGGTTAACTTCTCTGCCCTCATATCCCGTTTCACTCAGGACATGGCATTGTAATACTTATGTCAGGAACCTCTTATCTCAAGCTGTGTAAGCAGCGCTTACCATTTATTCTCTGCCTTGTTCATAAAAATACAGTAAAAAAGAAAATCAGCCGGGGGCTGGGCAGAAGAGAGAGTAGAGTGGGACTTCCACCAGCAGGAGAGGGAGAAGAGAGAAGAAAGGCAGATTCAGCCACAAGGAGGGAGAGAGGAGACATCATGGGAAAATAATACACCTGAAGCCAGAAAGCCAGCCCAATACTAAAATGCAAGTCTCTTAAGGATTCTGACTAGGTGGGAGCCCAATTAGCCTAGAGGATTAAAATAAATCAATGACTGCCTAGGTATGTGCAGTAAAGCTTGACTAAGTAAATCTTGATCTCTCTGTCATGACTGGGAAACTAGGTAGGATAAAGTATTAATTGTTCCCCCTTCCCTTTCTCCCTCTTGCTCCAGCCCTGCTTGCTCCCACCCCACCACTCATCCCACCCCACCCCAACCCTACTTGCTCCGGCCCTGATAAAGATTTTATTTACTGAATACATTTATAGTAATATTATTTGTTACAGTAGGTTGTCATTTATTCTAGGCCATTCAAATGCTGGTCCACCTTGCTCCCAACTCCCCAGGCACTCTGCCATGGTTCCTCTGTTCCATCCCATGAGAAACTCTCTCTCAGTATCACCAGCTTATCAGCAGACAGGTCTCTTCCATATCAAACTTACACGCCTTCCTTCCATAACCATTGATCTTTCTATCACACTCAGAATAGCATCAGCATCCATCTAGACAACTTTGTCTTTCACTTTCAATCCATCATAAAAATCAATTAGAATTATCTATACCAGGATCTTAAATGAAGAATGGAATAACTCAATTACTATTAAAAGCATATGTGTACTGTGACCATGTTCTGGAAAGAACATGAATAAAAGTAATTTATAGTTGGATGCCAGGAATATTAGTGACTGCCAAACCCTAAATGACCTTTGATTTTGCCTTTGCTATCTTTTAACTATTTCTAAATTAATATTCTAGGAAGCATTTGAAATGGTCATGGTCGGAGACTTTTTAAATGGAAAACCTTATTTAGGACCAGTGTAATTAATGGTTCAGCAGGTACAGGTGCTTTGCTGCCATTCCTGACCCCTAAGACCCACACCACGGAAGGAGAAATTCTCACAGTTGTGATTTGACATACAAACATGTATGAGCAAACACACAATGGATGGATGGATGGATGGATGGATGGATGGATGGATGGACGGATGGATGGAAGAAAGGAAGGATATATGGATAGATATTTTTAGATGTAATTTTTTCCTAAGGAAGATGCTTGACTTCTGGTCTGCACTTGTGCATGCACACACACACCCATACACGTACATGTACACACATGTACAGAATGCAATAAATGAGGTTGCATGTGCAGTCTTTGTACTTGGATGTAGAGATGGAAGTATTGAGACCCAGTCTACCTCACCTCAGGAGAACAATCTGGAGGTAGACGGAGAGCAGTTAAAGAGCACAACTGCTCTTAAAGAAGACAGAGTCAAGTACAGTTCCCAGCACCCATGGTGCCTGGAACTCCAGCTACAGATGATCTGACACAGGCAGCTGCACTCATGTGAACACACCACACACGTGAATTAAACATAAAATAAAAATGCCAGATATAATGGCATACATCTTTAATCTCAGAACTTGGTGGAGAGAGGAGGGTGGATCTCTGTGAGTTCAAGGCTAGCCTACTCTATATAGCAAGTTCCAGGCCAATCATAGCTACACAGTGAGACTCTGTGCCAATAAATAAACCAATCTTTAAGAAGACTGGTCCTGGGCTAGTGAGATGGCTCAGTGGGTAAGAGCACTGACTGCTTTACCGAAGGTCCTGAGTTCAAATCCCAGCAACCACATGGTGGCTCACAACTATCCGTAATGAGATCTGACGCCCTCTTATGGTGCTGTCTGAAGACAGCTACAACGTACTTACATATAACAATAAATAAATAAATCTTAAAAAAAAAAAGAAGACTGGTCCTTCTTTTTGGAGTGGGAGTGACAGAAAACATGAGGGAGGGAGGAACAAACGGTCAAGCTTCTGAATTCCTTAGCTCCAAAATTCCTGCCAGTGCCTGCTTTCTCTGTCCTGAAGTCTAGTCATGTTTTGAATTTGTCTTCTATCACACCTTAGTACCTACAAATCACTATTTCTTCTATTTCATGTTTTTACATTTTAATTATTTTGTGTGTGCACGAATCTATGTGTGTGTACATAGAAGTCAGTGAAAGTGGGACTGTCAAGATGCTTAGCGGGTAAGAGCACTGACTGCTCTTCCGAAGGTCCTGAGTTTGGATCCCAGAAACCACATGGTGGCTCACAACCATCTGTAATGAGATCAGACACCCTCTTCTGGTGCGTCTGAAGACAGCTACAGTGAATTGGGCCGGAGCAAGCGGGCCAGAGAGCAGCCACACACCTGATGGCTCATGGCCATCTATACAACTACAGTGTACTCAAACACATAAAATAAATAAAATAAATCTTTAAGAAAAAAAAAAAGAAGTCAGTGAAAGCTGAGTCTCCTCAGCACACGCCTTTAATCCCAGCACTTGGGAGGCAGAGGCAGGTGGATTTCTGAGTTCGAAGACAGCCTGGCCTACAGAGTGAGTTCAGCCAGTTCAGCTATACAGAGAAACCCTGTCTCGAAAAGACAAAAAAAAAGAATCTGAAGTCGAGTTGGAGAGCTGGCTCAGTGGTTAAGAGCACTGACTGATCTTCCAGAGGTCCTGAGTTCAATTCTCAGCAACTACTTGATGGCTCACAACCATCTGTAATAGAATCTGATGCTCTCTTCTGGTATTTGGTACACGTGCAGACAGAGCATTCAGATAAATAAATCTTAAAAACAAACAAAAAATTTAAAAAAAATAGTCTGAGGTCTTAACTGTGAGTGAGCCTGAGACAAGCTTGGATCACATGAGACACTATCACAAAAAACAAACAAAGCTATGTATACACAAAAGATGAAAAAACACAGAACTAGGTCAAGACTGACCAGGAAGCCAGAGAGCAGAGAGTAGTGAATCATCCCTGAGCAGCTTGACATGGTCTGCGCCCTGGTGATTAGTTGTGCTACTCAAAGGAACCAACTTCACAGAGAGATTGTCTTCCTTGAGCCTGGCCTATTTGGTGACTCCGTAAAGGGGTTCTACAGCTCAAACGACTCCTCGGGTAAGAATATTCGCTGTTTTTCCAGAAGGCCAACCTCAGTTCCTAGCACCTAAAAAGGGTAGCTCATAACTACCTCTTCAGGCCTCCCTGGGCATCTACATTAACATGGCATGCACATATTCATACAAGCATGTGACGTGTGCACACACATGTGCATGCACATACACACATGCACACACACATACACACACAATCAGTGGCAGCTAGAGTGGCACACGCCTTTAACTGCAGCATTTGAGAGATGGAAGCAAGCAGAGCTCTGTGAATTGAGACCACTCAGTGTTTAAATTTTCATGTTACATTTGTTTATTTACGCATTTACTTTGTACATGTGCATGCATGTGTGCAGGTCGGAGGGCAGCCTGCAGGAGTCAGTTCTCTCCTTCCCACACACACATGGGCTCTGGGAGTCAAGCTCAGGTCAGGACAGGCGGCAAGAGCAGTTATCTGCTGAGGCATCTAGCCCACTCCAAATTACGCTCTTTTATTTGATTTTAGGTGTTAAAGATTAAATTTTATTAATTACGTGTGTTTTTCTTGTGTGCATGTGAATGAGGGGAGCTATGGAGGACAAAGGTGTCAGATACCCTAGGAGCTGGAGCTACAGACCAATGTGAACACAGCCACTCAGTGTTCGTCTGAGAATGGAACTCTCTAGCATAATCCAATTTTCTTTTATTTCTTTGGTTGGCCTAAAACTTGCTATATAAACGAGGCTGGCCTCCAACTCATATAGAACCACCTGCCTCTGCCTCTTTCTTTTCCTTCCTTTTTTTTTTTTTTCTGAGACAAAGCTTCTTTGTGTTGCCCAGGCTATCTGAGGAACTCGATTTGTAAACCAGACTTTTCTCAATGCACAGAGATCCGCCTGCCTCTGCCTCTTCTGTGCTGGGATTAAAGGCATGTGCTACCACCACCTAGCCGCTCTGAATTTCTTAATCAAAACCCTTTCCACGAAAAAAAAAAATCAAATCAAGGATAAGATAGTTTGAAGTAATTCTCGCAAACATTTAAGCAAGAAAAATTGCCACACATTACTTTATTGAGAAAGTAGACAAGGCGGGGGGGGGGGTTGGAAAGATGGGTCAGCGGGTTAACACTTGCTGCAGTTCCAAAGGACTTGAATTACATTACCAGCACCCAGGCAGGGTGGCTCACAATGGCCTGTAACTCCAGCTCCAAGAGGTTCAACACCACTGGACTCTTAGGGAACTGGGACACTTGTGACATCATACATACAAATTTTTTAAAATATTGAAAGACCAGGCCGTGGTGATGTATAACTTTAATCCCAACACTAGCGAGGTAAAGGCAGGAGAATCTCTTAAGTTCGAAGCCAACTAAGTCTACAGATGGAGTTCTAGGACAGCCACCCTATCTTTAAAAAACAAACAAAACAACAAAATTAAAGAAAAGGAAGAATTCTCCACTTTATGCATCTGACCATTGTCTGCCTGTCTATAAAGCAATTCCTACTCACACATCCATCTGTGCATTTATCCTACACATGCCAGACAAGTGATTCCACTGAACTCCATCCAAACCCTTCTCACCCCATTTGGGCCAACACTATCCTGATACAAAGGAGAAGATGTAAGGAAGTAAGTCAGCCAGGTGATACATGCTTCTAAATAATGGTGAGGCTGTAAGAGGCAGGAAGGCCTCTGCAAGTTCCTGGGCTGCAGTATAATACTCCTGCCTGGCCCACTCCCTGAAAGAAAAATGTCGTCCAGCAGTTTTCATGAGCAAAAATGAAAACCTACAGACTATCCATCAAGTCTCGTAACTTGTAAAAGACATGTTTTTCTCATGCCATAGGACGGGAACCGAAAGGCTGACTCTTCCAGGTCTTTAGCCAGACTTCAGAATGGTCTGTCATGAACACCGGGGGTTCTCAGCCTTTCTGACTCTGACAAGAACTTAACTACTGGCTTCCTTGGGGCTCCTCCAGCTTGTCAACTTTGCTGATCCTGAGGTGGCACTGTATACTTCCAAATCCTCTCAAGCCAGATCTTCCTATTAGCCACCAAATACATTTGTGTGTTCTCATGTATCTGTGATACATGTCAACAGTCATGTGTAGGCATGCAGTGATCCCTCAGGCACTCACACACCCATCTCTTCTGTTTGTAATGCGCACCTCAGCCAAAGGAGTCAGGAAAGAAAGGCTGGGAAAATACAAAGTGACTGCTTTTCTTGGTTTGTTTTTTATTTTTTATTAGCACAGAACTAAAGCACCTAACCTTCTAGGAATCTGCATCTGCAGGAAACACTGTCCTTGTTTCTCTTTAGTTTATTCTATGGTGTCATGAGATGGGAGGAAAAGAGAATCAGACAAACAAGGTGGTGGGTGGGTGGGGAAACACACACTAAGTAGCATGTCATCAAGCACATTTCTTCTCTCCACAACGAATCTACAACTGATGGAAAATGACAAAGCTGTGGACCTAAAATACTAAGGACTCATTCTGCCACTAACAAAGAAGTGATGTATAATGTGCTAGAGAAAAATAAAAAAACATGCTGAACGCTTGATTAATCTTCTGGAAGAAAGTAAAAGAGCTGTTATTATTAAATAATAATAAAGAACCACAAAAGCAGCAAAGACCTAGTAGGACAGCCAGATGGCTCAGCAAGCAGTGGTGTCAGTGGCTAAGCACCATGACCTCTGGGACCCACGGGGGAAGGAGAAAAGCAATGTCTGACCAAACCACCCTCTGACTTCACAGGCATGCCATGGAGCAAGTGTGCATGCACTGACACACACAATCAGTAAATAAAATGTAGTAAGTTTTTAAAGAAATAAAAAACTGCTCAGTAATGGGGGCTGGCTTATCATGTGCAAGGCCCCAGGACCAACACCCAACAGAGGTAAAAAACAACCAATACCAAACAAAGAACTGATATAAGTTTTAGAAGTCACACAGTAGCCTCCAGAGGCCAGGATGCAGCCCTGTCTGTATGTCTGTACATCACGTATCTGTAAGGAAATAAATAACTGGGTAAAAGCACACACATATGTAGAATACAAAATATACACTACGTCCCGAAGGATCTGACTATATAAATTCTGCCTATACATCTTTCCAGACTGGTTTAAATTCTTGGTCCTCCTGTAAGAGCTGGGATTACAGGCCCATAGCACCACTTTCTACCACCGTGTTTGGGTCCTGCTTTTAAGAATGAAATCCAGGGGCGGTAGTGGCGCACGCCTTTAATCCCAGCACTTGGGAGGCAGAGGCAGGCAGATTTCTGAGTTTGAGGCCAGCCTGGTCTACAGAGTGAGTTCCAGGACAGCCAGGGCTATACACAGAAACCCTGTCTTGAAAAAAACAGCAACAACAACAACAACAACAAAAACAAAAAACAAAACAAAACAAAAAACAAAAAAAAAAGAGGAATAAAAGAGAAAGAAAACATAATAAAATTGTAAATTAGAAGGAAAAGATACCATTAAAACAAAAAACATTAGCAAAGTACAAATCTATGCAGTTTAAAAAGAAAACTGAGCTGAGAATAAGACAAAAGCCCTTATGTTAATACCATCTGCTCAAACAATATCTTGAAGCTGTACACATCTAACATATAAATACAGCAAATGCTTACTATATCCAGTAAGCAAACAGGGCTGTCAGTCAGTACACAAGCTTCTTTCTGCCCCAGTTCCTGATCTAAAGAGAGATTTTCCTCTGTGATATACACTAAGAAAATATGTAGGCTTTCCAATGAATCTCTAACCAAATAATTCTTTAAAATTAAAAAGCTGTTGGGCAAAGAAGTTCATGCACAGTAATTCAGCACTTGGTTGGCAGAGGCAGATATCAAGGAGTTCAAGGCCAGCTTCAGCTACACAGCTAATTTGAGGCCAGTCTGGATTATATGAGCCTCTGTCTCACAAAGAGAGACAGACAGAATACTCAGTGGTTTGACCACAAGCTGCCAGACTCTAGGAATGATGCCACAGAGCTCCTGAAATAGACAAATAAGTGCTCAAGACCATTCACCTCTTCACAAGTACTCACTTTCACGGTTTCTTCTGTATTCAGCTTATTTCCTTTTACCAAGACAATTTGGAAAGGGTTGTTGTTGTCCCAGACATGCTGCAAAAGAACAAAATAAACACAGAGGCTTTTAGTGAAAGACATGAATATGACATGATAGCTGGGTGGCTCCACATGTCACCCCGACCAAAGCTACAGTCATGAGGAGGAAACCTCGGTGGAGAATGTTTCCACAGGATCTGGCTGGAGGCAAGCCTGTGGTGCTTTTTCTAGATTGCTGTGGAAGGATCCAGGCCACTGTAGGTAGTGCTGCCCCTAGGCTGGTGGTCCTGGATTCTACAGGAAAGCAGGCTGAGCAGGCTGAGCAGGCCATGAGGAGTAAGCACTCCTTCATGGACAGCATCAGCTCCTGCCATCAGGCTCCTGCAGTTTGAGTTCCTGCTTTGGCTTCTCCCAGTGTACTATGACTCAGGATATGTAAGGCAAACAAACCCTTTCCTCCTCAAGCTGCTCTTGGTTGTGGTGTGCAATCACAATGGTAACCCTAACTAGGCATGAAGTCTTCCAGCTCTCATACAGCACAATGCTGTGAAAACAGCTCTGATCTAACAAGTAAGAACCACACAGATTTCCAGGAAAGACGGTGCATACCTTTCATCCCAGAACTCCAGAGGCAGAAGCAGGTGGATCTCTAAGTTCCAGGAAAGTCTGGCTTACAATACAGAGAGTTCTGGGATAGCTAGGGCTACACACAAAGAAACCCTATCCAGAGCTCCATCCCCCGCCAAAAATCATAAATATCAAATGAAGCACTACTGTCACTTGATTTCTGTATCTGTTAATGCTAAGAAATGAAGTGAAGGAGAGAGGTAGGCAGAGAGCAAAGGGGGATGTGTTGGAACCTATCTGTAATTCCAGAACACAGAAAGCTAAGGCAGGATGATTATGATTGTCTTGGGTGTAAACAAGTTCCATGCCAGCCTGAACCCACAATGGAACACTGGTTTTAACCCCCATAGCCATCCCCAAAACTGTCCTAACAGACTGAGCTGACAGAAATGAAATAAGCTGCTGGGGATTTCTAACCCTCAAGCTGGGGACCTGAGCTACAAACACGACTGAGAAAAACAAACAAAATAGAAATATACTGCCTATTCAGATATCTCGTGTCCTGTGTCTCAAGCTAATAAAGTATAATGTCTAATCTGATAGTATTTGGTGAGGGGGCACGAAAAATGCCATGCAGAAAAAAAGCTATTTTTCAAGTAAATGGTGATGAACTTTTGGCAAAGATGTTGATTTTCACAGAAGGAGAAGTGAGCAAAGGAAATGGGTCTGAGACTTAGCACACAAACTGAAAATCACATGGCTTTGGGGTTACCAAAGGCTGACACAGGAAACTTACAGAAATAACTCGTGTTTTCTTTGGTGGCAAAGGGAGAGGGAGGTTGGATGAGTTTCGGTTGATGGCAGCCTCTATGGCAATCATTTCTTGTTCATACATTTTCTTGATCTTACAACATTCCACAAGGATGAAATGGGGCAGGGTCCTATTCATTACACAATTCCGGATATACTGCAATAGCAAGAGAGGCGAAGGTAGAGATCTTCAGGCATCATTTAAATCAACAAAGAAAATTAATATGAACAATACTATACTAAATGTACAGTATAGGTATATGTTACTCAACTTAGTGTCAAGAATATAATCATTTAAAATCACAACACAGAGCCGGGCAGTGGTGGCACACGCCTTTAATCCCAGCACTTTGGAGGCAGAGGCAGGCAGATTTCTGAGTTCGAGGCCAGCCTGGTCTACAGAGTGAGTTCCAGGGCAGCCAGGGCTACACAGAGAAACCCTGTCTCAAAAAACAAAATAAAACAAAAAAATGAAAATCACAACACAGGAAAGCTGGAGATGCAGCAGTGAATGGATGCTCCCGGGAACCCTGCAGCCACTGTGGCCGCTGTGGGCACTTTATATACATGGTGCACATATGTGCATAGGGCAAACTCCCATACATATAATATAACAATAATGTTAAAACTAGTACAATACAGGAGTCGGTTAGATGGCTCAGCAGATAAAGGCACTAGTCACCAACCTGATGACTCATGTGCAGCCCTGACTACACGGTGGTAGGAGAGAAACAACTCCCAAAAGTTGTTCCCTGACCTCCATAAGCACACTCTGGTGCACACAAATACACACAAAACAAATAAATGAAAAAGTTATAAAATCATAGCACAGCACAGCATGGTGATGCATCCTTGTGGTACACTGTTGAGAAACTAAACCCAGAGGTACACAAGTTTGAGGTCAGCATAAGAAACAGTAGGTTACCTCAGTATGAGCAAGAGGCCCTGTCTCTGAAGATTTATGGGCCAAAGATGGAGTTTGGAGGTAGATCATTGCCTACTAGGTGCAAGAAACCCTGTCTAATTGTTAGCATCAAACACACCATCAACAACAAAAAACGCACATAAAATAACCACTGTTAATTGAGTACCCAATTACCTAGTAATAGAGAGAGAGACACATATTATGGTTATTCTTAATAACAGTCTTCAAGGGACCAAGTTCCATTTCACAGGTCGTGGCAATGAAAATCAGACCTCATATCTCTAAGAGCCAAATATAAATCTATTTGTCTGATGCCCAAGTCACACACTGGCCAATCAGCCAGAAATGGTCTAAGTGGTTCACTCCAGAGGATGCCTGAGGTGGCCCTTTGCAGCACAGGATTCTAGGTAAGCATTACCAGCCATTTACCCAGTCTTTCAGACTAAGGTTGTTTTATTTTCATAAACCAGGAGGCTCCACAAAAGATAAATTTTTTAAAAAGCGACTATTCCTATTGCCTAAGATTACAAGTATATATTAAATCCTATGAATTCCTGAAATTCTTCTATGGACCCAAAGCTTGATGCAACTTGTTCTATACTAGCCTGATGGAGGACGCCTTGTGCTTCCAGGTTGCTTACCATGCACTTCCTTCCTTCTTCCTGCTCAGCCAGAGCTCAATTGCTTACTTACCCAGAGCTGTGCACATAAGCTGTCCTGTCCTAGCCCCCTTCCTAAACAAGAGGACACAACCTTAACAGACAGTATAAAATTCTGTTACCTGTTAAATGAATCTCAACCCATTTTCTCTTTGGACACTTGAAACAAGAGATCAAATAGCTTGGACTGGTTGCTGATTCCAGACCTCTTGCCTCTGCCTGTCCACTGCTAGGAGCATGAATACACTGCCACAGCTGGCTTCAACACTTCCTTCTCATACAGATATCTCTCATCATGTGGCACCTCCACACTCCCCACGATAGCTAACTCACTTGTATAGCTCAACAGCTGGAGGCTGAAGCAGGATTACATCCCTGTGGGCTAGAGAGCGGAACCTTGGTCTCAAAGACCTAACACTACCACAAAATGGAACAGAAGCCAGCCAACTAACCAACCCACCCTAGGCTTTAAGCTGTTCTACAGACCTGTATGTAGCTTGGCCCTTTTTCACTTACTGCTCCTATAACAACCACCTTTCAGTTTTCAAATCAATACAGTATATTAAGCTCCTTGATGACAAAGCCAAACCTTCTGGTAAAGAAATCTCAAGGTAATTAGACAGTGGAAACCACATGCTCAAATTACAGAAGGCCCTGGGTTCAATACCCGGGAACAACAAAAGAAACAAAAAGCTAAAAGAATCCTTTTCTTTTAAAAGGTGTGTGTGTGTGTGTGTGTGTGTGTGTGTGTGTGTGTGTGTGTGTGTTGTGTATATGTGTGTGTGTGTTGTGTGTATGTGTGTGTGTTGTGTGTGTGTATGTGTGTTGTGTGTATGTGTGTGTGTAATGTATGTGTGTGTATGTGTGTGTGTGTTGTGTGTATGTGTGTGTGTGTTGTGTGTGTATGTGTGTGTGTGTTGTGTGTGTATGTGTGTGTGTGTGTGTGTGTGTTGTGTATGTGTGGTGACTGTGGAGATCAGAGGACAACTCTGTAGAGTCAGTTCTCTCCATCCTCCTTTACAGGGGATCCTGTGAGCAAACTCCGTCCCTCAGCAGAGCCAAGTGATCACCTTTACTGCTAAGTCATCTTGCTAGCCCTTAAAAAAAAAAAAAACAACTTCACTGTTTCTATGAGATGCTTACAAGTATCTATTTAAACACAAGTATCTATTTAAACAAGAAGGGTTTTTTTTTCCTTCATCCAGAATATAACTCTTAAATATGTTTGAAAAAATGTAATAAGCAGCTGTACATAACACAGTTAGGATCCCATGCTGCAGGAAATCAATGTTAAGCACTGAAATAATTCACCAGCAGAAAGCAAACATACAGACACATATTCACACGCACAATCACTGTCCAAAGCAAACATAAATGGGAAGAAAAAAAACACTTGCCAAAACTTTCGTAACAATCACCTAGGAGCGGGGTCCAGTGATAGATGTTTATTATATAATTCTGTAAAATTTTCTGTAGGTTCCAAATGTTCAGTCAGCTATAGGCACTTCCTTAAAGATCTGGAAGGTAAAGGCACCTGCTGCAGTGACAGTCACTTACTATACATACCTGGAACTGAATTAGTGGATGATCCCCAAACACATACTCCACTCTCCCGCTGACCTGTAACACATAGTCACAGGGGCTGGCTTCTTCCTTTCCACGAATAGTGAGGCGTTTCTGGATTGCCAATTCATTTATTTTTATAGGACTCAAATTGGGAGACACTTGGAAACTAAATACATCCTAAAAGAGGGGAAGGCAGAAAATGTGACACATGTTTTTATATTTGCTGGGAGAACACAATTGTGCTCAGATGTTCTATATGCTAAACATGTACACACTTATAATTTGTTCTCTGATAATTTAGAAGTAATGTTATTGCATTCTGAATATCACAGCTCCCAAGGTAAAATTAATATTCAGCTAAAATTGCTGGGCATAGTGGCATTCTCCTATAATCCTAGAATTTAAGCAGTAGAGCCAGAAGATCAGGAGTTCTGGGCCAGCTGGGATACTTTTGACCTGTATACTAAGTTTATTCTTTGGTTTGGAATCTTTGTTAATAAGAATATTTACTGGTCATTTAAAAAATATATTACTTGAGCAGACTCATAGTTTTATGAAAATAAAACAAATGTGATATATATTAACATATATATACATATATATGACATTGTTTTCTTATGCAAACATTATTTAAATGTCATAATCATTTGTTTTGTTTCAAAAAAAAACCCACACCAAAAATTAGCTGAAGTATATTCTCAGGTAAGAGGTCAATGGATAGTGTCCAATTAATTATTACAAAACCTGGGGCTAGGGGTAGAGCTTGGCAGCAGCCCACAGGCCTAGCATGATGGATTGGTTTGTTATTGTTGTTTGTTTTCAGTTTTGGAGACAGGGTTTCTGTGTGTGGCCCTGACTGTCCTAGTATTCACTCTGTAGTACAGGGTGGTCCTGAACTCAGAGATTTGCCTGCTTCTGACTCTGGAATAATAGGTGTGTACTACTATGCAACACAGACAAAAAAGTATATGTTGGTAACTGGTAAGAAAAGATTCATACCTTATTGCTGATTAACCTATCAATTAATGACTTCTGTCTAATTTTACCAACTATGGGGGCGGGGAGGGGAGAGAACTGCTAGAGTTTGAACCTATGGCCTTGTGTGCACTGGGTTAATACCCTACTTCTGAGCTACACAAGCAAACAACATCAAATAAAACAGCAATGGAGGGTCCAGTCCAAGTGTCTGCCTGGCAGGTGCTGTGCCATGGATTCAAATCCCAGTGCTGTATAAACCAGGCCAGGATGTATACTTGCAATTCCAGCAATGGGGACAGGAGACAGAAGATCAAACATTAAAGGCCATTCATGAGACATGACTAAGAAAAGAAAAGGAAAAAGGAAAAAGGAAAGGAGGGGGAGGAGCGGGGATGGGAAGGAAGAGGAGGGGAAGGAAGGACGAATCATGTAACTAGGCTTCCCCACCACCATTTAAAATATCTCTTTAAGAAGCCAGAGGGAAGTTTCAGCAGTATAGAGCACTGGCTGCTCCTGGAAAGGACCTGGGTTCAATTCCCAGCACCACATGGCAGCTCTCATTGTCTGTTACTGCAGTTCTAGAGGATCCAAAGCCATCTGGCCTCTGTGGACACCGGGCATGCAAATAGTACACACATATGCAGGCAAAACATTCCTACACATACAATAAAGTAAAAATAAAATGCCTCTTTAAATGTTTTGTTTCCTTTACAACTTTAAAAGGTAATTAAGAAGTGTGGTTTGACAACTCATTTTTATACTATTGCAACATGTCAAAAATGTTTGTACAAAGGCTATTACTTTAGACAATCCTACACAATTACAAACTAAGTCTATCAACTCTGCAAGTTTTCTTTGTAGTAGGGCTTTCTAAGCAAGAAGCACTTCTAAGAATGGAGTATCAGTAAAATCAGAGGCTCATTACAGAATTACATAAATACTATATCAAACACTACCTGGCTATTTTCAAAGTGCACAGCCACAACCAGCTTTCCTCCATAAAGTTTGTCTTCCAAGTTCTCCAGGACAGACGGCTCGTGCTCGGGCGGATACGTGTGCTTTAGCCAGTCAATCCAAGACAACCCCACTAGAGACTGAATCTTGTCCTCACTGAATTTGCGCATTTTCCTTCTAAATTCATTCACTTCTGGATCCTTCAAGGCATCAAACTCATGAAGGCCTAAAGAAATTTTGTGAATATGTTATATTTTTCGTAGCTAAAAATAATTGAAAGAGAAAAAAAACACAAAGTATCTTCAATACAAACTAATTTGGATTTTGTCTTTTACCAAGCAGATAAAACTGGGCAGGAGACTACCATGAAAGATGGCAAACTAACAGAGAAAATGGGCCTCATATGTAAAATATAAACTAAGACGGAGAAAATGGGTCTCATATGTAAAATATACATGCTGTTGGATCTCTAAAACACACACATTTAAAACATTATATAGAAATATAGGTAGGTTATTAATCTTATAACCATCAAAACTGAGCATGAAGGTAATATAATATAGGGAGAATTTGGGAGTGGAGGCAGAGGAACTACTACAAGTTTCAGGACAGTCTGGGCAATAGTCATGGCATACTACACTCAAAAAAGTAAAAATGTAATAAAAATGAAATTAATAATACAGAATTTTAAAAGAGTCATAGATTTTCCTGGATAGTCTTACACCTGTAAAAAAAAATTACTGTAAATTAGCAGTGGATTTTTTTTTTTTGTTAGAAACATTTGTACCCCACCCCCCAGCAAGCATGTATAAACAGCCACATATGCCCCAGGATAGCTATGAATGTGATCCAACACAAAACATTATGAAGAACTGGGGGGAAGAGTAACTTTTGCATCATTTGTGAGCATAAAGTCTTCAGGGGCTAACATCATGCCACCTACAATGGGGGTTTCTTAGAGTGCATTGTTCACATTCTTCTATTCACGGATAACAGGTTAACAGGAGAGGAAAGAGAAAACACCAACAGCAAACCCCAACCTCCTCACCATGTCCACCACCTCTTTCTGGGATGGGATGGAGGGGGGATCTAGGCTGCTCTCAAACTCAAATCCAAGCGGTCCTCATGCCGTGGCCTGCCTGCTAAGATTGCTGGATGCACTACCATGCCCAGCTCTAAATACCTTCTACATGTCTTCAAATTGTCTACCTGTCTGTTTCTGCAGCCATTAACCCAATCCTAGCCCTCAGCATCCCTCCCTCAGGTGATTATCACATATTCCACAGATTCCTTAGTGGAAAACTTTTAAGTTACATGTTTATTGATTTGGTGGAAGGGTACAGACACAGGTACACACACATGTACCCCCCCACACACACACACATACATGTTAAAAGACAGTCTGTGGGAGCCACTACCACCCCTACCATGTGGGTACCGGGAATCAACCTCAGGCTGTGAGATTTAATCTCCCGTGTCTACACTCAGTGGATGGCCTCCCAGCCTAACCTCTCGAATCTTACAGTCTTCACACACAGTCTGCACAAGATTTCCCAAGTGCAAAGCTGACCGTGGTACTTCCCATTTCAATTCAATAGGAAATTTCCTAGAGTGGAGCTGGGGAATATAGTTTAGTTGCTAAGAGTGTACCCTGCTTTTGCAGAGGCCCAAGCTTGCTCTCAGACCCTACTTTGGGGACAGAGGTAATGCCCATAACCACCTATAACTCCAGCTCCAGAGAATCTGATGCCCCCTCTTAGCCTCCACTAGCACCTGAACTCCCATACACATTCCCAAATACCCATTCTTTAACTTTTAAAAAAAAAAAAAGTCCCGGGGAACAGAAGTGGGATGAGAGTCCAAGCCATTATCTGGGCCAAGATGATGTTCATAGAGCCCAGATTACAGTGAACTCCAAAGGACCTGGCTCTCAGCTAAGACTGTAGTATCCCAATTCACAGCTTTCAGCTAACAGGCCTCTCAAATGTCATTGTTCTCTTTGGAGAGGTTTTCTCGTGTGAATGTTTATAACTTTTCCCATTCTGTTATATTATCAGGAAAGAAATTTCCAGCTTAGCAAAGATAGGATGATTCCTTCTACACGGATTAACATCCAGGGTCTGGGGCTGGCGAAATGGCTCAGCAGGTAAGAGCACTGACTACTCTTCCGAAGGTCCTGAGTTCGGACCTCCCAGCAACCACATGGTGGCTCACAACTATCCGTAATGAGATCTGACATCCTCTTCTGGTACATCTAAAGACAGCTACAGTGAATTGGGCCAGAGCGAGCAAGGCCGGAGAACAGCCACACACATGATGGCTCACGGCCATCAGTATAGCTACAGTGTACTCATACACATAGGATAAATCTTAAAAAAAACAAAAAACAAAAAAAATACAGATGGAATTTAAGGCATCATAGCAGGTTTAGTATCTGCCATGTGTTTCAAACTCGACATTTCACAAGATCTGAGAGATAATGGTATAACTACTGGGTCTGAACAATGACCAAGTGAAACAACAAGACAAGCACTGGTCACCACAAAGCAGTGCTGTCCTGAGTGAGGCTGCCTCTTGCTGTCTTTGTTATAATGACACATGAAAAGGAAGGAGGGGGGGTCCCAAGAGCTTAGGCGTATGTCTCCAACTTCTCCCTACTCTGGCTACTATATACCTAAGTAGTCTTTGCTGCTCCTAGTGGCCTTGTTCACCAACCACTATCAATTCTTGTTCTTCTTCGAGAAGGCCATCTTCCAGATCCCACTCCATTTGCTCACTTTCCTATAACCCCTTCATCTACAAACTCCTCATGAGCACCTGTTTAGAATCAGACTCCAGAGCAGCCTCGCTCGACTTACCAGTGCACTTGCCACAGCCCTCTGTGACTGGGCAGTGCATCCACTGCAGTCTAGTGTCTGCCTACTGATCCATTATTTCCCACCATGAGACCCATTCAACATGGCTACAATTCCAAGTATCCAACATGCACTAAGTGCAAAATCACTGTTGATTTGGTAATGACGTCTTCTTTAATGCATGTATGTAAGAGTTCATGCACATATGTGTACATATATGTAGGCTGGGACCAACAGACCATTTCATACACTGTTCTCAGCCCCTCCTCTGCCCTCCAGAGTAGGTAGCCCACAAGTCTCCAGGATGCTCTTGTCTCTGCCCCCTAAGGTCTGAGTGTACAAGCATTTGCTCAGTGTTTTGTTGTTGTTATTGTTTGTTTGGAACGGGGTCTCTCTATGTAGTGACAGCTGTCCTGGAACTTGCTATGTAGACCAGGCTGGCCTCGAACTCAAAAGATCTCCTCTGATGCTTCTACCCACCAGTGCTAGGATTAAAGGCCACACCTGGGCTAAGTATATTCTTTATATAAAGTAATGTTTTATGAGTTTTGAGAACCACTGCAAAAATCTTTCAAAAATGAAGTTTGGGGGCCAGCAAGATTGCTCAGTAAAAGATACTTAAGTAAAGATGCCAAGGCTGATAGCTCAAGCTGATTCCCAGAAATCACATGGAGGAAGGAGAGAATGGACTCCTACAATTTGTTCTCTGACCTCCATGTGTGCACTAACAAGCACACACATAAATAAATGCAAAAAAAAAAAATCTTTTAAATTAAATTTTGGAGCAAGTGTGATGGTGGGTAAGTGCTGGCTGCACAGGGCGGACGGGACGTTCAATGCCTGGAACTCAGAGAGGAGGGGGAAGAGCAATTTCCTGAGGTTGTCCTCAGACTCTGCACAAGCACTCTACATGCACAAATCCACACATTTATAAAACAACAACAAAAGTCTAATTTTTCTTTAAATTTTAGGACTAAGGTTAAGTGTGGTGGCATACTTGTGAGGCAAAAGCATGTGGGGCTCCATGAGCCCAAGACAAGCCTGGTCTACACAGTGAGCTCTGGGCATCCAGAAGGAAAAATAACACTCTTATCTTTAAAAACAATTATTATTTTTGTGGTGATGATGATGATGATGATGATGATGATGATGATGATGATGATGATGATGATGATGATGTAGTAAATCAGGGAAGAGCAGCCAGGCAGGGTGGCAAGTGTCTGTAATCTGAGGAATTTCGAAGGCTAAAGTAGTAAGATCTCAAATTTAAGACCAGTAAGGTCTACATAAGCTCATTCCAGGTCTGCCAAAGGAGAGGGTGAACAGCAGCTACAAACCCAACAACCTATAATGGCCTCCATCCTGCTCACAGCACAAGCTCGTGCTACCATTATCTGACTGGATTTAAGGCCTACTTCATAAGATGGGCCCCATACCCAACACTGCTTGGGTGACTAAAAACTTGTACCTAAAAAGTCCAAGGACCTAGGGGAAAACCAAATACTACTGTTCTACTAAAGGAATGTAGAAATAAAATGACTCCTAATTATATTCTGCTATACTCATGTCAGTGCCATGCCCAGCTATCACCAAAAAAGCTTCCTCCTGCAGCAGAAGGGAACAAATACAGGGACCTCACAGCCTGACAGTGTGCAGGAACACTCGGCCCTCAACAGTATGTCTCTAAAATCCCTTACCTCAGGACTCAGGAAAACTTGAGAAAACCTGGTGGAAAGAGTGTCAGAGCAGGGGGGGTGGGAGGGTGGAAGACACTAAGGAAACAAGGCTTTGCAAACAGTAAGACTGACACACAGAAGAACTCAAAGAGACTGGGGCAGCCTGCACAGGGCCTGCACAGGTCTACACCAGATGGGATGCTATGGCTGAAAGGAGAAGTGCACACATGCCCCCATCCCTAACCTAGAGCTATCTTCACTTGAAAACCAATTGCAAATGAAAAAAACAGTTTTCGGCTGGGCAGTAGTGGCGCACGCCTTTGATCCCAGCACTTGGGAGGCAGAGGCAGGCGGATTTCTGAGTTCGAGGCCAGCCTGGTCTACAAAGTGAGTTCCAGAACAGCCAGGGCTACACAGAGAAACCCTGTCTCGAAAAACAAAAAAACAAAAAAACAAAAAGAAAGAAAAAAGTTTTCTACAAGGAAGTCTTACTGAGGAAACAAACTACTATTTCTTCCTTTCTTTTTTAAAGACATGTATTTTATATGTATGAGTACACTGTCACCGTAGCTGTCTTCAGACACACCAGAAGAGGGCATCGGATCATTACAGATGCTGTGAGCCACCCTGTGGTTGTGGGATTTGAACCCAGGGCCTCTGGAAGAGCAGTCAGGGCTCTCATCTCTCCAGCCTAAGGAACTACTCTTTTTTTTTTTTTTAAGATTTATTTAGTTACTTTATGTAAGTACATGGCAGCTGTCTTTAGACACTTTTTCTTCTCTCCCTGGCCCCACTTGCTCCAGCCCAAAAATTTCTTTATTTATTGTATGTAAGTACAGTGTAGCTGTCTTCAGAAACCCCAGAAAAGGGCATCAGATTTCATTATGGATGGTTGTGAGCCACCATGTGGTTGCTGGGATTTGAACTCAGGACCTTCGGAACCACTGAGCCATCTATCTCTTCAGGCGCTAACAAACTACTCTTCATACCCAGCAGTAAATGGCCAACAAAAAACCAAAGTCAGTGACACTGTATCTTTGGAGGTTCTTTGTCTCACACCCTGTCAGAGCCTTTTAAAAAGCCCAGCAGGGTTGGGTGGTCACAAGTGAGTTTCCTTGGCTTTTCCCCTGTTCTGATTGGTTTGTTTTATCTTATATATCTTATTTATCACTATCCTTTAGATGCCTTTTTGTTTTCAAACTAGACAGAAAGAGGTGACTCCGAATGGGAAGGGAGGTAGGGAGAAACTGGGAGGAGTGAGAGACAAATTAGATTATATTATGTGAAAAAAAATCTATTTTCAATAAAATAAATTGGGCTGGAGAGATGACTCAGCAGTTAAGAGCACTGACTGTTCTTCCAGAGGTCCTGAGATCAATTCCTAGCAACCACAGGGTGGCTCACAACCATCTGTAATGGGATCTGATGCCCTCTTCTAAGATGGTGTACTCAATACATAAAATAAATAAAGTTTTTTTTAAAAAAATAAATAAGCTGGGCAGTGGTGGTGCACGCCTTTAATCCCAGCACTTGGGAGGCAGAGGCAGGTGGATTTCTGAGTTTGAGGCCAGCCTGGTCTACAGAGTAAGTTCCAGGACAGCCAAAACTACACAGAAAAACCCTGTCTCAAAAAAACAAAAATAAATAGACAGATAGATAGAGAGAGAGAGAGAGAGAGAGAGAGAGAGAGAGAGACAGACAGACAGACAGACAGACAGACAGACAGACAGAATAATTTTTTAAAAATTTCAAAAATTATAAAAAACAAACAAAAATTTGGGACTGGAGAATGTCTCAGTGACAATGAGCTTGCATAGCATTCATGAGGGGTTGGGACTGATTCCTAGGACTAACACTGACAGAGGACAAACGCCATTAATAACTTAAGCTAAGTAAGTTTAAGCCTAATTTTCTGTATACTTTCTTTTAGGATAATGATAGAAAACAGTGCGTGACATATATGCAATATTAGACTTAGAAGGCACAAGAAAACCCTATGATCACACTAAAAATGTTACTATAGTCCTACAGACTGGCAGGCAAGCTGGCAAGTAGCCAGTCTCATCCAGCACTAGTGAGTACAACCGTGGGAGGCTCAATCAAGCCAAGAGTTGGAAACCAGCCTGGGCAAGACACTTAACCCAGTCTCAAACAGAATAAAACCCAGACCTGGTGAGGGAGGGGCACTGAGTAGTGATGGTGCTCGGGATTGAACTCAGGGCCTGGCACATGTCTGCCTGGGAGTCTGCTTTACTGGGTGCTGTGGAAAGCTACGCATCGAAGCATGCCCGTTCACGGGAGGGAGCAGCCAGAGCACAAAGACCAACCCAGTAAATAATTATTTAGAATAAACAGTAAAGAAATCTCAAGCACACCATCCTGGAGGAAATGGTATTTTTAGCCTGCCCAGGGCCTTTCTGCTGTAAAAGTTCTATTGTTTTCTTTGGCAGAGGAGGGAGCAACCTTGTTCCTGAAGTTAAACTGAAGTAATTGTTTATTGTTTTCTCAGGAGGCATGACCTCACCCAGCCCTGGCTACAGTCACTATGGACAGCACCAACTGCAGACTGTTTAGGTATGAACAGTGAAGACTTGCTCTGAAACACAGACTTCTACATAAAAACTTTCAGTGTGTGATCTTAAAGAATTGCCAGATCTCCTAAGAAGCAATATTTATAAACAGTTGAGCATATAAACTGCTTAATTTGTGCTATAAATATTGTTTATTTCCTGATCAACTTGCAGAGCACATTACACAAAACACAGATGCAGTAAGTCAAAAGATAGTGCATGAAATATACTCTTTTGCTTTATATTCACGCTGGCACTGTACTGGATGGGTGAAGGCTGCGAGACCTAAGGACAGCACTGTTCCATTACACTGTAGATAAATCCTGAAGACAGGTTTAGCCCAATATCCTATGAAATATTTGTGTTTCCTATATTTTTATTTGCTAAAATTAATCAAGCTTAGGACAGTTAGTGTGGCTAGTTAATCCACATCTGAGATTAAGAGTAAGCTAAGTTTGGGTCTACTGGATGGCTTAGTGGATAAAGATGCTGACCACCAAGCCTAAAGACCCGAGTTCAATCCCCAGAATGTACTTGGTGGAAAACCTGCAAAAACCTTGTCCTATGACTTACACACACACACACACACACCACACACACACACGCACACAGAGAGAGAGAGAGACAGACAGACAGACACAGAGAGACACAGACAGAGAGACAGAGACACAGACAGAGAGATGGAGAGAGACAGAGAGAGTTAAGCAAATACCCTTACCCAAATAGATAATAAATGTAATAAAAAATTGGGGTGCTAGCTAAGCACCTTTCTTCTGCCCCAGAGAAAAGCTAACTTAAAGGAGGTGGCACTGTATTATGCTACCACAGTTAATCTCACCCAAGGAGGTAGTCAATCAAATCGAAAAAGCTCCAGAGACCTTCTGATTTGGGATTAATCTTCAAAGCCCTGCCCTTAGCAACCCCACGTAGTTCCTAAGTCGGATCAGCACTTTCTCTAAAGCATGATGTTGACAGACATTAAATCTTGTCTGCTAAGATTTCTATGGCAAGAGAGAATTAATTCCTCTGTGTCCTTAATTTCCTCCAGAAATTCTTCTCTTTTTTTGACAGGGTCTTGTGTAGCCCTTGGGTGCCTCCAACTTGCCATGTAGCTGAGGATGACTTTGAACTCCTGACCACTCCAGCATGAATCACCATGCCCATTATTGTTTGCTTGCTTGGATGGGGCTCAGGGATTCACTATCCTAGGCAAGCATTCTACCAACTGAGTGACACCTTCAGTCCCTAGAAATAATTTAAGAAATTGTGGATATATATTTGATATGAAGATAACTTCTAATTAAAAATAACCAGTAAAAAGAGCAAAAATTTGCCAAGAACATGAGTTAATTTATAGAAACATTAATCAACTTATGGTCTTAATTGGTAAATAATTATATATAAAATAAGCTGATATTAGGAGATGTTTATAGGTAGTTCATAAAAGATAAAAATCATCTATTAGGAAAGGGTTTCTCAGCCAAGAAAGGGAATGCATGCCTCTAATATCTGCACCCAAGAGGCTGAGGCAGGAGGAAGCAATTTTAACCTGTCTGTGTTTGAGACAGGGTCTCACAATGTATCACTGGGCAGGTCTATAAGGTGCTGTGCTGACTAGTCTGGCCTCTACCTCACAGAGTGCTGCATTAAAGGAACACATGACTACTCTCGGTGGACAGCAATCCAAGACCTCAGCTGGTCTACACAGGGAGACAGAAACAGATCTGGGCCATTCTATAAGACAGGTATTGGCGAATTTCTCAAATTACCTGAGATTTCTTTACCACTAATGGAAGACTAATACTTGTCTAAAATAAAAATAAACCAGTAGTAAAGAAAAGGTCATGAAATGCAGGCCCTTGGGTGCAGAGGCAGCATCACAAGGCCGGAGCTGTGTCACAACATTCAGCCTTCAGTTCTGCACAGACCTTATTCTCAAACCCTGAACATGTATCAGTCCATGGACTACACATTGATAATGATGCCTTAAGACATACTTACATGTTAATACACAGAACAAAGAAAGACAAAGTTAACACTTCATACTGAAAACTCATGAGTTACCTTTTCCTATAAGAACTCCAATTTTTGAGTCCAATTTTTCTGCTGGGTCACAGCTTCTAGTCACTAGTTTGAGAACTGGAAGAAAAGGTCTGACATCACAAAGTCTTCGTGTTTCATCTTCAAGTTCCTCGTACACGGCAGTTTGATTCACACATGCAAACATATAGGAGTCAATATCCATAAGGAGGTTAAACATTGGGTAGTTGTGAACTTGCTTCCATAACATCTGCAGGGAAATATAGTAAAACTTTAACTGGAATGCTGGCACACATGCACAGAGATAGAAATACAATGATGCCCACTGCCAGTCTGAAAAGTCAAAACTCATGGGGTTAGACACAACCCCCAATCAACAACACTGGCTGGGAGAGAGGTACACCTTTAACCCCAGCACTTGTGAAGCAAGGACATGTGGATCTCTGTGAGTTCAAGGGCAGCCAGGGTTGTGACATAGACCTGACCTTGAAAAAAACAAAAAGGGGTTGGGGGAGAGAAAAAGAACACTGGTTGCTCTTTCAGGAGCACTCAGGTTCAATAGCCAGTGCCACACTCAGTTCACAGCCATCTGAAACTCCAGTCCCAGGGCATCCAACCCCTTCTTCTGACCTCTGTAGACACTGCAAGCATGTCATGCACAGACATACATGCAGGGAAAACACCCATACACATAAAATAAATTTAATACTTGCAAAAAGTCAACTCCTAGAGAAGCTAAATGTTTAGTAGTAAGGACCAGATAACTGAATTACATAATAAGCTAATAAAAACAGAAATAAAAACCCGATTTGGGAATTTATGCCACAGAGATTAATTAGTGGTTCTCTTTTGGCTGGGTGGGGATATAATTTTATATGTGGATAACCTCTCTCTCTCTCTCTCTCTCTCTCTCTCTCTCTCTCTCTCTCTCTCTCTCTCTCTCTCTCTCTCTCTTTCTGTTTTGGTTTTTCGAGATAGGGTTTCTCTGCGTAGCCCCAGCTGTCCTGGAACTCACTCTGTATATCAGGCTGGCCTCGAACTCAGAAATCTGCCTGCCTCTGCTGGGTATTAAAGGTGTGTACCACCACTGCCCAGCTGTGGACAAGATCTCAAATGGTAGCTCAGGCTGTCC